>NC_133120.1:59791030-60113383 GCF_033568475.1 Henckelia pumila | reverse complement strand
CAAGGTTTCCATAGGCGTCGCTGAAGCATCCATCTCTACCGTTTCAGTATTAGCTTGCTCAGTTGTAGGAATAACTGGCGGTGGATTCCTATTAATAACTCGTCGAGGACCCATCTGATAATCAAAGGTTAGGACACAAGATATCTCAATCGCTGCAATTCGGTGCCCTTGCAACCTCTCAGAATTTCGGATACAGGTGAAATACAGTTCATATCTCAAATAATTCATGCTTCATATTTCAAATCACAAAATCATGTAAATCAAATAATTCTCAACAACAAAGCATGCTCGCATGGTATTTAAATAAATCAATTTAAATAACTCAATCACATGCGATAATCAATTCATGCGGACTCGATCTACCCCGCTCACTTCTAAATTCAGTCCAAGAATCTTATCCCTCTGATACCACTTAATGTGAGACCTCGATTCTAATCATCTAATCTCAGAATAAACAATAATTAAGCATACAAGATCTAAGATTAAAAACAAAGGATTTTTTTTTTTTAAACAAGTGACGCACGGGCGCGCCTGACGCCCTGTCCGGGCCTCCGAAAAATAGAGCAGGATGCGCGGGCGCGCCACACCAGGCGCGGGCGCGCATGGCCTGCTGATTTTGCTCAAAATAAGGCTCCAAAAGTGCAATACAACACCCGGAAAGGCTCCGACATAATTCAACTAACACTTTTCCAACAACGAAGTATTCAATTACAAGAAAGAGTAGAACATGCATCAATTCTAAGTTCCAAAATACAAATACAAATCGAGTTCGAATACAATCTAAGTTCGATTACAAATTTGACTTCTACAATAACAAGGCCTCACTCTATCAACTCATCCACCTAGCCATGCGATCTCTGACTCGGTCCTGCCCCACCTGTTGCCAAGCACACATACAAAGACAAGACAAAAGCCGGATAATCCGGTGAGAATAATATTCCCAGTAAAAGAGACAAACATGCAATATCAGATAAGCATTTCAAACGAAATACATCAACTTCTAGATATTCAAATATGAATCATGCAATTCCCAAGACAATTCCAAATGCAATGCATGTCTTTAAAATCTGGGATTATCAAGTCGGATAATCGAAAGATTTGCTGTTTTGCTTTTGGGATCCCGAGGACGAGATCACGTAAACGACTCACCGACTCTCCCGATCGAGGTGGTGCTACGTATCTCCATCCTCTAGACTTTGGTGCGACTATAAGGAGTATGCTAGCACTAGGTGAAACGGCTACACCCAGGCCACTCACAATATAATCCCCAAAACGTCTATCATCAAAAGGGTCGTCCTGCCCGCTGCTCAAATCAAGGATTCTGGCTCAAGATGAATGCAATGCAAACATAATTCAATCAACTAAATTCAAGTAAAAGCAAATAACATGCAAGTATGTGATTCTTCGGAACACTCGAATCAAGTCGGATTCGAGTCATTCGTTCTATTCCAGTCTAAGTCATCTTATACCTCTTTTCAACAACGTCGATGCTCTAAACCTGGAAACAACAACGATTCCTCAATTCAAGATTCAATCAAACTTCCTAGTCGATAATAAGAGAATCGATACTATACCGGCTCCAATCTCCAAGTTGCACAAAGCTGCAATCTCGCAACTCCACTGGCCTCAAATCAATATGTACAAAAAGTAATAAGGCTCGAGATTAACATACAACTCAATCGAAGGCTTGGCTCAAACAATTCGAACCGATAGACAATCCAAAACTCAAATCGGCGGCATAACGGCTGTAAATTCAACTAACCGGAAATGCAAACCTCAATCTAACAATGCCAACAACTCATAACAACAAATAATTCATCCAATCCAATCCAATTCCAACAAATCCAAAAGTCCCATTTTCGAATTAAAGCCTAAAAATTCATAACAAATCCAAACAACGCTCTATTTCGAAACCGACAGAGAATAAACGATCAGAACACTGTCAAGAACAACATACTAGCAAATTAATCGATTCTAACGACATCCCAAAATTAGAATGAACCTGATCGAAGAAAAACTTACAACAGAACGAAGCTCTCTCAGCCGTGATCGCTAATCTGCCTTCAGAAATAATTTCTAACGGACGGATCGAGCTCGGGATGAAATCTGGAAGCTTGAAGAATCGATTTCTTCAACAATGGAGGAGGGAGGCGTGAAGAGGAAGGTGATGGAGTGAAAATAATAGTAAAAGCTCCTATAAATATCTAACAAATCCAATATTTGCATTTTAGTCCCTCAAAAATCCAAAATTTGCAAAAAAGACCATGATCAAAATCAAGTCGGCTCTTAAACTCTGGAATCTCCGATTATCTCAAATAAAGTCGATTAAGATAAAATCGGGGCGTTACAATGTTTGGAGAGTAGTCCAAAATCCAGATTTTTTAATGACAAAAGTACTTAAAGGTAGGTAATTTAAAAATTCAGATGTTATGGCAGCTGGCTTAGGTTCTAATCCATCCTTTGTTTAGAGATCTTTTTTATGGAGGAGGGAGCTGATTAGTAGGAGGCTGTGTTGGAGAGTGGGAGATGGGCAGTCAATTTTAGCTAAAACAGATATGTGGATTCCGGGTATCCCTTCTTTCAAAAGCCAAAAAAACTCTTTGATTGATGGTAACTTTAAAGTGGCCAATCTTATTTCGCTGAAGGGCTATTGGTATGAATCTATCATTTGGCATATTTTCTCGGAGCTTGAAGCGGAGGCCATTCTAGGCATTCAATTGAATCGAAGGGGAGGAGTGGATAACAGATATTGGTATGGTAGTCCGAACGGTAAATATTATGTTAAAGATGGTTATTTTTTGGAAATGAATAGCTTCAGGCCACCTCTTTTCAAATCTTCAAATTATTTGCATTCGTGGTGGAAGTTTATATGACATTTAAATATCCCTCCTAAAATTTGGATCTTTATGTGGCGTGCTTCGAGAGATTTCGTCCCTACTGCCTTGAATCTGAATTCTCATCATGTGTCCCACGGATGTTATTTGCTCTTTATGCAAGTTTAATTTTGCTTCTACGAGTCATTGTCTATTGTTTTGTCCAGATGGTCGGAATTTTTGGGAAAAAACAATATTTTGGGTGCGCAAGAGGGACTTCCTTTCTTGACTGTGGATTATTGTTATCAAAAGTCTATGGAAGACAATGTTGTAAATGGCCGGAGGCGGTGGCGGGGCAGTCAGTGACCGCCTACCGCCTCGTCCGCCTAGGCGGTGTCCAGACGATGCCTAGGCGGTTGATTTTTTTTTAACAATTTTTATAGGTAAATATAATTATATAGAATCATGCAATGTAATTACAAATAGTCTTACTTTGTAATTAAATAATGTTTATGCATAAAAAAATTTTATTCAATATTATACAATCTAGACAAAGTACAAATAAATATATAAATGCAAACTAACAAGATAATTAAGGTGGTGGCTGATGGCGGTAGCAGTGGAGGGCGGATGGAGTCGGTTTGAGGCAGGTAGTGGTTGATGTTGGAGGACATTTGAAACCAAAAGTAAATACAAAAGAGAGTGAGAGGTGTTTTTATTATATCTAATGTTTTTAAAATTAATTGACTTTGACTGATTTTTAAAATTATTTGATTTTGATAGTTGACTGAGATTTTAAAATCATTGACCGCTACGGCTGCCTCAACCGCCTGCTCGCCTGCCTCCGCCGCCTTGACCGCCTGCTTACCCACCTTGACCGCCGGATGGCCTCAGACCGCCTACAGAGACCGCCTTAGTCTAAGGCGTGGTGGTCGAGGGCCGCCCTACCGCCCTACCGCCTAGGCGGCCGTTTCGACCGCCATTTAGAACACTGATGGAAGATGAGTTTGAGTTATTTGCTACTTTGTCTTGGGCTGTGTGGTATGAAACATGCAAGCACATGAATGATAACAGGTTGCAGTCGACTATTTTTAATGCAGATTGGGGTATCTCTTTTTATAATACGTTTAGTAATGCTAGTAGCTCATGTGAAGTGTCTTCTAAGTAGCCGCTGGTGTCCACAAACCAGAATTGGGGAGGCCGCAACAGGGTCATTTGAGGTTAGATGTGGATGCAGAGATGAAATCGGATCTGCTGGTGCTTTAGCTGTGGAAATCCATTCGATGCTTCTTGACCAAGAATTTATATTCATTCATCGTATGAAGAGACCGGCAAATGGAGCAGCCCACTTGTTAGCCCGAAAAGCTCTTACTTTTAATCTTAATTAATGCTTACTTTTAATCTTAATTTTGCTTGGTTTCCGGGTGATTTTCCCTACCTTGGTTATCGGAGATTGTAAAACTTGATGTAATTTCTCCTTCCTAACGGTAATGTTATTTATGTAAAAAAAAAAAAAACCTAAAATTATCGAAAATTAAAAAGATAAATAAATAACTAAACCTGAAATTGGAAACAGAATTTTCGGGCCAATATTATATTTGACAACAAATCATCCATAACATATGGAGATGCCATCATCCGTGTGGTTTCTTTCCCACCTCAAAATTATTCTAAAACTCACGCTTCCTCCATCTCAGAGCGAGCATGGCTATTTGCTGCTCTTCCACTTTGGCCCTGCCGACCCTCAATTTTACCCGTAAACATTCTTCGAAAAGTAGACAACTTTATCAACATTGTAATGGATTCTTTATTTCCAAGTTCAATCTCTCAAGGCGTAATGTTTTCTCTGTGTTCAATTCGGTTGTGAATAACAGTTCGTCTGATGAAACTTATACGGCCATAAGTGAAGTTAAAACAAGGTAATACTTGTTTCACCAGTGTCAAAATTTTCATTTATCATTGTTTTGCTTTTCCTGTTTTGTTTATTGTGAGTTTGTTGGGCAAGTTAGTTTGTCCATGGAAGGATTTTATTTTGAATTGGGGCGAGCAAGCTTGATTTGTATAAAGGTGGTAACATTTGTCATTATAAAGATGGAAAGCAGAAGAATTCGAAACCTTCAGCGTCTAAACAGAACGGAAATGAATTTCACAGCTCAATTTCAAAAGACCTGAGGTTGGGTTTGGACCAAAGAATTTGATTGGGAGAGTGAAATTTGATTCGGGGGAGAGATTAGAAGGGCGTATTTGAAATGACACTTATCTTGGCGGGGTCAAATCATCATAAATATAATTGCATTTACATAAGTCAAAGGTGAGGTGAATTAAAATCCATCCAATATAGATTCTTGTAAGCAATCAAATTTAGTAAATCAATAGCTCAAATACATCCATCAAAGCGCAACCAAAAATGAGTCAAGTTCTTTATTTCAAAGCATCCAATGTGATTTGATCTGGATGTCATGATTATAATGCGCTAGAAATGAAGGATGGGAAGACGTATATAAAATTCAAATGTTTATAATTGGGTGTTTGGAATGAGGGTACTCGTTATTGCCAGATGTTGAATTAAGTTTAGGAGTTGATTGGGTAATTATGCATATGTATATGATTGGCATTCAAATAAACACACAACTAGAGTGAGGCTTTCTTGGTAATGTAAGAATTCTGAGGACGAGTCCGATGGAATTCAAACAGCGGCATGCTTAAAAATGGCAATGGATGAATTTGTCCTTCAGGGCATGAGTGATGTGCCAAGGCCAAGCGATACATCGGAGGACTAGCAAGAACTATGATTTCAACTCATTTGTTTTTGTTAGCTTATAGGTCCACTGACTTGTCAATTTGTTTTCTGTAGTCAGGAGCATAGAAACATGGATTTGAAATAGTCATTTTTTATGCACCTGGACCAGATATTTCTAGGCCTAGTGCAAGCATATTGTACGGGGAACGTGACGAATTATGGTTTCATGATGGTTTGATATTGACCCGAAGTGATGCTTGTCTCTTTGTTTACTTTGTTTGAAGCTTCATTTTTGGCAAATATGTATGAGAAGGAGATATATTACATTGTTGTTTAGGTCAAGTTCAAGACTTAATTTGGTAGACATGCATATTGGGTGAGGAAAGAATTCTAATGGAATTGGAATTCGAACACAATATTGGAATAGGAGAGTCTTTCTTGTTTGGTTGCATTGAAAGTAATATGAATAATATTAACATCTTTTAATTTAAACCGATAGTGATTAATTGTTAAAATTATCGGTACCACGCGAAACACTCTTAAAGTTTTACTTTTTGATTCTTCTAGTAATATGGTGATTAAGTTTATGAGGCTTTGTAAAGCCGAAAATTTAACTGAAAAAGTCGTTCTGAAATGAAGATTAGAAGTTTATAGACTATCATTTATGAGGCTTTGAAAAGCTAAAAATATGACAACTATGCAGGATAAATTGACATGATAAAAGCTCTTATAGTTGCAAGATTAAAATCACTTTATTGGAGATATAAAGTTGCAAGAACTTTTGACTATACTTTTGGTACGAGTTGTTGATATTTTGGAAGATGTGATCCATTCCCTCGTTGAAACAGAAAGGAAAAGAACAGTAATCATAAAACAATGACCCATGGACAGCTTAAAGGCTTTAGAATCAGTTTTTACTGTGTTTAATGCATATGACACATCTTGCAATGTCTTACTGCTGATAGAGTTGCGCTGATTGTTTTGATATTAAAATATGCAAGGTAGGTACTTAATTTCAAAGCCATGAACTCCATTTTTCCTTTTCCAAATGTGCTTTTTATTTTATTTTATTTTATTTTATGATAACTCATCTTTTATTATTTTCAAACTTATACTTAATGTAAATATATACATATATATATATATAAATTTTCAGCTGCCCAACCAATGATGCTCAACTCGTCACCGACCACTAAAACCCGGTACCGTGTTTTAGTGATGCGAAAAATAAAAAAAAACTACTAAAACCCGGTATCGGGTTTTAGTCGAGGACGAGTTGAGCAGGAATTATTGGACAGCTGAAAACTTCTCATATATATATATGTGTGTGTGTGTTTTTGTGTGTGTGTGTGTGTATATATATACATACGTAATATAGAGTAACTGATATGACACGACAACACTAGTAACTTAAAATTTTACGATTAAAGTTGTAAACATTTCCAAAATTTTTTTATCTCTTACATCAAAACAACGTGCAAATCGAAAATAAGACATTCATTAAGTGATGGAAGGAGCATGTGCTGAAATTTATCAGGATCATGTTTCTACTATATTTTTGGAACTGTTTCTTGAGACAAAATGTCCGAGGACAAATTTAATGACGTGCCTCTATATGTAGAAATTATTGCTCTACTAGTTTCTACTATATTTTTTCCCAAAATTTTGTTTTCGTCACGTAAACAACTTACCTTTTATTTTGTAGTACTTGGAAATGGAGAGATTACTCTATTCGTTACCAGTATTCTGGAGTTAGTGGCCCTGCCTTGATTTTGGTTCACGGTTTTGGAGCAAACAGGTCTACAATGCCTCAATTTCACTTCTTGTCAGCTGTATGATCTAGGTACTTGTGTATGAAGTAGTGGAGTACCTTGATTCCTTTTTCTATTTTTGCCTCTACTGTCTTTATCACTACATTTTAGATTATACAAGTATATGCAAAACATTCAATATCAGAAAAACACATTTGGTAGGTGAAGGTAAAACCAAATAATTGAGCCCAACATTAACATTTATATAAGATCGCCTTTTGTTAGGCTGAATTATTATCAGAATGCAGTTATTAAATTAAATGTATTATGATAGCTATATTGCCATAATAGGTAACTGGGCTCATTTTGGCTGGTATAATTTGCATTAAAAAGGCTCTGAAAAATATCTTTCTTTTTATGTTGATGTTCACAACACGTGCATCTTTAGCATGTTACCATTATCCTCTCATAAGATTATGATGCTCTTAAATAATCCACTACATTTTATGCTGGCATTTGATCAATGATGATCACAATTTATTTTGACATACGATGTGTCATCTTATATCTGTTTTGACAGTGACCATTGGAGGAAAAATTTACCGGTTTTAGCACATTCACATAGGGTGTATTCTATTGATCTTATTGGATATGGTTACTCAGATAAACCTAATCCCCGACAGTTCGGTGTTGATAACTTTTACACATTTGAGACTTGGGCCAGCCAGCTCAACGACTTTTGTAAGGATATCGTTAAAGATGAAGCCTTTTTTATCTGCAATTCTATTGGAGGTGATTTACTCCATTCTCCCATTTTTCAATTATTTGGTAGGGTAACTTTGAGAGTCAAGTGTGTTCCTGTGGAACTTCCTAACTTTGTGAAGTACATTTTAACAGAATCTGAACAGATTGTGAAGTACATTTTAACATAATTTGAACAGAGAAATTGTTGTTGCGTAATTTTCATTCCTTGCGAATTTCAGGATGACCGAGAATGGAGAAATCAGCAATGATAATTAAAATTAAACTGTTACTTATAAACATTTTAGTTCTACCGATTCTGATTATCAAATTTGTCATATGCTATGGCAGTGTGGTTTCTGAGACTTCATAATGATTATCAATCTTCTACACCCCACAAATAAGCCTTTGTTAATGTGTGATTTGCTGTTTCGCCATTTTTTGTTTTCTTTCTTTTAAGGTAGAAAACTCTAATTTTCACTGGTTTAAGGTTTTTCCCAAATGTCAAATTATTGATTTTGTTAATTTAAAGTCAAACCTAGAGGCAGGAGAAGACAAAATTTTGATATGTACATGGGTCTAAATCCTGTTGGCTTAAATTTTGAATTAATATTTGAGTATTTGGGCTATTCTATAGCAAGTTGGTGAAAGCAAGATCCTTGGACTTGGACATGAGTGGCATGTAGACCTGATGCATGGTTCCTAAAATACTAAATGTAAAAAAAACGAGGGACCTGATGTGACCTTGTGTATACTCGTTGCAGAATAAGTGTAGAAATAATGAATGATTGTAATCTAGTGAGTGCATGGTCCTTAGAAAAGCTTAACGGTGAAGTATGGTCTCGTTGTGAGTGGTTTGAAAATCAAGGAGGATTTGTTGATCATTTACGTGGTATCGTATAATGAGAGATATTGTTCGGATCATGTGTTGGGAAAATTCTTTCAATTGAAAAATTAAGAAACTTGAATATCTTTTCTTTTTTATTATTTATTAATTATTAATGTTGAGAGACATTTCCCTCTTTCATTTGGTACACTTGGGTTGTGTTTGGATTGATAGATGTATTTCAAATATATTGATTTCAAATTCTTTGACTTGCTTGGAATGCCGAAATGCGAGTGAATTTCAAATCCAATCCGTATCAATTTATGCAATTTAAGTAGTAATTGTGGTGGATTTCAAATACACCCAAGATAAGGGTACTTTAAAATCAATCCCTCAAACCCTTCCCAATCAAATCCCTTCCTCTGAACTAAATCCATCATTTAAGCACAGGCATGTGCTGAACCTTATTGGCATATAGTTGTTTTATTAAAAAAATAAAAAACACACTTTGAGTTATCTCTTCCAATCCAGTATCCTACCGGGAGAAATCATGGTTGTTTTTTATTTTGTAGTCGATCAGTAGCTAAGTTTTGCATAGGGTGTTGCCCAACATGTTTATGTGGGTGATATCATCAACTAATATGATAAGGCTCATGAATAGTTAATTGTGTGTCAGGTCGTTTTTTAATAGGCAGAAGATTTGACGGAATTAGTGTCTATCGAGGAAAATATCTTTTATATTTGATGTTGCATGGAGAAAATGGCAAAAATAATATGTTTGTTTTAAACCAAAATAATCTGTTTTTTTTCCATTTAAGGGACTTGTTGATGTTTCTGAATGCAGGACTTGTTGGTCTGCAGGCTGCGATCATGGATCCTCAAATATGCAAGGGAATTATTCTCTTGAATATATCACTCCGTATGCTGCACGTAAAAAAACAGCCCTGGTTTGGAAGACCTCTTATAAAATCATTTCAGAGTTTGCTTAGGTAATTGACTTGAAGAAATGTTTCTACAGTGCATCATGTTTAAGTGTTGTACTTGACAATTAATTTCCTATGTGTACTTTTCCAGGAACACGGACCTTGGGAAATTTTTTTTCAAGTCCGTTGCCACGCCAGAATCAGTGAAGAACATTCTTTGTCAGGTATGAAAACTTGAAAAGTAGACATGTACGATGTTTTTTCACTTGTCAGAATGTGTTAGTCACAATTGAAAATATCATAGTAATTTAAAGCCTTATCCTATCATCAGAAATGCTATCAAAGTTCATCAACCAATTTGTATCCAAAAGGAATTTACATTCAATCGGACACTGATGGAACTGATATATCCTTAATGCAATGTATGTGTGGTGCTCTAAACTGGCCATTACAGTCATCACCCATCTTTTAAAAAATAATAAATGGTTTTAATTTTTAAAACATTTTGTTTTAATGGATCTCAAAGCCTTACACCTTTCGGTGTATTGCTTTTTATTGCTTTGAATAAAAGGTACGGGTCCACCAAAACCTCGTCATGATCTTACAAGTGTTTATTTAAAAAAGAAATGGATTTGATTCACCCAATAAGCAAATTAACTACCTTCATTCTACAATATAACATTTCATCTTCTACATGATGTCGAGAAAACGAAAATAAAGGTGGGGAAAGATTAATATTTGTTGAAAAACTTCAGGTTAGTCCCACAGTTTTGGCGGCGTTGGTGCCTGACTACCTAGTTTCCATTTGGACAAGTACTTATAAAACATTTTCGTAAAAGTGTTTTATACAATTATTTTTTAAAAGTTATTTTAAGAAAATAAATAGGTGTTTGGACAACTACTCTATATAAAAACGTGCAACAGGTGTTTGGTTATTCTAAAAACATCAAAAAGTACATCTCAATTATTCTTTAAAAATTATACTTAGAGAACACTTTTTTTAAACAATTTTTTTTGCAAAAATCTTTTCCAAACAAGTACTTTTTTCAATTATAAAACACTAATTTTTTTTTAAAAAAATACTTGCCTAACTAGGGGTGTCAATTCGGGTGGGTCGGGTTGAATAAAAAAATATTTAAAAATTCCTCGACCCGAATTCGAACCAACTCGAAAATGTTCAACCCGAACCCGTATAACCCGAACCAATCCGCTCAACTCGAATAACCCGATTTTTTTTTATTAGTTTTTATTTTTTTAGCAAAATAATTAAATAAAAATTTAAAACACAAAATAATAATAATATTATATTTAATCATACGATAACAAAATCTAAGCTTATATATAATTTAAATTTGAAAGTTTAGTTGTAGAAAATTTAAAGTTTATTTACTACAAAAAATAAAAAAAATTATTTTAAAAAATCAAAATTGTACATTATAAACATTAAGTTAAGAAAATATATTCTATCAATATAAAATAAATGTTTTTCAAATAAACAACATATGAAATTGTAACAAATCTTTTTTAATTATATATTTAAAAAAGAAATAATAAAAATATTTGGGTCAACTCGGGTTGACCCAAACCCAACCCGACCCAACCCGAACCCGAATAATTTTTTCGGGTTGGCTTTCGGGTCAACCCGAACCTGATATTTTTCGGGTTGAATCGTGTCGGGTTGGCGGGTTGGGTTGGTTTTTGACACCCCTGCCTAAACAGAGCCTATTTACCCTGCACCTTTGAGTTGAAAACACAAGGGTCGAAGAGTCTCTGAGATGTTATTGTCTTAGCAGCAACCAAAAATTCATTGTTCAATAGTTTGCATTACTATTCCTTTTTATCATTGAAGAACATCTCGCTTGGTAAATGCAATTGCGCACTTTGAGGTTGAAGGAGTGGATTTAATTTGGGAGAGAATTTGAGGAATAGATTTTAAATTACACCTATCTTTGAGTGTATTCAAAGTCATTTTTATTACTGTTGAAATTACTTAACTTGATAAAGAGTGATTTAAAATTCACTTGAATTTTGTCAATCCAAACAAATCGTGAACTCATCATTTCAAATCCATCAACATCCAAGTACAACCTAAAAGATTTATTTTGGCATTCCAGGCGTAATTGAGGAAAATATAACTATTCAGGTCTCTGGAGGACTTTGGAACATTGAGTTATTTCTTCATAATGTTTTCCATTTAATTTTTTAGTTACTCATTTGATCATTGTGAACTGTGTTTCAGTGTTACCATGACACTTCCCAAGTTACGGATGAACTAGTACAGATAATCCTTGATCCGGGACGTGAGCCTGGAGCTGTAGATGTGTTTCTTGAATTCATATGCTACTCGGATGGGCCTCTTCCCGAGGAACTATTACCTCAAGTGAAGGTCATCCATTAATTTGATATTTACCATCTGTATAAGTACAGTATTTTTCTTCTTTTCTTCTTGTGACCTCAAATAACGTGTTAATTTCACTTCTTATTGCAGTGTCCTGTGCTTATTGCATGGGGTGACAAGGATCCATGGGAACCTATTGATTTGGGGAAAGCTTATGCCCAATTCGAATCTGTTGAAGATTTTGTTGTCCTAGCAGATGTTGGCCACTGCCCTCAGGTCGGTTTGAATTGAGTAAAATACTGTGATATGTCTGAAAAGGAAAATGCCATATTGTGATAAATTCGGTAGAAAATAAGAATATGACGGATTTTATGGTAAATGAAAACATTAACTAGGCCAGAAGTTGATTTGCAAGGAGTGATTCTCTTTTGGCTTTATGATATTCTTATGTTCTCTTTTAAGGTTTCTAAGGAACCCAGGTTGCTAAAATATTTGAAACTTGTCATGTAAACACAAATTTCATGAATCTTAACTAAATGGACGGATTTTCTACCCTTGATCAATTGGTAATATTGTCTTATATCTCATGATAAAGTTTTTTTCCCATGAAGGACGAGGCCCCTCATCTGGTGAACCCTCTCATTGCATCGTTTGTAGCTAAACATGTTCCACAAGATGCAAGTCTTTCACCCTCGGTTTCGTGATCAAAGATGCTTGATTCTGTAAGGTCAGATTGGCTCCGTTCTTTCTCTGGCATGCTTGATCCCTTGACCTCGGTGTGACAACTGACAAGGGCTTTTTCAGAATCATGCATGATTCCCCGCAGGCATGCACTTCATATATCTAGTTACCTTATTACATGAAATGGTACCAGTTTATCACACTATGATATTCCTATGAAGTTTATGTACTTAATTTTAGGTTACCATAAGTTAGATATAGGCAATGTTCTGTTTTTTTTTTTTTTTGTTCCTCTCGAAGTGTATAGCATCATTTGTCATGACTCGTGACATTTTTCATGTGAAGAAATGCACCTCTTCCTCTTCTTTCCCTCGAATTCGAGATTCTTAGCCATTTGTTAGCGTATTTCACTGAAGGATAGTTGATTTATAAAATAGCATGTAGCCCTTAGCTGCGTCTTCAACAAAGTAAGCTCTGATGGCCCAATGCGCATATGTATTTTCTTCTTATTGTTTTAACACATTATTGAACTACTACATGTGTGTGTGTGTGTGAGTTTCTAGTTGTTTTCCCATATGAGAGGGCAATATACTGAGTACCGTATGGATCAATTCATGCTACCCTCAGGGTAGCTATCTTGACTTGATCTGGACGGATCAAATCGCACAACAGATCAAATGATTTAATCTGCTGATATGATCTGGTCCGTTCAGATCACTTTGAGGACACTACCCTCAGGGTAGCATTGACCAAACCGTACCGTCTCATTTCTTATCATTCCCATCAAGCAAACGTCAACACCATGATGATGCTATACTATTTAGATCTTGATATTTAAAATAAAAATAAAAATCAATTTTAGTTTATCATTATTTTGGAACTGAAACAAATATATGTTTCAAACGTGTCACAAAAGGTCAACATTATTCATTACACCCTGATCAAACCAACCAAACTAAGCATAAATTTCTATACACGCTAACCATCTTCAATTATTTTAGGTTGGATATGAATATGAGGATTCTGATTTGATAAAATATTTGAAATTACATGATGTGATCCCAAAATTTCCTTCCTTGGTTTCTATGATTCCTCCGTCTGTCTTTGCCTGAAAACCATGAATAAACGGGTTAGGGATGTCAGGATTCTTCCCGGCATGACCCTTCCGATGCCTAAGTCAGGCAGAGAAAACATGGGAAAATACAAAAGAAAACGATGGAAAAACATCATGGGGAAAAAAGTGCTAAAACCTCTCTTTCCACGTTGTGTGTTCAGGAAGCAATAAAAAAAAGTATATATTATAAAAACTTCCTTTAGATTTGAAAATTGTTTACGCCCAAGATGTCGGTCCACCTAAGAGGACAAGACCCATGATCTGAGATGTGGCTCATGATCTGATAATATTGACAAGTCCAGGCTCAAGTTTAGATAGTGAATATCTGGCAAACCCATATTCGGTAACAATCATCTGACATAACGACCACCGACAGTCTGCTTATTGCTCACAAATCCCAGCCTAAGTTCAACTGAAAAATGGATATATCCCAAGATATCATCATATGATACCTCGGGATGTATCCTAGGGCATCGCCACACCCCCCTTAAGAAGTCGGGCTAGAGTCTCCACTCGTTGTCTCGATTTATTCACCTTATCCATGAATTTAGGCATGAACACGCCAGTTTCTCACCTCAAGTCAAATCGATGAGGTAGGTGAGAATACTCCATCCATGCTAGGCCGAGAGAGTGGCCATGAACTTGTATTTGACAAGGGTTCGAATTAATATAATAACTGTCGAAGAGCATAACAATCCTCGAGGTTGGCTCGATATAGTAGTTGAATACTGAGTAAATAATCAAATGATCTCCCATGCCAAGTCGATAGACTTGTAGTGCTTAACATGTCGGGCTTTAGTAAATGCCAATGAGCTGGTCGGGCTTATAAGATGTGCCAGGGCCTCATGCCTCCTGGACTTTGAGAGGTACCGGGACCTTATATCTCTCGGGCTTATAAGATGTGTCTGGACCTCATGCCTCATGGACTTTGAGAGGTTCCGAGACCTCATGTCTCCCGGGTTTATAGAGTGTGCTAGGACCTCATGTATCCTGAGCTTCGAGAGGTGCCGGGGCCTCATATCTCCCAAGTTTATAGAGCGTGTCATGGCCTCATGCTTCATGGGCTTCGAGAGGTGTCGGAGCCTCATGTCTCCAGGACTTATAGAGTGAGAGAGGGTCTCATACCTCCTGGGCTTCAAGAGGTGTCGGGGCCTTATGTCTCTCGGGCTTATAGAGTGTGTCAGGGCCTCATGCCTCCTGGGCTTAGAGAGGTGCCAGAGCCTCATGTCTCCTGAGCTTATAGAGTGTGCCAGGATCTCATGTCTCCTGGGCTTCAAGAGGTGTGTGGTTCTCATGTCTCTCGGGCTTATAGAGTGTGCCAGGGCCTCATGTCTCCTAAGCTTTGAGAGGTGTCGGGCCTCATGTTTTCCGGCCTTATAGAGTTTGGCATGGCCTCATGTCTCCTGGACTTTGAGAGGTGCTGGGACCTCATGTCTCCCGAGCTTATGAGTGTGTCAGGGCATCATGTCTCCTGGACTTTGAGAAGTGCCGAGGCCTCATGTCTCCCGGACTTATAGAGCATCGAGTCGTAGATTGAGGTCTTATTGCTAGATTGCATGCCCGAGCTGTAGGTTGAGGCCCTACTACTAGATTGGTTGCCTGAACTGTATAATGAGGCTTACTCCGTGTTATAGGTTGGGGCTTATTGGTAGATTGCATGCCCGAGCTATAGGTTGGAGCCTTACTGCTAGATGGGATGCCCGAACTGTATAATGGGGCTTACTGCTTGATTGCACTCCCGTGCTATAGGTTGGGGCTTATTGCTAGATTGAATACCCGAGTTTTAAGTTGGGTCCTTACTGCTAGATTGTATGCCCGAGCTGTATAATGGGGCTTACTGCTACATTGCACGCCCAAGCTGCAGGTTGGGTCTTACTGATAGATTTCATGTCCAAGCCGTATATTGGGGCTTACTATTGGATTGCATGTCCAACCGTGTTTCTCCCGATGATGGCAGTGATGCACACCGACTCGATAGGTGTGCGCTATGGTAGCCTATATGATTATACAAGGTACAAAGATGGTTCTCACTCGAGAAACATACGGTCAAGAGCACAACCTTCATGTGGATGTAGTAATAATTTATCACCATGTATAGTTGATGCTGACAAGGCAAATAATAGAGCCCAATGACGCAGAAGCTGCAGTGTGAAATCCAGAATATTTTAGGGCTACAAGATATTAAAATCTTGGTTATCTTGGAAGTGATTGTACTAAGATAAATTAATATAAACAATATTGGATTTTTGAAGTTTGCATGTCCAGATAAAATATATGCAAGATATGCAGATTGAACATATCAAGTTATCTTCTATCTAGAAGTAATCAAATCTTGGAGATAAGAATCATATTCAAACTTTGAAAGCTAAGTGTCCTAGTTGAACCAAATTACTATTGATGCTTATAAATATGGACTCAGACCCTAAGGAAAATATACATAATTTTCCCAACATTCACTATAAATTTTCGAGTAACTAGGGTTAGGGAAGATGTGAAACGCTACAGAGATTTTCTTCAAGTTCGAAAAAGCAGCACTTCACCCATAACTTATTTCCGATGTTACATAGATCAGAATCTGATCTCCACCGTTCATATTGTAGCATAAGATGTTATCAATATGGAGTTCAAGTATCAGCCCAATCCAACGATATAAATATTCCTACAATTTTTTTCAATAATTCTGCACAGATTCTACTCGGGAAAGAAGCAGCTTCTGTTCGCGATATGGAAAAGGATCCAAAAGATATCCAAACCTGATCTCCACTGTTCACAATTTAGATAATGTCCTTGAAAATGTCCAGAACAAATTTCATGCCGATCCGATAGTTTGATATGTCTCAGACCATACGGAAAGATGACTGAATTTTTTATAGATAAAAGCTCCACCAATTCAAGTAGTTCGATCTCGCACGTATAAAATCGGTATGTGAGATTTGTGTTTAAACTCATATGTATGCTTTAAAATTTTGATCGTTCATGATATATTTTGAAATCTTGTTACGTAATTCCTATTCTTCATGCAATCTTGTTAAAAGTATGTTTTAAGAGCACTGTTATTACTTGAATTAGGAGTGGAAAGAAAATTTCCAAACCATGATAAGTTAAGGCCCTGATATGGTGGATAATAATAACCGACGAATGACCTCACCCCTTAGAGGGATTACATATAGGGACTGATCAGTTAGCCACAAATAAGGAGATGAATTTCAGTTCCAAGTCGTGTCAAGTCAAGTTAAGTCATGTCAAGTTTCGTTATGATACTTATTCTATGCCATGATAAGACATGTTATGGTATGAATGTGTTTTGAAATAAGCCTTGTTTTGAATCCAAGTATGAATTCTGTCAAATATATACGTATATATATTAATCCATGATCGATTGACCCCCACTTGCTGAGCAACACCCAGATCACACATCCCTTATTTTTCCTCCCAGATGATACCGAGAAATAGTTAGAAGAAAAGGAACACAACATGTTTTGGGGATGGTGATGAAAAGAGACCTTTTTGATTTAGTTTTGTTCATTTTAGATTTTTATCGTTAGTATTTTGATTATTTTAAAGTCATAAAACGTTTCCGCAAGTTTTATTCTTTTTTGGATTTCTGAGCAAAGACAGTATTTTGGAGTTTATCTATGAAAAATACTGGTTTGGTATAGACTGTACTATGAGGCTGGTTGTTGTTATAATTTGTGTGAATTTGAAACAACGTCAATGACATGTCTCGGTCGTGGGCTGTGGCATGCAATGTCCAGCTTATAAGAAGTTTGAGATGCATGAATCTGTTGCTCTTTTTGCCTTTATCCATAGCGGGATATCATGGGGTTATCATGTACCTAGAGCAACAGCTCATGAATACACGTATTCCACAAAAGATTTGGGGTCATCTTGATAGAACTCGGGTGGCTCATCTTTGACCAGATTTCCCATTGTAAGGGCATACTCATCCGTAGAGATATCATGGAGAGAAGACCAGCAACACAGATTGAAGATCCATATCAAGCAATACATCGATCATGTGGTGCCAAAAATGCAAATAAAAAATGTTGTATTGTTAGAAATAACATCTCGAGGTTGAGTTCGTAGATTAGTCTTCTCCGAATTATTTCATCGAACAACAATGGCCTTGCGATCTTATATGTTGTCGCACTTTGTTAATAAGCAAATCAAAAAATAGATGATTCGACATTGACAACCAACATAAGCCTTTCTTATGTTTATCCATTACCTCGTATAATTAATCAAACATATAGAATGCACAGAGATGTGAGTATATAAGTAGGCAACAAAGAGTTGAAAAACTCAACCCAGCAGGCCTACGTATAATTTAGTGGGTTTTGGCGGGTCAAACGCAACATACCCCAATCCACCATTAGGCGGGACGGGCGGGCCAGCCCACTTTTAGGTGGGTTGGGAAAATGCCAACCCACTCCACCAATTTTGTATGATGGGGCAGGTCAACCGGACAGACATAGCTCATTTTGACACCTCTAGTTACGCTGATGGAGAAATATTTGGTCCCTCGTGTGACGTCCCGTATTTTTAAACATTTACAAGAATGTAGATGCGAAAAAGTGTGGAAATTAAAATTTTTCAAATATAAAAGTACAGGGCATGCATCACTTTTTCAAGTTCAACGACTCAAGATTGAAATTAAAATCTAATGATTCTAACGTGCATAAAAATATTTGAACAAAGTATGCAACCCTACAATCAACTCAAAGAGTGGGTGCCCTGTTAGCCAACTTGTGGCTAAGGGCCTTTATGACTCTATTTGTAAATAATCTTTGTTTAATATAATTTACATTTTATATTGGCATTTACTTTATCTTTTATCATATTATTATGTTGTGACGTGTTATACAATGTTTAGATAAAGACCTTGAATATACTAGAGTGCATATAAGATGTGATAGTAGATTTGGATGACTATCATGAAACACATCTTGTTAAGCACTGTATGTTCTAAACGAGTTCCTAGTCAATTGAGCCGTCCGCAAATAAGGATAAGGATCGCTCGAGATTGAGACTAGCATTTGCGATGTCGAGTACCACGTTTCATTGGTATGAAACATAGAGATGTTCGAAGCATGCAAATGGATATTCATTTGATGGATGATCGAACTACCCTATTCGGACTTTCCAAGTGGTTTTCACTAATTGAGTGGATAAATCCGCGGTTTTGGTTGTACACCATTAGTCCTTACTACTTGAAACATCATGGAGACTCTATATGCTAGTACTGTACTTTGACTCGTTTACCGACTATGAGGGTCAACAGGTGTCGAGATTGGGTACAGTAACGACACATATAGGAGTCAATGCTTTGTTGTCAAGGATTCACCACACGCTTGCGAGTGTGGATATCCTATGCGATATGAGGAGATATTAGTGTGACAAATCTCTGGCCAGAGTACATGATGTGCTTTAGGTTACTAGGTTTCCTAGTTGCACATGCGATGTCATTATTTGATCTTCAAGATGTATTGCATAGTTATCGAATCTCGAACGACTCTCGATATACCAATGGTTGTTGATTCGATCGAGATATATGGATGAAGGGACCGTACTGTACGCTAACCAAAACCTACTGGATCTTGCAGGCACTATCAGTGATACCTAGGAAATCATGGGGCGATGTTGCTAGGCGCTCTTACCATGATTCGATGGGTAAGTCGGAAATTGTTGTTCCGAGTCACAAGGAGTTGTGGGCCCACGGCTAGCTGTATCCCTGAACCATTGAGGGTTACACAAGTAATAGTTTTCTAATCCCCGTTGAGATAATTAAATTTAATGAGTTAAATTTAACAAATGAGATGTAGGACTTCTTATTAAAGAGTAGAGGGAGTGAGATTTCCTAAAATGACATAGGGATGCCATTTTTGGAAATCACTGAATTCGGATTCAGAAAATTTATCTTGATTTTAAAATATGCAGAAAAGGTTTCTGTACACATGGGTGAAATTGGTTAATCAATTTGAGTCACGATGAATTTTATATTAATTTCTGAACATGCGGGCTTTGCTTGTCAGACATGAACTTATTACTAATGGGCCCTAAGCTGTTAGCAGCCCATGTTATAAATAAGTTATTGCAGTACAGAAATGAAACACAAGCATTCATAATTTTTGAAACCTAGAGAGCATTCTCTCCCTAGGGTTCGGCAGCCCCCTTCCTCTTCTGTGTTCGAAAATCCAGTCTGCAATTTTCAAAAATTGCAGTCTGGTTTAACAGATCAGATCTGTTAAATTCTCTTCGCATAAACTTTTGATAGACTTTCTAGTGCAGTCTATCAGTGGGATTAAGAATTCTGTTCGTGGACCTGATTCAGGAGTTGATCGAGCGAGTCATCAGTTCCTCGGATATACAAGAAGAGCAGAGAAATCTGTTGGAGTCCATAACCTCAAGTTGAGACTTGAGAGGTAAAATTTAATTGCGTTTTATTTTACTTATTTGTTTTAATCGTTAGGATTTGATACCCATGATCTGGAATCGTTCCAGATCAGAAAATAAAAATTTTAAACTTCTGCTGCTCCGGGTATCAGATCTGACAGATCCGAGAACTTGTTCCATCAGTAGTGTTAGAGACAGGTTGTTCTCAGATCAAACGATTAAAATTTATCGATTGTACAAAGCCTCGATTTTCAGAAAATAAAACAAAACAAAAAAAAAAAATTCGGGGCTGCCCGCTGCACTGCGCGCAGCTGGGCCGCGCTCGGCGGCCCAGCGTCGGGGCAGGGCCCCCGACCCGATAGTCGGGGGGGCTGCCCAGGATCGTCCTGGGCAGCCCAGAAAAATTAAAAATTTTTAATTTTTGAAATTTGGAATTTCGGCCCGTTAATTGTTATCGGGCCCAATTTTTGGCCCGATTGAAAATTGTTTTAGTTGGTCCACGAGACAATGGGTCAAAATTGTTTGAGCCCAAAATTTTAAGAAAATTATTTTTTGGATAAATTTTGAATTTTGGAAATTTATAAATTTAATCCAATAAATTAAAATTTTTAAAATTAATTATTTTGATACAATTTATTATAAAATAGGATTTTATATATGAAATTAGATTTTATATATAAAATATGAGTTTATGTATAAACTAGATAAAATATGATTTTATATATAAAATAAGATTTTATGTATGAAATATGATTTTATCTATTTACAATTATTGCCACTTTGAATTGCATGTTATCCAATCATTTAATTGAATTAAATAATTGGATAAAAGGATGATCGATTGTCATGACCAATTTTTTAGGTGTATGTTAGGTTGTTTACATTTGTTTTTATTATTACTGTTGGGTTTTATTAATGGGCTTGGTTTATGGCCCAATTTTATTTTTCATTTGTAATAAAAGTGGGCCTGGTTTATGGCCCGTTCCCATCCTTAAATATGTATCCTCTACTTGTCATCGAAATTTATTGTAAATTTATTAGACTTAGTGAGAGATAAAGATTTGAAGACAATGGTGGGCCCAGCAGACAATAAAGACCGAAGAAATGTAAATTGGAAGCTCAATGTAATAGGATTGCATTGCATACTTGCATATCACCTAGGATTGGACTTAGACTCGTGATTGGCAACCACTGGTCGATTAGATCTAGGCATCGATAATCCTTTATATAATATTTGATATTATTGTCGTATGCATGTTTAGACTAAATTGCATGAATCCCGCAAGCATACAAATTTTTAAATGATGAGACAAATTTTTCAAAATTAAAATCCCTCATTTTAAATATGATTTAAAATTGATATCAAGATTAACAAAAGGGAATAAAAAAATTGTTTAAATGTTCCTACCTTCCATCAAATTTCAATGTATGAGATGCTACCCGCGGGCGTGGTCCGTCTCATATTATTGGGGGGCCCGTTCGTCGGAAAGCTGTACATTGGATCGACACATGTTGTAAGTTGGGTGGAATTGCCGTGGGATTGGCTCATATTATTGGGGATCCATATGGCGACCGTCCATCACAACTTAATATTGGTGGGTCATCTTGACATGTCACAATAAACGGCGTCATATTATTGGGCTCTTATTGGACATGAGGTAAAAACATGGGGGTTGCTTTGGAAGCAATTGGGCTC
Source organism: Henckelia pumila (assembly GCF_033568475.1). Taxonomy (NCBI): domain Eukaryota; kingdom Viridiplantae; phylum Streptophyta; class Magnoliopsida; order Lamiales; family Gesneriaceae; genus Henckelia; species Henckelia pumila. Next base: position 60,091,367 of record NC_133120.1, on the reverse strand, counting down.
TACCTTTTGAAAATTATGGTTGGCTGATATTATTCGGGACTATGGTTTGTCAATTGGACTCCATGTTCCCACTAAGGAAACCATTTTCTCGTTTTCACTAGAGGGTGGTGAAATCGTTAAAATAGTGGGAGTGTAATTCATAAAATTAATCTCGCCTTATTTTATGTCTTAGTAAATTAATTAAACAATCACTGATTATTGTCTGTTTTTTTTCAGTATTTCATTATGATGAATTTGCGCAATCCACTATTCTCTATTCTCGAACAAAACAAACTGACTGGCGCTAACTATACGGAATGGTTCCATAAATTAAAGATTGTTCTAAGTTCGGAAAAGGTTTTCTACGTGTTAGAAAAGTCTCCTCCGAAGGAAGCCCCGGCTAACGTGAGTCCGGAAGAGTTGTCCAAACTTGATAAATGGTGGGACCATGATATCAAGGCCAAATGCTACATGCAGGCTTCGATGTCTGATGAACTTCAGAGGCGATTTGAGGATGCAGTGAATGCTGCTGACATTCACAAGACCCTCAAGGAACTTTTTGGAGCTCAGTCGAGATCCGAGAGGTATGCCATTGTCAAAGAGCTCATGACATGCCGCATGCGAGATGGGACTTCGGTCCGTGAGCATGGGGTACACATGATTGGGCTCATTGAAAAGTTGGTAACACTCGATTTGACATTGGAGCATGAACTGACTGCAGACTTATTACTTCTCTCTCTTCCTTCGTCGTTTGATGGTTTTGTGGTGAACTTCAATATGAACAAGATAGAGGCCACCCTTGAAGAGATGGTCAATATGCTTGTCACTTATGAGGCCACATTAAAGAAGGATAAACCGGTACTCTTGGTAGGCTCCTCTTCTAACTCTAAGAAGGGACCAAGTGCAAAGGGTAAGAAACGTTCTGCCCCACCCAGGAAAACTGGACCCAAGAAGAAGAACAAGACACAGGCTTCAAACGTGAACAAATCTAAAGATGTTTGCCATCACTGCAAGAAACCCGGTCATTGGAAACGTAACTGCAAAGAATATCTCGAGCAGTTGCGAACTGCAAATGGTATGTTTTAAATTGAAATAAATGTTTCACTTAATACTACTTCTTGGGTATTAGATACCGGATGTGGATCTCACATTTGCAATGACTTGCAGGTGATGACAAGAAGTCGTAAGCTTAGGATGGGTGAGACCCAGTTGAGGCTCGGAAATGGTTCTAGAGTTGAAGCCAAAGCTGTGGGAGACGTTTATTTAATTTTGCAGAACAATTTTAAGTTAATTTTGAGAGATGTTTTATTTGTGCCAGATTTGGTTAAAAACATTATTTATGTTTCTATGCTTGATAGAGATGGTTTTTCTTACAATTTTGTGAATGTGATTTGCAATATTTACAAGAATGAATGTTTAATTGGATGTGGGCAACTTGAAAACGATCTATATAACTTAAAATTGAAAGACATACCAGTTAATTATGCTGATAAACCGGCAACAACAATTAAAAGAAAAAATGATAGTCAAAACCCGGCAAACCTTTGGCATACTAGTCTAGGTCATATTTTCTCACGAAGGATGAACAAGCTAGTGGGAGAGGGAATGTTTGATTCGTCAGATATAAATTCTCTACCTACTTGTGAGTCCCGTCTGAAAAAAAAAATGACTAAAACACCTTTTAAGGGAAAATATGAGCGTAGTGAAAATCTATTGGATTTGATCCATACAGATGTTTGTGGCTCATTTAGTATTGGTACTAAATATGGTCACACCTACTTCATTACCTTTACTGATGATTATTCTAGGTATGGGTATTTATATTTAATGAAATATAAATCTGAATCGTTTGAAAGGTTCAAAAAATTCAAGAATGAAGTAGAAAACCAGCTAGGTAAAATTATTAAAGCACTTCGATCTGATCGAGGCGGTGAATACTTGAGTACCGAGTTTTTGGACTATCTGAAAGAAAATGGAATTCTTTCTCAGTGGACTCCTCCTGCCACACCTCAGCTTAATGGTGTAGCAGAGCTTCGTAATCGAACTCTGTTGGACATGGTTCGATCTATGATGAGCTTCACTGACCTCCCACCCTCGTTTTGGGGCTATGCACTTGAAACGGCGGTATTGTTGTTGAACAATGTCCACACTAAAGCAGTGAACAAAACACCATATGAATTATGGACTGGCAAAACTCCTAAGTATTCGTACTTGAGGATTTGGGGATGTCCTGCTTACATGAAGCAGACAGTGGGAGATAAGTTGGATAATCGATCCACTTTATGTTATTTTGTAGGGTATCCGAAGAATTTGATCGGATATTATTTCTATCATCCTACTGAAATAAAAGTGTTTGTTTTTAGGAATGCCACCTTCCTTCAGAAGGAATTCTTACTTGATAGAAAAGGCAAAATGATGGAACTCGAAGAAGTTCGAGAAGAACGCGAGATACAAAATAGCAATCCCACACCTCGGGAACCAATAATTGACACGCCACCTCTTAGAAGATCCGAAAGGACTTCTAGACCTCCTGATCGACTTAATCTCCTACTTGAAGGGGATCAAAGTGAGCCCATCGTTGGATGTGTACAAGAAACTTCAAGGAAGCAATTTCTGATGCCGATTCGAATTTATGGCTTGAAGCCATGCAGTCTGAATAGATTCCATGCATGCAAACCAAGTTTGGTCTTTAGTAGATCCTCTCGATGGAATTGTTCCTATAGGGTGTAAATGGATCTACAAGAGAAAACTTGGGCCTGATGGTAAGGTGCTGACCTACAAGGCAAGATTGGTCGCAAAAAGTTATACTCAAAGACAAGGTGTTGACTATGATGAAACTTTTTCACCAGTCGCAATGTTCAAGTCCATAAGAATCCTAATTGTCATAGAAGCTTAGTATGACTATGAGATATGGCAAATGGATGTGAAGACTGCATTTCTTAATGGAAACATTAAGGAAGAGGTCTATATGATGCAGCCAGAGGGATTCACATTCATGGGAAGCGAGCATAAGGTATGCAAGTTTCAGAGATCAATTTATGGTTTCAAACAGGCATCAAGAAGTTGGAACCAAAAATTTGATGAAACAATAAAGGACTTTGGTTTCATCAAGAACTCGGAGGAACCGTGCGTGTACAAGAAAGTGTTTAAGGATGTTGTGACATTCTTAGTGCTTTATGTTGATGACATCCTACTCATTGGGAATGATGTAGGGATGTTGTAGTCAACAAAGATATGGTTGTCAGGTAGATTCTCGATGAAGGACTTGGGTGAGGCGTCCTATATTTTAGGAATACAGATCTATAGAGATAGATTTAAGAGAATGATAGAACTCACTCAAGCAACCTACATCGACACCATATTGAAAAGGTTTTCAATGGATGAGTCCAAGAGAGGACATCTACCTATGTGTCATGGAGTTTCTCTATCCAAGTCAATGTCTTCCAAGACTGATGAAGAAATAGAGAAAATGACACACGTATCATATGCGTCAGCCATAGGGAGTATCATGTATGAGATGATATCTACCAGACCAGATATAGCCTTTGCTCTGAGTGTCACGAGCAGATATCAAGCGAATCCTGGTCAAATGCATTGGAAAGCTGTGAAGGATATTCTTAAGTACTTAAGAAGAACTAAGAATGTATTCATGGTTTATGGGGGAAGAGAATTGAAATTGGAAGTCTATACCGACTCTAGCTTCCAAAGAGACGTGGATGACTCGAAATCAACCTCTGGATTTGTATTCATGCTCAATGGCGGTGCTGTCTCTTGGAAGAGTTCCAAGAAGGACACCACAGCGGATTCCACCACTGAGGCAGAATACATTGCAGCATCAGCTGCTGCTAAAGAGGCAGTTTGGATGCGGAATTTCGTCCAAGAGTTGGGGGTCATTCCTGAAGCTGTTGGTCTAGTCCCGGTGTACTGTGACAACACTCGTGCCATTGCTCAGGCAAAGGAACCAAGGTATCATCAAAGATCCAAACACATACTGAGGAATACCACATCATCCGGGAGATCGTGGAAAGAGGAGACATCACTGTCGAGAGAGTGGCCTCTGCAGACAATATCGCTGATCCACTTACTAAGCCCTTGCCAGGACCATTATTTGACAAACATCGTGAAGCAATGGGACTACGTAGTATGACTAGTTGGCTTTAGGGCAAGTGGGAGATTGAAAGAGTGGGTGCCCTGTTAGCCAACTTGTGGCTAAGGGCCTTTATGACTCTATTTGTAAACAATCTTTGTTTAATATAATTTACACTTTATATTGGCATTTACTTTATCTTTTATCATATTGTTATGTTGTGACGTGTTATACGATGTTTAGATAAAGACCTTGAATATACTAGAGTGCATATAAGATGTGATAGTAGATTTGGATGACTATCATGAAACACATCTTGTTAAGCATTGTATGTTCTAAACGAGTTCCTAGTCAATTGAGCCGTCCGCAAATAAGGATAAGGATCGCTCGAGATTGAGACTAGAATTTGCGATGTCGAGTACCACGTTTCATTGGTATGGAACATAGAGATGTTCGAAGCATGCAAATGGATATTCATTTGATGGATGATCGAACTACCCTATTCGGACTTTCCAAGTGGTTTTCACTAATTGAGTGGATAAGTTCGCGGTTTTGGTTGTACACCATTAGTCCTTACTACTTGAAACATCATGGACACTCTATATGCTAGTACTGTACTTTGACTCGTTTACCGACTCTATGAGGGTCAACAGGTGTCGAGATTGGGTACAGTAACGACACATATAGGAGTCAATGCTTTGTTGTCAAGGATTCACCACACGCTTGCGAGTGTGGATATCCTATGCGATCTGAGGAGATATTAGTGTGACAAATCTTTGGCCAGAGTACATGATGTGCTTTAGGTTACTAGGTTTCCTAGTTGCACATGCGATGTCACTATTTGATCTTCAAGATGTATTGCATAGTTATCGAATCTCGAACGACTCTCGATATACCAATGGTTGTTACTTCGATCGGGATATATGGATGAAGGGACCGTATTGTACGCTAACCAAAACCTACTGGTTATTGCAGGCACTTTCAGTGATACCTAGGAAATCATGGGGCGATGTTGCTAGGCGCTCTTACCATGATTCGATGGGTAAGTCGGAAATTGTTGTTCCGAGTCACAAGGAGTTGTGGGCCCACGGCTAGTTGTATCCCTGAACCATTGAGGGTTACACAAGTAGTAGTTTTATAATACCCGTTGAGATAATTAAATTTAATGAGTTAAATTTAACAAATAAGATGTAGGACTTTTTATTAAAGAGTAGAGGGAGTGAGATTTCCTAAAATGACATAGGGATGCCATTTTTGGAAATCACTGAATTCGGATTCAGAAAATTTATCTTGACTTTAAAATATGCAGAAAAAGTTTCTGTACACATTGGTGAAATTGGTTTATCAATTTGTGTCACGATGAATTTTATATTAATTTCTGAACATGCGGGCTTTGCTTGTCAGGCTTAAACTTATGACTAATGGGCCCTAAGCTGTTAGCAGCCCATGTTATAAATAAGTTATTGCAGTACAGAAATGAAACACAAGCATTCATAATTTTTGAAACCTAGAGAGCATTCTCTCCCTAGGGTTCGGCAGCCCCCTTCCTCTTCTGTGTTCGAAAATCCAGTCTGCAATTTTCAAAAATTGCAGTCTGGTTTAACAGATCAGATCTGTTAAATTCTCTTCGCATAAACTTTTGATAGACTTTCTAGTGCAGTCTATCAGTGGGACTAAGAATTCTGTTCGTGGACCTGATTCAGGAGTTGATCGAGCGAGTCATCAGTTCCTCGGATATACAAGAAGAGCAGAGAAATCTGTTGGAGTCCATAACCTCAAGTTGAGATTTGAGAGGTAAAATTTAATTGTGTTTTATTTTACTTATTTGTTTTAATCGATAGGATTTGATACCCATGATCTGGAATCGTTCCAGATCAAAAAATAAAAATTTTAAACTTTCGCTGCTCCGGGTATCTGATAGTTGTGTTTTTGTTGCATTTATTAGTGTCATTTTTGTTGTTGTTTTGCATTAGTTGCATGTTTTATTTTAGCATTTTGTTCGTTTTGCATTTTCAGTGTTTGCATGATGGGATTCTTGTTTTTATGGTTAGGTCGCTTATTTTGCGGACTAAGAAGGAACCTCGGAGGAACGGAAGTTTGAAGCAAAGGAAAGGCCGGGAAATTTCTGGAAACCATCTCTCGCTCGATCTGCAGAAGTATGCGGATCGAGCGAGCACCTACATTATGAAGACAGTGGAGGCTGAATTATCTCTCGCTCGATCCGCAGAATGTTGCAGATCGAGCGAGACCCATTTTCCGCAAGACAGTAGCAGTGCAATTTTCTCTCGCTCGATCCGCAGAATGTTGCAGATCGAGCGAGAGCCTTGATTCCGAAAAAAAATTATATTTTTGGAAACTTTGTTAATTTAGTTCCTAGCCTTTATTAGACTATTATTTCGTTATTATTAGATTTTTATCAGACTTGTGGAGATAGATTGGAGGCTAGGTTTTCTTTTTCTCTTCTGAATTCGAGTTTTCTTAATTTTTCTTTGATATTTATGAATTTTGCTATGAATCGTTGTAGCTAAACTCTTTTACTTGGTTGAGGGAGACGAAACCTTGTTATATTTCATTCATGAGATTTGATTTGTAGTGTTCAATCTTTATTAAGTATCAATTTTTGATATGTTTTATTTTAAGTTTGTATGCGAGATTTTAGGATTGGCCATCTTAGGATTTTGTATTGCAAGCAATAGATAAATTAGAATTCAAATCCGTAATTGTTTGAAACCTCTAATTTGCGAAGCAACTACGTGTAATAATTTCTGCTGTTGAGTTTATTATTTCGTAGGGTCAATTATTGGATAGGCTAAATACAATCGCTGGTATTGTGTTGTCTAGTTTCGTCAGTTTTACTAGTTTAAATGCTACCGTGGATTTAAATCTAGATTGCTGTTATCGGGTTGGTTCATTGGTAAGGGTTAATTAAGAATGTTGTTTTCTAATTAACTAAAATTACGGTGAAACAGGAATTGAATTTTCAATGACGAATATTTAATAAGATTGATTATTTTTAGAGAATCAATGATTGAATGAATGAATAACAATGGTGTAGTTGACCGATACCAAGTCTCGTCTCCTATTGAATTTCTCCAATCTTTTATTTAATTTTGCATGCTAGTGAATTTTTAATTGCTTAAATTTCTTAGTAGTTAATCCAAACTTGAAAACCCCCTATTTTATTTATTTAGAACATTTTGAATTTACATTCCTCGTGGAAACGATCCCTACTCACACTACTACATTTTTAGTGATTATCTGCTTGAGTTGGGTAATTTGGGCGTGACACGATAAGAGCTTCCAAATTTTGGCGCCGTTGCCGGGGAACGGTGTTAATTTATTGTGTTCTTTTTCTTTTTGTTTTTATTTGTTTAAACTCACTCTCTCGTCTTTTCTTTGTTTCTAGTTTCTCTTGTTCATGCTTTCAGGTGATCTTGCTGAAGAAGGCTTTTTCTACGGAGATCGAAAGAACTCTGCATAGGCAAAGGCGAGAACTCCGTAGGCAACAACAAGAAGCAGCTGCTCGAGCTGCTTTTCCTGAGAACGAAGAGATGGCTGCGAATGCGAACCAGAGTCTTAGACAATTGGGCAATCCTGATGCCAATCAACAACCCTTATGCATTACTTTCCCTACTTTGGAAAATAATGCTACTTTTGAACTCAAATCTGGTTTAATTCACTTACTACCTGCTTTTCATGGTCTTGCAGGTGAGAATCCCAATAAACACTTGATGGAGTTTCACGTGGTCTGCACGAGTATGAAACCCCATGGAGTAACAGAGGAACAGATTCAGCTGAGAGCCTTTCCTTTCTCTTTGAAGAGTGCTGCTAAGGATTGGTTATACTACTTACCCTATGGCTCTATCACTACTTGGACAGAGATCAAAAGAACCTTCCTGGAAAAATACTTTCCAGCCTCTAGAGCTGCAAATATCCGGAAGGAAATCTATGGGATCAAACAATATTCAGGAGAATCACTGCATGAATATTGGGAGCGGTTCAAGAAGCTTTGTGCTAGCTGTCCGCAACACCAGATAAGTGAGAACCAATTAATTCAATTATGCTATGAAGGTTTGTTGCCTCATGACAGGAGCATGCTGGATGCGGCTAGTGGAGGAGTGTTCATGGACAAAACACCGGTGCAAGCGAGGAACTTACTTGAGAATATGGCTGCCAATTCTCAACAATTTGGCACCATCAGGAACGAGCATCCACCAAGGAAAAACAACGAGGTAAATGTCTCTTCCCTTGAACAACAATTAATTGAATTAACCACTCTTGTGTGTCAGATGGCTGTAGGGAATGGACAGACTGCGAAGGCATGTGGCATTTGCGCTGCAATAGGACACGCCACTGATATGTGTCCTACACTTCAAGAGGATTCAGTTGAACAGGTAAACGCTACTGGAGGATTTCCTGGACAACCACAGAGGAAGTATGATACGTATTCCAACACATTCAATCCTGGTTGGAAGGATCATCCAAATCTAAGATATGGGAATCCTCAAGCAAGTCAATCGGGGCCTCAAGCACCACCACATAATCAAACTTATAGGCCGCCGTATCCTCAACAGCAACAGCAGAGACCTCAGATACCAACTCCAGGTGAGTTTCTCGAAAATATAGTTAAGGATCTTGCAACTAAAACTGCATCTTTTCAACAGGATACCATGGTAAGTATTCAAAACTTGAGTACCCAGATGGGACAACTAGCCACTGCCATCAAGAAGTTAGAAGCACAGCACTCAAACGCTCTGCCATCTCAAACTGTGGTGAACCCAAGGGAGAACGCAAGTGCAATAACTTTAAGGAATGGGAAGGAGTTGAAAATGAAGGAGAAAGAAGTTGAGATTGAGCACAAAGAGAAGCTGAAAGAATAAGAAGAGCAAAAGGTAAGTGAGGAAAAATCATCCAAGGATGATTCGCCAAGAGGTAAATTTCCCCCTTTATCTGAATATAAGCCTGTTGCCCCTTTTCCCTTAGCACTTAAGGATTCTAGAAAAGGTGAGGGGATTAAAGAACTATATGAAACTTTTCGTAGATGTGAGGTTAATATTTCATTGCTAGATGCCATTAAGCAGGTACCTCGATACGCGAAGTTTTTGAAGGAATTGTGCACAGCAAAGAGGAAGCAGACATTGAAGGGATGTCAGAAAGTGGAACTTGGTGAGAACGTATCTGCTGTGATCCAACGGAAACTACCTGCAAAATTTAAGGATCCAGGTATGTTTTCTATCCCATGCACCATAGGGAATGTTCGACTTGAGAAGGCCATGCTAGATCTAGGAACATCAATTAATGTTATGCCTTATTCTATATATGCATCCTTGAAACTTGGCCCACTGAACAAAACTGGGATTGTTATTCAGTTAGCTGACAGGTCGAATGCATATCCTAGGGGAGTCGTTGAAGATGTGTTGGTGCAAGTTAATGAATTAGTGTTCCCCGCAGATTCTTATGTGCTAGATATGGAAAACGGTGATCATAATAGTCCTATTTTGTTAGGGAGACCGTTTTTGAAAACTTCCATGACGAAAATTGATGTTCACAGTGGCACACTTACTATGGAATTCGATGGCGAAGTTGTAAAATTTAATATTTATGATGCCATGAAATTTCCTGATAGCGATGATTGTGTGTTTTCTGTTGATATTGTGGATTTCTTGGCACAAGAGTATTGTGAGCATGCAGGGAAAGATGATCTAGAGGTGGCTATTACAGCACCCATTATGCAGACGGAAGATGGTATTCGATGCAATCAAGAAGTGGAAGAGATTGAGAAACTTCTGAATAGTTTGCCTGAGCTACCTCAGTCAGGTAATGTCTCTTACTTAGCTTTGCCAGTTTCTAATACTAGGCGTCTTCCATCTGTTTTGCAGGCACCCAAGGTCGAATTGAAGACACTTCCAAACCATCTAAAGTATGTTTTCCTTGGCAAGGGGGAAACATTACCGGTTATCATCTCCAACAGTTTGGAAGTTAATCAAGAGGAGCAATTAATCAAGGTGTTGCAAGAGCACAAGACTGCTATTGGGTGAACCATAGAAGACATTAAAGGAATTAGCCCCTCCACATGCATGCATCGAATTTTGATGGAGGAAGGAGCGAATCCCTCACGCCAGCCGCAGCGCAAACTGAATCCACCAATGATGGAAGTGGTAAAGGCGAAAATTCCGAAGATACTTGAAGTTGGGGTCATCTACCCAATTTCTGACAGTCAGTGGGTCAGTCCGGTACAAGTGGTACCCAAGAAAACCGGAATCACCGTTATGAAGAATAAGGATGACGAGATGGTTCCCACCCGCATTCAAAATGGGTGGAGGGTTTGTATTGACTATAGAAAGCTGAACGCCGGAACTCGAAAGGACCACTTTCCTTTACCCTTTATTGATCAAATGATTGAAAGGTTAGCGTGTCATCCTTACTATTTTTTTTTTGATGGATATTCAGGTTATTTTCAGATTTCTATCGCGCCAGAAGATCAGGAGAAGATGATGTTTACATGCCCGTTTGGCACTTTTGCTTATCGACGGATGCCTTTTGGACTTTGCAATGCACCGGCCACTTTCCAACGGTGTATGATTAGTATCTTTTCAGATTTTATTGAGCATATCTTAGAAGTTTTTATGGATGACTTCACTGTCTATGGTGATTCCTTTGAAAACTGTCTATCTAACCTTGCACTTGTCCTTAAGAGGTGTGTCGAAACCAACCTCGTTTTGAATTCTGAAAAATGTCATTTTATGGTTGGGCAAGGTGTGGTTTTGGGTCATGTTGTGTCATCAAAAGGAATAGAGGTAGATAGAGCTAAAATTGATATCATCCAATCTCTACCTTACCCCACATGTGTGCGGGAAGTGCGTTCTTTTCTTGGCCATGCAGGTTTTTACAGGAGGTACATTCAAGATTTCGCCAAGATCGCATCCCCCATGTGCAAGCTATTACAAAAGGACGTGTCATTTGAGTTTGATGAGTCATGCAAGTCATCCTTTGACAAATTGAATAACTCCTTGATATCTGCACCAATAATCCAACCACCGGATTGGAGCCAACCATTTGAGATCATGTGTGACGCCAGTGACTACGCCGTTGGCGCTGTTTTAGGCCAGAAAGTTGGGAAAGCATCGCATGCTATTTACTACGCTTCACGTATTTTGAATGATGCCCAACGAAATTATTCCACTACGGAAAATTAGCTTCTCGCTGTTGTTTTTGCTTTAGATAAATTCCGCTCCTATTTACTTGGTACTAAAGTTATTGTGTATTCTGACCATGCAGCTCTTCGTTTTCTGATGGCGAAGAAAGAGGCAAAACCAAGGCTGATCCGATGGATATTACTGCTGAGTGAATTCGATATAGAAATCAAAGATAAAAGAGGGGCCAAAAATCAAGTTGCTGATCATTTGAGTCCTCTAGTTCATATTGATGAGGAGCTGAAATTGCATGACGAATTTCTGGATGAACAGCTGTTCTCGACAACCACCGAATTACCATGGTACGCAAACATTGTGAATTATTTAGTTACTAATGGTTTTCCCTCTGAATTTTCTAAGGCGCAAAAGGACAAAGTGAGAAGTGATGCGAAGTATTATGTGTGGGATGATCCATACTTGTGGAAGCACTGCGCTGATCAAGTTATACGACGATGCGTTCCCGCGAGCGAGGTAATCCCTATTCTCACATTTTGTCATTCTTATGCATGTGGTGGCCACTTTGGGCCGAGAAGGACATCGAGAAAGGTGTTGGACAGTGGATTCTTCTGGCCCTCCTTATTTCGAGACGCTTACCTGTTCTGTAAGTCGTGCGCCCAATGCCAAAAGACAGGTAGCATCTCCCAACGAAAGGAGATGCCCCAACAACCTATTCTAGTTTGTGAAATCTTTGATGTTTGGGGCATCGACTTTATGGGACCCTTTCCAAATTCACATGGTTATATTTATATATTACTTGCTATGGATTATGTCTCGAAGTGGGTGGAAGCTAAGGCCACCCGTACTGACGATTCTCAAGTTGTTGCAGAGTTTATCAAGCATCACATTTTCTCTAGGTTTGGTATTCCTCGAGCCCTCATCAGTGATAGAGGCACACACTTCTGCAACCGAACCGTGGCGAGCCTACTGAAGAAATACCATGTGACGCACAGGATTTCCACGGCATATCATCCACAATCCAACGGTCTGAAGTATCCAACAGGGAAATCAAATCTATTCTAGAGAAGACCGTGAATCCTACGAGAAAGGATTGGAGCTTGCGATTGGATGATGCCTTGTGGGCATACAGAACCGCATTCAAGACACCGATTGGAATGTCTCCATATCGGTTGATTTTTGGGAAAGCATGTCATTTACCAGTGGAGTTGGAGCATCGAGCTTATTGGGCTATAAAAACTTTTAACATGCAGATAGATGAGAGCGGCGAGCACCGGAAGCTACAATTGCAAGAATTATAAGAGATCCGGAATGATGCCTATGCTAGCTCAAAAATTTACAAGGACAAAACAAAGGCTTTCCGTGATAAGATGATCTCTCGACGATACTTCGAAGTCGGTCAGAAAGTTTTGCTCTATCATTCACGACTTCGGTTGTTTCCAGGTAAGTTACGTTCGCGTTGGAATGGACCTTTTGTTGTCACTAACGTCTTTCCTCATGGTGCAGTCGAAATTCAAAGTTTGGACACATCCAAAACATTTAAGGTGAATGGCCATCGGCTCAAGCACTACTATGAGGGAATCCAAGCGAACGTCGAAGTGGAAGAGCATGATATCGCTCTCGATGTCCCGCCTAATGTCGAATGACGGCAGCCTAATGTCGAATGACGGCATGCAGTTGAGCTATAGACTGACTGCAAATTTAGCGCTGACTGGGAGGCAACCCAGTGTTTCTTTTCTTTTTACTTTTGCTCGTTTTTTTTTTATTTATTTATTTCTTCTACTTTATTTAGTCTTATTTTATGTTTTTGTTGCTTCTTGTTTTATTTTTTTTTTTTCGAAATTTTGAAAAATCTAAAAATATTATTTTTTGTGTCTCGCTCGATCCGCAACATCTTGCGGATCGAGCGAGCGTGTTTTTGCTCGGGACAGTAAGGTATGCATTTTGGTCTCGCTCGATCCGCAACATCTTGAGGATCGAGCGAGCACGCTTTTCGTCGGGACAGTAGGTTTGACTATTTATCTCGCTCGATCCGCAACATCTTGCGGATCGAGCGAGATCATTTTTTGCCTTAAATATCCCAGATTTCTTTCTTTCTTTACCTTCTTTTCTTATTACTTGTCTCTCTCTCGTTCATCCTCCCTACCCCCCCCCCCCCCTCTAATTCTTGCATCCAATTTCCTCTATTTTAATTCTTGATTCAATTTCTATCACAGGGATCTCTCGGAAGCACCGCTCTACCTCATCGGAACACTCTTCTCCGATCATCTTCTCCGGTTTCCATCGTCGAAAAAACAATTGCTTCACCGCCGGTTGAAAATATCGAGTTTGTTTTCTCATCTTGGATTCTTTCCGTCGGGCCTTCTCCTATTAAGCGTATTCCGGACGTCGTGTTTTGTGGTTGCACTTGTACTCTTCAAGGAGTTGACGGATTCTTCTTCGCCCACAAGGTGTTCGACAAATTGCCCCTATCACTTCTACTCTCCACTCCTTACTCTTTATGGGCCCCAAACGCACCCGACAACAAGGCGAATCTTCTTCTCGGGCCGCTGATCGGGCCACTGATCGTAATTATGTCGAGTTTCTCGGCCACTTTGTTAGTGACGCCGCTCGTAATCGATACTTCAAAGCCAAGGTGAGTCGCTCCCCTATTCCTGAACGTGGCTTTGAGAAAAATTTGGCCTATCCCGAGATTGTCCATACTATTCATGACCGTGGGTGGACGAAATTCTTCGAGGACCCTGCACCAGCTGTAGTGCCGCTTGTACGAGAATTCTATGCCAATGCAGCTGAGCGCACTGATAGCAAGGCATTTGTACGGGGGAAATTGATTTCTTTTCTACCCCATGAGCTGAATGCCTTATTGGAAATACCGGAGGTGGACGACTCGCTCTACCAAAGCCTAAAAAATGGTCCGCATTTAACCGAATTACTTGAACAGCTGGCGTTTCCCGGTGCTACATGGGTCGGTTCTGCTTCTATACTGAGCTTCAAGGAGCGGTTCTTGCGTGTGATTCCTGCTACATGGTATGGCTTTGTGATTCGGCGTCTGATGCCGATTTTGCATTCTAGCGAAGTCAGTCTAGAACGCGCCACCATTCTTTATGCGCTGGAAGTCGGAGCACCCATTAATGTGGGATGAGTTATTCATAGTGAGATCCACAGGTCCATCCATAATATCACTCTGGGTCTCTACTTCCCCACGATCATCTCCTGTTTATGCTTGCGCGCCGGTGTTGCTGTTAGGAATGATGAAGAGTGGTTGTCACCTCAGTGACCACTCGACTCCGCTTTTATCGAAGCAAAGAGGGCACACCGTGTTCAGCACTTTGGGAGGGACGGCCACTTCTAGCCACCGCAAGCTCCGCCAAGACCACCACCCCCTTCTCGACGATCTCAAGCTGACGCCATCCGCGAGCTTTCGGCTTTCGCCCACCATCAGGATGCCTACAACACGGTGGCGGCACATAATGCGCAGGCTTTGGATGCTTTGTTGCGTAATCTGACAATCCATCATGGTCTTGATCCAAATGTTGTGCCAGCCGCTCTGCCATACCCGCCACCCTTCCCATTTCAATACGCTGCCCCTGTCCTTCCTTCGGAGGCTGACGAGGAAGATGTCGCAGACCGATAGACCAGGGGAGTCCCATTTTGTATTTTTGCATTTCATTCTGTTTAGTTATTTGGTTGTGTTCTTTTGTTTTTGCATTGAGGACAATGTATCGTTTAAGTGTGGGGGGGTTGCTTTACATGCATTTTGTTTCTTTTGTTTCGTTGTACATTTTTTTTGTGTTGTTATGCATCGTTTTGTTATGTTCGTTTGTGTTGTCCAAATACATGAGTTGAGGATGATTTCTAGTCTTTTTAGCCTATGACGAGTTAGTTGAAAAAAATGGATTTTTGAAAAAATTTAACTCTTGATTGGAATTGAGAAACCGTAGGTTGTTTGTTGAATATTCTTAAGCACGCATGTTTAACCAGTGAAGTGTAGCGATGTATTAGATATCGTGGATGTCTGTTGGACCATTGCACGACAATAGGTGTTTGTGAAACTTGATAGAGTTTGAATCTTGATGATTTCTTTGATATGACATAAATGATCTTGGGCGCACCTAGAAAAATAGAAAAAAAAATTTAATAATAAATGTACAACTCCATCCGGGCCTTGACAGGATTAAATTCCTAAAAGAGCAAGATCAAGGCTAAGTATGCGGATATAATGGGGTTGATGCTCCATCCGGGCTATAGACGAGGGGATTGAAATTATAATCCTGTTTTTGTTGTAGCTAAGTTTGCGGGTAATTATTGGGGCTATTGCAATACCGAGTGCAAAATCCGGAGGTGCGTAATTATCTCAAGAAAGTTGTGTTGTGTTGAAGGATTGTTAGGAGGAGAGTTCTTGATAGTGTAGCTTACACTGAATTGTTAATAGGTCGGCGAACAGTCTTGAAACTTTTGTCTTTTGAAGTTGCATGTAACTGGGGTAACATGGCATACACACACGTTCGCATTCGACTGAAGGTGTATCATTGATAATTGAGAGTTGCTATGCACTTATTTCTAGATGAAAGCGGTTTTCTCTGAGGCTATGCTTTGTATGATTCATCCTTGCTTATGTTTTTGTTTTGTTTCATTTTGTTTTGCATAACTTGCTCGAAGGCGAGCAAGGTTCAAGTGTGGGGGTATTTGATAGTTGTGTTTTTGTTGCATTTATTTGTATCATTTTTGTTGTTGTTTTGCATTAGTTGCATGTTTTATTTTAGCATTTTGTTCGTTTTGTATTTTCAGTGTTTGCATGATGGGATTCTTGTTTTTATGGTTAGGTTGCTTATTTTGCGGACTAAAAAGGAACCTCGGAGGAACGGAAGTTTGAAGCAAAGGAAAGGCCGGGAAATTTCTGGAAACCATCTCTTGCTCGATCTGCAGAAGTATGCGGATCGAGCGAGCACCTACATTATGAAGACAATGGAGGCTGAATTATCTCTCGCTCGATCCGCAGAATGTTTCAGATCGAGCGAGACCCATTTTCCGCAAGACAGTAGCAGTGCAATTTTCTCTCGCTCGATCCGCAGAATGTTGCAGATCGAGCGAGAGCCTTGATTCCGGAAAAAAATTATATTTTTGGAAACTTTGTTAATTTAGTTCCTAGCCTTTATTAGACTATTATTCCGTTATTATTAGATTTTTATCAGACTTGTGGAGATAGATTGGAGGCTAGGTTTTCTTTTTCTCTTCTGAATTCGAGTTTTCTTAATTTTTCTTTGATATTTATGAATTTTGCTATGAATCGTTGTAGCTAAACTCTTTTACTTGGTTGAGGGAGACGAAACCTTGTTATATTTCATTCATGAGATTTGATTTGTAGTGTTCAATCTTTATTAAGTATCAATTTTTGATCTGTTTTATTTTAATTTTGTATGCGAGATTTTAGGATTGGCCATCTTAGGATTTTGTATTGCAAGCAATAGCTAAATTAGAATTCAATTCCGTAATTGTTTGAAACCTCTAATTTGCGAAGCAACTACGTGTAATAATTTCTGCTGTTGAGTTTATTATTTCGTAGGGTCAATTATTGGATAGGCTAAATACAATCGCTGGTATTGTGTTGTCTAGTTTCGTCAGTTTTACTAGTTTAAATGCTACCGTGGATTTAAATCTAGATTGCTGTTATCGGGTTGGTTCATTGGTAAGGGTTAATTAAGAATGTTGTTTTCTAATTAACTAAAATTACGGTGAAACAGGAATTGAATTTTCAATGACGAATATTTAATAAGATTGATTATTTTTAGAGAATCAATGATTGAATGAATGAATAACAATGGTGTAGTTGACCGATACCAAGTCTCGTCTCCTATTGAATTTCTCCAGTCTTTTATTTAATTTTGCATGCTAGTGAATTTTTAATTGCTTAAATTTCTTAGTAGTTAATCCAAACTTGAAAACCCCCTATTTTATTTATTTAGAACATTTTGAATTTACCTTTCTTCGTGGGAACGATCCCTACTCACACTACTACATTTTTAGTGATTATCTGCTTGAGTTGGGTAATTTGGGCGTGACACGATAAGCGCTTCCAGTATCAGATCTGACAGATCCGAGAACGTGTTCCATCATCAACGACCAGTTTTTATACATGCACGCCAAAAACTACTACTTACAGAGTAAACCAGAACCGACAATTAAAATCTTAGAAAAGCAGGTGAACTATGAGTTTTTATAAAATAAATGTAGTGCGGAAAAATACTTTTTTAAAACATTCGTGGAACCATGTATAAACTATCGTAATGACATAAACAACATAAAAGTTAAAACTTAAAATCGTTAAAATTCATCGTCACGTGACCGTAATTTAAAATACTAAATCTAAACTTTACTAAAAAATGGCTTTTAATGATCATGCATCAATATAATGTAATAAACAAAAGAACAATAAATATATGAAACTTCTTCTCGCTTTAAAACGTCAGAGGTTTGAAACACTCATACCACGCAACGCCTTCGCCTCTTGGACTCTTCAGCATTTCCACCAAAGCTTTAATTCATTTACATCTCAAATCTAACTACATCAATCAAGTATAGTGAGTCTAAAGACTCAACAAGCATTACTCATATACAAAATAATCACATAATAAAAATCATCATGCTTTGGATGTGCTAGACTAAAACATAAGCATCATGCATAAAAACATATCTCATAAAGTTCTTAATTTGGGATGATAAAATATGTGTAAATGTGGCAACCATTAGAGCCTTTGGATCCCGTGATCACGGTCGTTGTACAACGAACATATAATGATGCAGTCCACACAAGACAACAAAATATTTACATGCATACATAACATCATTCATCATAAACTTCATCATAAACTTTATCGTAAACTTTCTCATGCTTTATCATCATAAACATCATCATCATCATTCTTGAATTCATCATTCCCATCATAATATAATTACATCATAAAATTTCTTATTGTTCATGAAACATACTTAAAACATCTTAAAATCATCATGTCATCATGAACCTTGAAAATAACTTGAAACTTATCATGTCATGCTCTTAAAATCCTTTCAGGATTGAAAATCATGTATGCTAAATGAAATAAAGATAAACACATCTATAAATCTTTCATAACATTTCATGCTTTCATAGAGAACGTAGCTTGTGTGAGAACGTACTAGCATATAATGTATTACATAACTAAACCGATTCACGTGATTCGTTCTTTCCATTTTTTACATCAAAACATAGAACTTTGAGCATAGGTGCTCTTTAGAAAAACGTTTAAAATGCTATAAATAATCATAATCACGGATTTAGGATTTCAAAATAAAAGAATTTTTTTTAAAAAAAAATAAAGGGGACTGCTCAACCCATGCAGTGGGGCACGACCCCCGTGTCCCCCTTGCGTGGGTGGTCCTGCTAAGTGGTTGGACGACTACCCACGCTAGGGGGCACGGCCGCGTGGATCTAATATATTAAAACACATAAAACATGATCTCTCCCATGATTTAAACATCAAATAACATCGATGAAATATTCCAAGAACTCGTCTAAAAATCCTGACACCAAAAACAAATCAAAACTTTGAATCATATCAAAACCACAATCATCAACCAAAAATTAGAGTTTGGAATATTTGAAACCCTTAAAAAATGAAATCTCTCAAAATATGATCAAAATTCCAAAAATCTTTTCATAAAACATCCACTCATTGAAACCTTGATTTGTCACAAGAAAAATTTTTTATACTTGTAAATATTCGATCGAGAACATCAAAACTTCAAAATCTTTAAACTAAAAACACATACATCATACTCACACTAAACTTTTATGATCTTAACTTCTTTAAATCAATTTCTGATCAAAATCTTTCACATAAACGTCAAGAACGATTCACGTTTTGCAGTTCTACATCATGCTCTTCAAAAACTAATAGAATCAATGTAATTTACATAACTTGCACATCAACATACATCTTCTTCATATCAAAATACTTATATTATCGATTGATGGTTTCAAAAGTAATTAAAACTTGCCTGATCGTTGTAGGTTGGAGATAACCAAAACCTTGGTAGCGATCCTAGCCTTGTACGAACAAGATCGGTCATCTTTTATCTTCCTTGGTGCAAGGTTTGAACGAGAGAAAGGAAAGAGTGAGAGGGTGGAGTAGGCGGCTGCTAGAGGAGAGGGTTTGAGAAATAATTTGACGCATACTTAATTGTAACTAATGGGTTTAGAAGTCGGCCTATTAGTGACAAATATTGACTTTCAAAATATTTCTCTCCTTATTATAAAAATTACACTGCACCAACTTGAAACTTAAAATAAACATAAAATTAATATTTGTTTAAACTTCGTTCATAGGCTAGTCTCATTTCCCGCATTCCAGAATAATCCCAACCTAAAAATATTAAAACTAATTTGCAACCATTAAACATCAGAAATTTCACATAATATTAAATAATTTAACATAACATTTAAAAATATATTTTTAACACCTATAACTCAACTTCGAAACATAAAATATAATGCAAAATGCATAGCACAAAATCTTTTAAACATAACTTTTAAATCATGACTTTATCACATAAAATTATTTAATTAAACATAAACTTTAAATCATAAATAAATAAAATAAAATCATTTAAATTTTATTTAAAATCACATTAATACTCTTGATTGTATTTATGGATTTTCTGGGCGTTACACATCCCTCCTTGTGTCATGCCCTAGCAACAGACTTACACATTTTTTTCATTGTGGTTATATATAATTTTACGTATTTGAAATTTAATTTCAAATTTTAAAACAATGTCAACCCTAAAGTAATAGCCTATAAAACATGTGGAATCTTCTATATATTTTAAAAATTGGGTAAAATTATATAAGAGTTTCACTAGAATGTTTCCACACGTTAATGAAATTAAAAGTTGGTTATTATATGCTTTAAGTTAAATATAAATCATGTAATATAAATTATATTATAAAAAAAAATTAATTTAATTATTTGTTGTGCTCGATGCAACTACACTCAAATTGTCACTTGTAGCGCAAAATTATTTATTTCTTGAAATTAAGAAATAAAAAATGGATTCAAAGTGAATTTGAGAAATTAAATAAAAATTAGTTGATGTAATCTCTAAATAATTCCTTGATTTTCCTCTTCAATGACAATTTTTTGATGGATTTGAATTTCTTGAGTATTTGATCTTCTTGGAAGACGATTTGATGTCTTGATAAAGTTAATTCGATGGGTTAACACCTTGATATTGAATTAAAGTTCAGAATTTGGGAAAAACGCAATGAACTCCTTGAATCGCGCCTTGAAATTTGTTATTTTGAATTTGATGAAGAATACGATCTTCTTGAATTTGATTTATTTGACGAAGAGCGCGAACTTCTTGAATTTGATGAAGAACACAATCTTCTTGAATTCGATTTATTTGATGAAGAACACGATCTTCTTGAATTTGATTTTTTTTGATGAAGAACACGAACTTTTTGAATTTGATGAATTTAAATATATTTGAAGAAGAACGCAATTAATCCCTTGAATCACGCCTTGATCTTCTCGAATTTGATAATTTTGAAGAAGAACGCTTTGAATTGCGCCTTGAACTTCTTGAATATGACTTGAGAGAAAAACTCTTGAATTCTTCTACTCTTTTGCTTCAGTCTTCTGTGTTGTGTCTTTTGTTGGTCATCTGCCCCCTATTTATAGCTGAATAATGCAGATTCTTACCATTTCGATTTGATGTGGTGTTGCAATTTGATTGGCTCCTCATGATTGATTTAGTGATTATCTTTCATTAATCACAAGATTTGATTTTAAATATTAAAAATATTAGTATTTTTTTCCATTTGGTTTAAGATTTGATTTTAAATACAAAAAATGTTAGTATTTTCTTTCATTTGATACAAGATCCAATCTTGATTTTAAAATGTTGGCTTGATCACAAAATATATTAAACTATCAATTAATTAACTATTTAATTTTTTTAGGAATTTAATCTCCCAAAAAATAGCTAATTGTTTTATTGATATTTAATTATTTTGTACTTGCCATATTTAAAGGTCAACAAATTTAATTACCTACACCACTACACTATATTATACTATGTTGAGTGTATTTTTTGAGGTCTTATTTAGTAAATTGAAAATGACTGTGCCGCGTTTCGATTCGATCGGTTTGTGCTGTTTTTTTTTTAAAAAAAATTGATCAGCTATTTTCGATTGCAATATAGCATCCGTCCGAATCTACGTACAAAAAAAAAAAATTAAAAAAAAATAAAATTATGTAAAAACTCCCTTTTTCACACACACTTCATATCCATTGCAGGAAAGTCCCTGTGACTCAGTATCGTTTTACAACTACATCAGTTACTAACAACCAATGGCATGCACATTGCATGATGTATAGAATACCACAAACAATACCAATTCTACGAGTACCTCAAAACTCCATAAGCAGGGAATCAGACGAAAGTAGACGTCGCTTGGACTCCGTTTCAGTTCCTGTACAAGTTTTGTGCTTACGCCAAACTTACATTTTTGTGTTTTTTTTTGTCTCAATTCTTTGATTTTGGCTCAATGAATTATAAATGAAAAGCAAACCTATACACAATCACATAAAGCCTCTTCCCATTTCATCTAGAGAAGGAAACTACTCCTGGGGATAATCCAACAAAGCGAATTTCACTTGCAAACCGATTTTGCCGCCATCTTTCACCAACTTTGCAGCTGTTACTAACCAATGTCCTGGAACATCGTATGGGTGACGAGCTACCTCCTTTGTGTCGACATATTCAAGCAGCTTCTTTGAGCTAGCAGGCACAGGAGGGCCATCAGGAAATACACCAGAGTTCAGAGCCCCCGGTTGCTGCTTCGGATTATCGGCCACAGCTTTTTGTGTGAAAGTGAGAGTTGTGCTTAAGTTCGTGAGGAAATTTGACTTTTGTGAGGCTTCTGGTGCAGATGCCCACTCCGTTTTCCGGATGGTGCAGTTACCAATGTGGGCATAAAGAAGCCGTAGGTGAAGAACCTTTCTTGGCCATTTCCCTTTTATAACGAGCTGTGCTCCGGTCACAATGAATACACTATCAGATTCTCCCTGCACCCAATTAGGATCGTGTTTTACAGGCACTGAACATATATTTGCATATTTCTTCCACCGAACTGGTTCTAAGAATTGATCAGAGGATTCATATTCGTCAGAACCTCGCCATTGTGGCTTGCGAGATGAGGTAAATGTCATAATATTTGGAAGACTTGAAAGATGTTGCACATGAATGGCTAATCGGTTGTTTTTCGATCCTTCCAAATATAGGCGAAGGCCAAGAACTGGTTTTTGATCACTAGTAACCTACAATGGAGAGAGATATACTTAGAAGAAGTGAACTCAATAAACTATAGACAGTATCTCGTCAAAAAAAAGAAATTATAGATAATATATATTGTAATCCAACTCTTAAAACTGAAGAAAAATGCACAATTATGCTCCAAAAAAAAAAAAGAAAAGAAAAAAAAATGCACAATTCAACTCTCTCTTCATGCGGATAAAAATTAGTTTTACCTGGACGGTGTTGACATAAACTTTTGGACCCAAGAAACTGAACTGCAGCAAAGGGTACGATGCTTTACTTCTTTGATGTCGTAACGGCAGTTCACCGAACAAAGGTACCCACTGTCTCGGAACTTGGAACTCCAAAAAGTATTGTAAATCCTCTACTGGAGGTTTGTCTATAAAGAGAGAATCTTGAAGTCAATTTCAATGCGAGGAAGAGGAGAAAAATTTTAACCTCCAAATATCGAACAGATGAAGAGGAGAAAACACATGGAAGCTTGTGAACACGCGCCATGCAGATACAAAATAAATAACGGTATTTGAAAACCAGGAGAATCTAAAAAACATACATCGTAGGTATAAGTTAATGGCATGACTGAGGTAGCCACTCCCTGGAATCCCATTTAGTAAAGAGGTAATGGGAACAAATTTGAAAACTACTGCATCTGGGTTAGTAGCCATTGTCTGGAGCCACCTGGAGTGACTTTGTGCAAACAAATCACCTCCCCTTTTTGACCAAATAAGTGTGAGTCCCTGATCCAAACTATATTATAAGTCAAACATCTTTACAGTAATTATTCAAAAAAAAAATAATGATTATATATATTATTTAGACTAATGAAGAATATGGACAACTTACATCCTTGCTTGATGTTTCTGTGATGCTTGTGAACTGCAGGGTTCGTGCCTGTAGCATACGATTAAACACCTCTGGAACCTAACCAATAAAAATATAGCATTAACTTGTTGTCAGATTACACTTTCACAAGACTCGATAGAGGTACAAGCACACAAACAAATATACAAATATAACATGGGTATGTACAAACCTTCTTTTGCTTATTCACAGCCTTCCTCTCTAGAATAGGACTATTAGCATCAGAGAAAAGGCAGTCTCCAAGTTCATCCAAGTATCCCTTGAGTTCAGCAGAAGGAATCGGAGAAGATGCCCTCTGTTTAACACAAACTAAATCCTGGCCTCCAACTGCCATTCCCACAATTATATGTGTTCCATGAGTCTGAATAAATCTGGATAGTTGAAACCACTAGGTATCATAACGCAATAGAGGCCGAAAATTGATGTTAATGGTTAAAAATGCACTTAAGAATATCAGGAAAAAAAGGTAGCTATCATGCACGCCTAGTTGAAGTTAAAGGACATCAGTGCAAAAGAAATTATGACTTGCACTGATTGCATCTGCAAGAGAGATGAACTTTAACCTCAAACGGATATAGATGTAAAAAATAAAGGATGTTAACTGAAGTTACCTTGACAATGATTTTGGGTCCCAGCGTGATGGAACAGACTTCTTCACATACTCATGAAGTACTAATGGTGATGCAGTGAGGTGCAAACAGAAAAGTGAGATGAAATAACCATCAAAAGCAAGATTTTTAGCATCTGCTGCATCATTCAACCAGGCACCACTTAAATCAAAAATCGCGTCAAGATAACCCGAAGGAACTTTGCCCTGTAGTGATGACTTCTGATTGAGTAGCTCTGACATCTGCTATAGAAGTTTTTTTCATCAGCAAGAAAGATTTCAGAAAGCATACAAACAAAAGAATGAACATAAAAAGAAAACATTTTCCTTCGTTTTTTATTCTATGATTGGTGTGCTAAATATTTGTACTAGTTCTAAATCAGTAACCCCCCACCACCCCTCTCAAATGGGTTATTTATTGCTTGCAGTAGAGATTCATGTGTTCATCCATTTCTCACAATTGAATTTTCTTAAGAGGGTATTTTATTCAAGATTTTAAAGCAAGGGACTCAAGGTGATAAATACAACATATTAACAGAGGCTTGAGCAGCCAGCTTGCATATACAGTTGTTCAGAAAACGCAACACTTCATCGAGAATAGCATTTTACATGGACAAAGTCAAGGAAGGTGAAGGATGAGCCATCGAGCCATCAACTCACCAAACAGCCAAACTCGGCCAGCTTTATTTCTTATTTATATACAGAGAACGAATAACTAAAATAGTACTGAAAAACACACATCAATTTTTCATATCATACCTCTCTCAATTTTACTATTATTTTTTATTTAAAGATGCATTCAGGAGTTCCATACAGACTAGCTTTAGCCGTCAACTTCTTTTCTGCCCCGGTCATCAATAACTACGGCAATGTGTGCATCATACTGGGAACACTTTTATTTCCCAAAACACAAACACACATATAGTCTCGTTGTTTAATAACTCTTTAAGAGATTTTTTTTTTCAACCTATCTTGACATTTCTCACTACAATATTTATTTGCCGCATAACTTTTCACCACTTCCAAATTCTAAAAAATATTTAAGTTTAAAATAACCACTTAATGCTAAATAATCCAGCATACGCTGATATCACACATGATATTTATGAAAAAAAAGTATTTGTTCCAAAATACATCCAAAAGTTCTTTATATTCTACAAATTCATTTCCCGAAGATTAAATCTCAGAAAATGTTTTCCAACAATACTGAAAAGTTCAACAAACAGAGCCTATGCAATTTCTAAGCGCATATTGAGCGAAGAACAAATTTTTAATTTTAGCAAAGCAAAGCAAAAAGAATGAAATCGATGCTAATTAGTATTCGATCAAACGCATTCATCATAAACGATTATAAGAAAGTGTAATTACATGAGCTTGTTTGTTAGAAAACATGGAAGATATATCACCTGGTTAAACGGCAGCACGTCGGACTTAAACCGAATGTGATCTCCTTTATCGACGCGAATGCATTCCGGCACGTCGGGAATCTTGACTCCGCCGCCGTGCCCGGGGACAACAACGTCGCGCTTCCGCTTCTCATCTAGAACGACCAGTCTGCCCCCGTTTGGGCTCCTTTTTACGAACTTGAGCCTAAAATCACTAGCCAGATCGAAGCCGAGCCCCAAAGCCTGCACCGCGCGCACCCCAATAGGCGTGTCAGCGTATTCTCCGAATTCGTCCATGGGAAGTCCAAAAGGCGTCGCTTCCGTGGTAGGAAAGCTGTAGTAGTACTTGGGTTTGGGGAAGAGCCAGATTTCTGGTAAAAATATGTTAGTAGAATAATGGAATTGGAGCGCAGAATGCGCGAAGAAAAGAGGAGAAATTGATGAGAATGGTAGGTTTTGACTTTGACGGGGAATGTAGCGCGATGCTGCCACCCACCCCAGCCGCCGGAAGAGAAGCGGTCAACCATTTGCAAGTCACAATTCGTAAGACCGTCCTAACTACATCTGGTCGCGCCACCGCCGGATTGTTCCGGGCTGCCGCGGCGCATTTATTTCCAATTCAAAATTGACTGATCACATTCTCAAGCGAATTTCACAAGTTTTATTTATTTTATTTCTTGCAAAATTTTCACAAGTTTTATTATTTTTTCTAGTTTGTTTACTTTGTAGTTTGTACTATTGTTTTCAAAAAACTTATAACGTTCACTTCTCTTTTTTTTTTTTCCCCGAGGTGAAAGAAAATTTTAAATCACCAAGAGAAGTGTTTACGATCTATGAAGGTGTGACATGTTCAATCCGAAACATGGGAAAAGGATTAGAAACAACATAGCGAGCGATACAACATGCAAGCTTATTTGTTACACGATTAACATGATAATTAGAGATGAAATTATTAGCATAAATAAATAATTTACATTTATATTTATGTTGACTAGTTATTATATAGCGAAATGGGTACTTTTGTTTGGGTCCAAAAATACTATTTTGATTGTTACTACAACAGTTTTTAACATATAATTTAGTATTTTGGAACCAAATAAGCATAAATAAATATTCTTAAAAAAAGCATAAATAGATAAGTTGACTGTTACCATTGATCGATATTATTTCTATGATAGTGATTAATTCATAATTTTGGTGATTATTACACAAGATCAGATCAAACAAAACCAAAGAACAAATCTACGATAAAATTGATCTTATAAGATCCGATCAATTATACTAAGGCAAACTGATCTGAACGTTTGTCAAAAACAGATCAAACGTCCCCAAAGCAAATCAGAACAGTTCAAACGTTCCCAGGAGCAAATCAAAACAGATCAAACGTTCCCCGAAGCAAATCAGTAAAACAGATCAGATCGAATCCTCGAAGATTTTTAGCTTTGTTGGGAATGTTAACGATATCCTCCGTACTCGATAGTGATTCAAATATTCCACTAAATTTGGAATAGTACGAGGACACGTGTCAATTGCTAATCAAATGTCGGATGAAATAGATACAATCATTTCATCGGCTACTTTTTTGAACGTTGCAGATAGAAGCCTATAAATACCTGGTGATGATCAGCCATCAAAAACTTTGGCCAAGCAATCAAACTTCTTCTATATCTGTTATTGTGATTCTATTCTTAAAAGCCTTCATTTTGTGAATCGTGCTCAATCTAGACAAGTATCAGACAAAAGTTCCAAATCACAGAGTTGGAAAGAAAAATTGCTGATACCAGATCGATTGAAGTCTAAACACTTTGTGATATTACAAGAAAGACTTGTCGTAACACATCTCTTGTGATTTCAATCTGTAACTCAAACAGACGTTGAACTGTGTTAAGAAGTTGTTGCTAGGTTTCTTTCAAGGGTTGATTGGATTCAATTTGTACAAGTCGTTGTGTAAATCAAACTCTTCTAGTGAAATCCTTTTGAAAACAGAAGAAGGAGAGACGTCGAAGTTTTGAGCTATGAACTTTCATAAAAATTCTCACGTTCCTTATCTTTATTTACTGCCTTTTCTTAGTCAATCTGCATTAAGTTTTACAGTTCAGTTTTACGAGGAATAAATTCCACCTGATCAGATCAGTCTTTCGAGCAAAATTTGGTTTAAGCAAAAATATTTTTTAATAGGCTATTAAATCAGCTCAAAGTATCGAAATATATTTTAGTGTGTATTCACCACCCCTAAACAAAATCCCAATCCCAACAAGTGGTATCATAGCGGGTTTAATTGCTTAAAATTGGACTGCTTTTGATAAAACATGACTTCATTTAACAAAATTCCTATGTTTTCTAAGAAGACTATGACGATTGAAAAATTCATATGCAGACACATCTATCTGCCCAAGACGATGATATGTGGTATATCATCACAGATGGGCCAATGAAGATTATGAAAGCTAACACTGCCATTGCTATCACTGAGGGTGCACCTCAAATGATTGAAAAGCACAGATCAGAGTGGACAACCGAAGATAAAAAGAAGGAAAACCTGGATATTGTGGCAAGAGATATACTGTACAAAACCTTGGATAAAAACATGTTCAGCAAGATAAAAACTTGCACCACAACAAAGAAAATATGGGAAAAACTCACACAATTGTGTGAAGGCAATGACCAGACGAAAGAAAACAAACTCATGGTGGCTATTCAAAAGTTTGATAGCATCAAAATGAAATCTGGGGAAACAATGAATGAGTTTGATGAAAGGTTCAGCAGTATAATGATTGAGCTAAATTCTCTGGGAAAAAGTTACGGTAAGAGAGAAGTAGCTTTAAAAGTCATGAGAGCATTACCTCGTGAATGGGATGTAAAAACAATTGCTATGAGGGAATCTAAAGTTCTCAATAAGATTGAGTTGCATGATCTGTTTGCAGATCTCAAAGTCTACGAGTTTGAGCTGGGATTACGGATCGAATAAGAATAATCTACACCCCAAAGTCACAAAAGCCGTGACGGCAGAAGATGAACCAACCACCATTGAATCTGCATATCAACTTAGTAACGATGCTATGTCAATCTTTGTCAAGAATTTTGGAAAGTTCGTGAGAAAGAATCACAAAAACTTCCAAGGCACAAACAAGTCTAGTTTCAGACGAAAAGAACCCACCAATGATGATTAAACTTGTTACAACTGTGGCAAGAAAGGACATTTCATAGCAGAATGTATCAAACCAAAAAATGATTATAAGAGGACATCAAACAAAAAGATTTCCAGAGAAGAAAGGAAAAACTTCAGACGAAAGAAGGAACAAAAAGCTCTTATGGCAGAAGAAAGCAATAGCAAATGGACCAAATCAAACACCGAATCATCTGGGTCAGAAAACATCCTCAAGAGAAAGTGATGATGAAGCTATGTAGTAGCTCGGTTCCATTTTACAAGATTAAGTTGCTAATAATGTTTAGATTAAATAAAATAAGATTAAGGGATTTTTAATATGATCAAACAAACCAAATATTTGGGTCCAAAATGCCCGAAAAATGCTTAGTGGGCTTATTTGGGCTCGAGCAGATAGGAGGATCCGAACTGGATTCGGAGGGTCCGAACCAGGACAGTTAGGAAGCACGATTGAAGTTCAGAGGAGGGTGAGATCGGACGATCCGATCTAGGGATCGGATGGTCCGAACTCTCCATGGACAAGTGTCAAACGGATTTGAACAGGTGTATTGGACGTAAGAGATCGGATGATCCGAAGAGAGATCGGGCGATCCGAAGATGGATCGGACCATCCGAACTTGCATGCATGCGACATGGGAATCATGCAAAGATCGGACCATCCGAACCGGGGATCGGATCGTCCAATCAAGTCCTATAAATAGGGGTCGAGATTGCCTCATTTGAAATCGTTCCAAACCTCTCCTAGGCCTATGTTAGCTCGATTTTAAGAGCTTTTGGGTACTATTATTTTAAGAGTTGGAGTAGGTAGTAGTTTTTATATTACGGACAGTATCCGTAGTAGCGGCCGAGTGGTGGAGGCGAGGTGTCCAGGGGTCGTAGCAAGGTTGTGCCCAGGCTCTTGGGCATGCGACATCAGCGGATTGACGACGGAAGAAGGTATGGCTCTGGCTTCTTATAGGAAATAGGGAGTATGCTATAGTTTAATTAAGGCTTTTAGGGCATGATAGGTGATGTTTGACATGCTAGATAATACATGGTATTTATGTATTGTAGTACTGCATGGTAGGCTTGGACCTAGAGGGGAACTTCTAGGATCTGCCTTAGTAAGATATGAAAGTATTATTCCAGATATCCAGATTGAGTATGCATGTATTATGTGTTTGCATGTATTATGTGATTGCATGATTTATATGACACAACATGTCATGACTGTATGTTGCATACATGAGCATATTTATCCCATATCTTTGAGATATCCTGTAGTAGGGCGCTCACCCTACAAGTTGTAGATGGTTGGATACGTAAGTCTTGTGTCAGGTCACCGTTATGGTTGGACACTTGTACTAGTATCAGGTCATCATTATCCACTGGGTATAGGAGACACCTCCTGATGCGACGGCGCAGCGTGCTATATAACCTGCGCCCGGTCTATGAGCTTGTTTCTTGACCTGACTGTCTTGGTACCCAGTTCACTTTCATACATTCACATATAATATCGTATACTCATACTCTCTTACTGAGCTTTTTATGCTCATTTTTGGTTATTTATGTTGTCTGGATACCCCATTCAATGGAGCGGGTTGCAAGTAGTTATCTTGAGGATGAGGAGATTAGGTGGTTACCAAGGCAGGATTGCAAGGTTGACCACTAGGTGGTATTTTTTGGTATATAGTTTATTTTAATTTTTTCATTTACTCTGATTAAGATTTTTCTATTAAGTTAAATGCATGATTAAGTTCTGATTAGTAGGTGATCACGGTGCGGGTCACTACAAGCTGTCAAATGTTTGATGGCAAGAGATGATTCAGAAATTCAAGATCATGACGAGGTATTTGATTTCACTTCAGTTGAATTCACTAGAAAAGATCTTATTACTGCATTCAACGAGATGGTCATTTAGTATCGAAGACTCTCTCATAAGATCGGGGAAATCAAAATAGATGAAAAGAGAATAACAGATAAGTCAGATCAAATGGATTCAACTGAGTTAATTGAATTAGATATTCTAAAATCTCAAATTAATATATTAATTACTGAGAACGCAAATATGAGAAGTGAACTTCTAGTTGTTCTATCAGAAAATCAAAGAATGACAGATTTAGTGAACACTTGGAACAAGTCTTCTGTTTCATTAGATAAACTGTTCGGAATGCAGAAGCAGACTAGTGATAGAACTTGTCTAGGCTTCAACATGAATGACAACAGTTCATTTGAAATCAATACTCAGTCGTGCCTGGAAAAGAACAATTCAAAGTATTTGAAATTTGTGAGATCCAGCACAATATATGAACATCTTGAGCCTAAAATTCTTGTCAAACATCTAATAACCCAACATAGCAATCTTTTTCATAAAGGGTTGGGATATGTTGAGCCAGAAAGTTCAAAATCTAGAATGACTATGATCAGACCAAATAGGTATGAAAATGGTCCGGACAGACATAACTTTATAATGAAAAAACATAGACCATATTTCAAATACAAATTTACTCCAAAAAGATATTGGAACCCTAACATGGATAGTCAGTCTGAGTATTACACTAGACACACACAGAACAATCCATGAAATGTATCTGCTCGATCATACACTCTTGGAAAAATGTACAATGGAAATTTTGTAAAAATAATTCAAGTATGGATTCCCAAGGGATTAATCCAGTGTGGACCCCAAATAAATATGAGTACCAAAGTCATTTTCATTTGTGATTTCAGATCAAAAGAAGTGAGCTAGTGAAGCAATCGATCTGGTATCTGGACAGTGGATGCTCTAGAAATATGACTAGGGAAATCAATATGTTATCTGATTTCACACAATGCTCCGGACCAAAATTCACTTTCGGAGACAACTCAAAGGTTATGACCATAGGTAAGTGTAAGCTTATCTATGGTAATATAGTTATTAAAGACGTATTGTTTGTAGAAAATCTTAAGTACAATTTGATACACATAAGTCAATTGTGTGATTACAACTATTGTGTAGAATTTCAAAAACATACTTGTTCTGTTAAGGATTTGTCTGGATTAACCATCATGACAGGATAAAGAAATGGAAACACATATCGAGTTAACTGGTCTGCACAACCAAGTGATTCTATCTGTATGATTGCTTCAACTATGAACAAGAACTGATTGTGGCATAAAAGAATAAATCACTTTAACTTTAAAGCTATAGCCAATCTGAGTAAACATGAATTGGTTACTGGTCCGCCTGAGATTGAGTTTTCGAAAAAAAAGATCTGCACTGTCTTTCAGCTTGGTAAGCAGATCATATCAACTTTCAAAAGCAAGGGTAAAAATTATACTTTAGAAGCCTAGAATTACTGCATATGGATCTCTTTGGTCCAATACCTATAATGAGCTTATGGGGAATGAAGTATACCCTGGTTATTGTTGATGATCTTTCAAGATTCACTTGGGTGATTTTTCTAAAAATAAAAGATCAAACTGCCACCCAATTGATCAAAATCTTTCAACGATTTCAAAATGAAAAATCCCAAAAGATTGACAAAATTCGAAGTGATAGAAGAACTGAGTTTTCAAATCAAACTCTGTCTGCTTTATTAGAAAAACATGGAATCAGGCATGAATTCTCTTTAGCCAGAACACCTCAACAAAATGGTGTTGCAAAAAAAAAAAAGGAATAGAACTCTCCTAGAAGCTGCTAGAACAATGCTTGCTGACTCTGGTATATCTAAAAAATTTTTGGCAGAAGCTCTAAATACAAATTGTTATACTCAGAACAGATCAATGATTTATAAAAAAAAACTTGGAAAAACCCCTTATGAGATCTGGTATGACAGAGTTCCCGTGATATCATATTTCAAAGTCTTTGAATGTAAATGCTTTATACACAATAATAGTAAGAATCATCTGAATTCACTAGATGTCAGAACAGATGCCGGTTTTTTTCTTGGATATTCATCTGTTAGTAAAGAATATAGAGTGTTCAATACCAAAACTCTAACAATTGAGGAATCAATCCATGTGGTATTTGATGAAAGTTCAAATACTAATGAATCTTCAAGTATCAATGATATCAGCAACAATATGGAAGATTCTAGACTAGACACAGAAGAGGATGTAGAAATCAAGATTAGAATAAACAAAGAAATTCCCTGTGAACCAGAACATCCAGCAGAGCCAGTTGAGTTCGAGGACATTCATCAACCAGAAATACCAGATGAACACATACATGATGATGATATTGCATGAAATCTAGAACAACAAGAAGATCCAGTTCAACCAGATCAACCAGCTGTAGAAAATCATCTTGGACCATGTTACAAATGGACCAAGACTCACCCACCAAGCTTGGTAATAGGTAATTCATCTGCACCTCTGCGAACCAGAGGACATATGCTTAATGAATTCCTACATGTTGCATTCATCTCCCAACAATAACCTAAGAAAATAGAAAAATCTTTGACTGAAAATAATTGGATAGAAGCTATGCAAGACGAACTACTTCAATTTGAACGAATTCAGTCTGGCATCTAGTACCTAGAACACTTGATCAATCTGTGATAGGAACCTGATGGGTATTTAGAAATAAACTCAATGAGCTAGGATGACACTCTTGTTAGAAACAAGGCCAGACTACTAGCTCAAGGATACAGACATGAATAATGCATAGACTTTGAAGAAACATTTGCACCAGTCGCAAGGCCTGAGGCTATTAGAATATTTCTTTCCTACGCTGCATTCAAATATTTTAAGGTGTTTCAGATGGAC
Source organism: Henckelia pumila (assembly GCF_033568475.1). Classification (NCBI taxonomy): domain Eukaryota; kingdom Viridiplantae; phylum Streptophyta; class Magnoliopsida; order Lamiales; family Gesneriaceae; genus Henckelia; species Henckelia pumila. The sequence continues at coordinate 60,058,045 of NC_133120.1, read as the reverse complement.
GTCAAAGTTCTTTTCTAAATGTTCTGTTACAAGAAGAAGTGTTTGTTGAACAACCCCCTGGTTTTCGAAGTCATATTTATCCAGATCACGTATTCAAGCTGGATGAAGCACTCTATGGGTTGAAACAAACTCCAAGGTCGTATGACACTCTATCACAATTTCTAACTGATCATGGATTTATTATAGGTACTGTTGATAAAACGTTATTTAGATTCATTAAAGATACACATACACTGTTAGTACAGATTTATGTTGATGACATAATATTTGGGTCAACTAACCCCAAACTCTGTGAGAAATTCTCTAAGTTGATGCAGGACAAATTTTAAATGAGTATGATGGGAGAATTAACTTTCTTCTTGGGACTACAAGTGAGACATATGGACAAGGGATACTTATAAACCAGACAAAATACATTAAGGAAATCTTGAAAAAGTTTGGAATGGATAATTGAACTATTACCAACACTCCTATGAGTGCTACGATCAAGCTTGAAAAAGATGGATCTGGAATCTCAGTTGATCCAAAACTATATCGAGGACTCATTGGATCACTGCTATATCTTACTACAAGCAGACCAGATATTGTCTTTTCAGTCTGCCTCTGTGCGAATTTCAATTTTATCCTAAGCAATCACATTTTGTAGCTGCCAAGAGAATATTGAAGTATTTAAAGGGCACTCAAAATGTTGGACTATGGTATCCCAAGGATTCAAGCTTTAACCTTGTTGGATATTCAGACGTTGATTATGTTGCATGTAGAATTGATCGCAAAATTAAAAGTTGATTGTGTCAGTTTCTTGGTGATCGATTAATATACTGGTTCAGCAAAAATCAAACCTCAATCGCCACATCCACTGCTGAAGCAGAATACTTGGCCGCATGAAGTTGTTGTGCACAATTGCTCTGGATCAAACAGCTACTCAAAGTCTATGGTGTCAACTCATCTGAGGCACCTATATTTTGTGATAATACCAGTGCAATTGCTATCACTTACAATCCAGTCCTCCACTCCAGAACAAAGCATATTGACATACGTCATCACTTCATCAGAGATCGTGTAGACATTCTTCTAGAATACATCTCAACCAATCTGCAAGTTGCAGACATCTTCACCAAGCCAATGTCGGACGCTAAGTTTTCTTATTTTCGCAATATTTTTGGTTTAATTGATTTAAATTAACATGCTTATTTTTATGGGGAACTCATCTGATTATACACTGAACTTATCTGTTTGTGTAACTGTCTGTTGGCTTATTTACTTGATTAGGTTGATCTGATAAGTCATTTGCCTATTTTAATCACATTACACATGCAACTTTAAAAATAGATATTTTATTCGTAAATGATGAGCTACAACATATATATATTCCATTCTACCGCCATTATCCAGAAATTCATCCAGGTGTTCATTTCACCTTTTTGAAATTCATCAAAGAAAGAGAAGAAAGTCAGCATCTGAAGCTTCTTCTTTAGCATTAGCAGGTGAATACCCTCAGCACTTAAGGCATACGCTGTGTTGGTATTTTCAAGCTACTGCTTGTACTTATCAAGCCTCCTTCTTTCTTCTGGTCAAAGAAGAATAACACCCCGTGACTACAACGCCAATGCTTTGGCTTTGAGTATCTCTATATTTTGAGAAACGAAGTCTTCATACTCTCGTTTTCTTGCCTCCATAACTCTCTGTCATAGTGTTTTACAGAGGGGTAGAGTATCTCTTTTATAACCATTATTTCCAAAGATTATCGAAGAGTCGCACTTAATTTTATGACTGTAAGGAATGTGCAAAGACTCTCTTTCACGAGTACCTATACATTTTATTTGACCCTATCCTAGTATAATCTCTTCTAGCATCTGTTTACTTCTTATTGTTTATCATTTATTTTGATTATCATATGTGACTATTTGATCTGATCATGAATTGTTCAGTCTGTTACTAGAGTAAAGTGTCGTCCCGATAGTAAACAAACAAACAATAGTAAAATACGATGAAATTTTATTGATCCTAAACTTAGGAACGAGATTACATATCTTTATCATTAGTTTCATGATTCAACATCTTGAAATAAATCTCTCGTTTTCATTTTCTCAAACATATTTGCAGAGGTTCTACAGCAGCCTTTGTGCAATCATCTGAGTTCAAAATGAGATAAAGAGTCTGATACTCTTTACATAGCATCAAGTAGTGCACATTTTCATCTGAGAAAATGAGCTCAACTTGATTAGAACCAATCCTTGACATATATTTCTTTTTCCTGCTGGCCAACTCCTGATCATCCTTCTTCTTTCTTGGAGACAACGGAGCATTGTGGTACATGCGAAGCTCTTCAATCTTGAACCAAGTTGACATAGTTTTCTTCAAAAACATGTCTTCGATCTAGCTCTTTTTCTCTTCTACATACATATCTCTGCATATTGCGAAGTTCTCTAAATCATCTTGAGCCGAAGATGTTGATCCAGCATTATCCATTTTTCTTATCTGATTAAATTGCTAAGAAATTTTGGTTCTCGTATATCGTATTTATAATAAGTCGAATGACTATACAAACAGTTTTATGATCATATTTTTTGTATTTATCGATTGATATTCCCTAGTACTATTTGTTTCAAAAAATGGGCGGTTGTGTCCTTTTTCAGTTATTTACCGCGTGATGTGTACCTAAAATTTTTTGAAATTCAAAATTTTTCCACGCACTTAGCCACATCATTTTGGCACAAGTATATATGTTTCATCTGCATTTTATCTTCTTCACTTTGTCAAAACCCTAGAAAATTTTCCCAACACCACTTGCTTTTTTATTTGATCTTTCTTCTTTGCAGAACCATGTCTTCAATCACCCAGAATGTTCTTTATGTAGATTTTCATACCATCTATGATCTTCAAGACCAAGGGTTGGTTGACATGTTTCGCACTCTAAAATCTTTGGGTCTTCGTAAATTTCTAAGTTGTGGAAATTTCATCTACAAGCAAGCCATGCCAAAATTTTTCTAGACAGCCCACATGGAAGATGGAGTGATCACCAATTCACTAGGAGGGGAATATGTCAAGATCGCTTCTGATATGTTTGCCTCATCCTTCGTTCTGCCTCGGACGAGATTGACAAACTTCTCTTCAATGTCTCTTGAACAAAGAATTCAGATGAAATCTCTTTACTCTTTGACCGATCCCCAATCAAAGTACCTTACAAATAGAAGACACTCAAGCTTGAATTTCGCAGTCTTCATTACATAGTGGCCAAATATCTTCTGGCCAAAGGAGGTTCATTCGATGCCATTACTGTTGAAAAATTTGAAATTACGACTGCTATCTTTGCTGGGACTAAGGTTAATTGGTCTGAAGTTCTTTTTAAAGTATTTACAAGAATGATCACCACTCCATGAGTTCAGTCTCAAGGATTTGTGGTTTAGATTAGTAATATTCTAAATCAGCTGAATGTACACTTGGGTACTTCCACTGCTCTTCATCCCCACAAACTTCTAAATGAACGAGCTATTGAAGTTTACAAGAATAAACAACTCATCATATTTAAGAAGGATGCTATAGATGAAGATGAGATTGAAGATCTCACTATTCCAACTTCAATCGAAGAAGTTTCTGCACCAGTCAAATCTACTCCAGTCAAGAAGCTTGCTGCTCCTAAAAAGAAGTCAGTCAAACGCAAGCTAATTGTTCATCAATCTGAGTCAGAGGAATCAGATTCTGACCACCTAACTTTGGCATCTATCACTGCCACACTAAAGGTCCAGACCAAGAAGCAATATTTTCTCGAAAGGACAGTGAAAAGAAGTCAGTCAAATGCAAGCTAATTGTTCATCAATCTGAATCAGAGGAATCAGATTCTGACCATCTAACTTTGGCATCTATCACTGCCACACCAAATGTCCAGACCAAGAAGCGATATTTTATCCCAAGGACAGTGAAAATTCCTTCTGTTATCACTGCTCCTTTTGCCGCCATTCCTCTTTCTGAAGTAGCTTTGGTCATTCCACCGATTATCGAGACCAACATCACTTGTCTGCAATAAAGCTTTCAACAATCTAAGGATCATGATTCCAGTGAAATTGATACATAATCCTCTCTCTCAAATGCTCAGATTTCTAACAATCAAGCTGCTCAAGATGTAAAAGTTCTCGTGGATACCAAGATGAAAATATTTTACAGATGGGTCCAATACAGGACAAAGATTCATTTTTCAAAATTCACTTCATGGAAGAACCTTCAAAATCTCGCTGCATGTGTGCAGAGAATACTTGAATGGGCCGAGACGCCAGATATATCACATTCCCTTCAGAGAAGAGATTTTGTATCTTTAAAATTGCAGGAGCGCCTAATTTGCCAAAAGATAAGGGACAAGCGCGAACAGTTCAATCCAATTAGTCTCACTGTATTTGATTCTGCTGTCGTCAGTCAGCTTGAAATGGATGCTCTACATCTTGCCATGATGTGCGTCAAAATTTCCAAGTAATTCCAACAGAAGATCCATCTGATCCTACTCCTTTTACAGATCAATTCTTAGAGACAAGTCAATTTGATCCAACCTCTGCTCTTGTTTCGTTTACTCCAGTTCCAGATCAAACCAATGACGATGCACAAATCACTAAGGAAAACACACAGATTGATTCTCCGGCACGGAGTATGCCAAATGCACAAGTTCTTATCTCTCCATGTCCAAATCAACTCACTCTGGAGCCAGCCTGATACAGAAACTTTTCAGGATACTCAGTCAGCTCAGCAATCAGATCATCTACCTGAACTACAACTCACTTCCACTGATGAAGTGTTAATGTATATTGGTGATCCTGCTCTGACCTCATCTCCACATATTCCTGATCCAATGGATGCCATCTCAAAGTTATTCCATCTCTACTATATGACCAAAAATTATATGATGATTCAGTTGACAATGAACTTGCCCTGGTACTTGTACCCAGTCCAATTCATGACATTTCAAGTAAGCGAGCTTCACTTTCTTAGCCCTCTTCAAACCTAATAGAGATCATTGATGTCTTGCCTACTCTATCTGCTTCTCCAGACCCAACAGTCAGCAAGATTGCTCTTGATCAAAGAAATTCTCTTCCAAATCTCACTCGTCTGATTTTTGAAAAACCAGATCCAATTACGGATGCTTTGTCTCTCCTTTCACATGATATATCTGAAATTCAGTTGGGCACAACAATTACTTCAGAATATTTTGTTGCATTAAAACATAATATTTTGGATAAGATCAATGAAATGTCTTACTCTATTAAGCATATGCACCAGATGCAACTTCGAGGAAATCATGATGTAATTCGCCGAATTGATAGTGTTCATGAAGCTGGTGATGCCAAAAAGGGGGAAAAAGGAACCACTACTAAAGGAAAAGGAAAGAAATAGCAAGGATGAGAAATAATTTTACAGTTCAGCACAATTCTTGTTATATATTTTCTCTTGATCTATAAAAAGGTGTATTGATCTGCAATCATCAGTTTGCGCCTTGAAAAAATGACTTGGTTTTGATATCACCAAAAAGGGGGAATTTGATAGTGATTAATTCATAATTTTGGTGATTATTACACAAGATCAGATCAAACAAAACCAAAGAACAAATCTACGATAAAATTTATCTTATAAGATCAGATCAATTATACTAAGGCAAACTGATATGAATGGTTGTCAAAAATAGATCAAACGCCCCAAAAGCAAATCAGAACAGTTCAAACGTTCCCAGGAGCAAATCATAAAAGATCAAACGTTCCCAGAAGCAAATTAGTAAAATAGATCAGGTCGAAGCCTCGAAGATTTTTATCTAAAAGACAAAGAAGGTTGTTGAGAATGTTAACGTTAGCCTCCGTACTCGATAGTAATTCAAATATTCCATTACATTTGGAATAGTATGAGGACACGTGTCAATCGCTGATCAAATGTCGGATGAAACAGATACAATCATTCCATCGGCTAATTTTTTTAACATTGCAGATAGAAGCCTATAAATACCTGGTGATGATCAGCCATCAACAACTTTGGCCAAGCGATCAAACTTATGCCATTTCTTTTATTGTGATTCTATTCTTAAAAGCCTTCATTTTGTGAATCGTGCTCAATCTAGACAAGTATCATACCAAAGTTCCAAATCACAGAGTTAGAAAGCAAAATTGCTGATATCAGATCGATTGAAGTCTAAACACTTTGTGATATTACAAGAAAGACTTGTCGTAACACATCTCTTGTGATTTCAATCTGTAACTCAAACAGATTTTGATCTGTGTTGAGAAGTTGTTACTAGGAGTTCCTTTCAAGGATTGATTGGATTTGAGTTGTAAAAGTCGTTGTCTAAATCAAACTCTTCTAGTGAAATCTTTTTGGAAACAAAATATGGGGAGACGTAGAAGTTTTAAGCTTCAAACTTCCATAAAAATTCTCGTGTTCCTTATCTTTATTTACTGTCTTTACTTATTCAATCAGCATTAAGTTTTATAGTTCAGTTTTGCAAGGAAGAACTTCCGCCTGATCAGATCAGTCTTTCGAGCAAAATTTGGTTTAAGCAAAAATACTTTTTAATAGGCTGTTAAATCATCTCAAAATATCGAAATATATTTTATTGTGTATTCACCCCCCTTACACACAATCCCGATTCCAACATTTCTATGATTTATTATCTTTTCTATACTTATTTTACCTTAAAAACATACTACATGTCCTTATATAAGTTAGTAAACAATCTTCTTTCCTGAGTCATTTTAGGAATTGTATTGTTCTAATTAAATATTAAATAATAACAAAAACTCATATGAGACCGTTTCATGGATCATATCTCAACCGATGGCCCGACATAACAGTTTATAACCCAATTTTGTGAGCCAATGAGTGGATGGAATTGATCTCTTAACTCCTCCAAGCGTAACACATCTGCTCTCCATCCTCGACTCACCGTTCATCTCGAATTCTCAGCCCATATCAAAGATGATCTCTACATTGAATCCGCAAACTTGAAGAAGAAATTAGTTATCAGGTGGGATTCAACTTATATTTGAAACAAATAATCCATCGTATTTCATATTTTGGCATGTGTTTTGTGTGTTTTTCTCTAAATTATCGTGTATTTTTTGGTATTTCTAGCCATATTATCGAGGGGTCAAGCTATAGCAAGGTGCTACTGGATCTTATTGAAGTTTTGCTCAAGTTTTGGTCTCCCGATATCAAAGGGATAACAACGGAAACATGAATAGACTTGGATTCCAAGTAGTTATTGGGACTAGTATTTGATGTAGGTAAGACTTCTAAGTGAGTTATAGCGATATGATATTCACTTGAAATTTAGCTAGGAATTTATGTTATTGTACTTCTAGACCAGTGAGTTGAGGTTCAGAAATACTGATTGAGATATATCCAGACAAATATGAATATTTATGTGTTGCATTATTATCTGTCATTTGACATATGTATATATCATCATGTTAATTTTCATACCGTGTTGAACTTGTTATTCCTTGAAGATAGCCAATTGTGTAGGGTCTCTCAGCCTTAGTTTTCTTGTAGTATCGTGTACTGCGTGACACCAACTGGATTGACACAACAACGTGTGCGGTTATGCAGGATGGTGATAGTCCAAGATCAGATTTAGTATGTATGTCACCTATTGGATCTTCGAAGAAGCGGGGGCATACCAATGGCACCTAAAGTGTGAGCATATTATTCCAAATTTTGATCCCTGATTACCAAAACACTCGTATTTCATGCATTGAATCTTGACCCAAATACTCATACTCACACACTGGGCATTAGAACTTCGTATTTTGTTGTTATCTCGGTGATATGATTGGTTATGGTGTAGGGGGAGGGGTGAATACACCTCAACGGTTTCTTACAATGAAAACTAGAAATCAATCGAATTGACAATTTACTTCTCTCCTTCTTGGTTGTCGATGCTAATTGAAAAGCAAATAAATTATGCAGAAAAATGCCAACTAACTGATTCTGAATACTAAGTAACAAAATGAAATGAAAGACTAAAAATATAGTAACCCGAGTTTTATTTTACATGTTAGAAAATGGGATATAATTTAAAAAGTGGAAAAAATGATTAAGGAGTTATTATTTGGTGAAAATAATTTGAAAATCATATCCAAAACGTCTGAAAATAGTAGGAAGGGTCCTAGGGGTCTTAGACAGTTTGGAAGCAGCCAAAACAGTTCTGAAGGAGCGAAGCAGTTCAGAGTTTCCGAACACAGCAGGAACCAAGTGTCAAGGTAGATTGGACAAGTGGAAGTTCGGAGCTTCCAAACTCCCCCGCAGCCTGAAGTGTCAAAATGCTCTATACACGTGGAAATCATGCCCAGATCGGAGCTTCCGAACCCAAATCGGACCTTCCAATCCCTAGCCTATAAATAGGCATCCAAAACTCATTTTAAAGTGCAAATCTAGAGGGTTTTTGAACCATTAGTCTTATTTGAGTGTTTTGGGTCATATTCTCGAGGGTCGGGCACTAGTGAGGTGCTACGGGGCTTTAAGCGGAGCTATGCTTGGGTCAGGACCTTCGACATTAGATGTCTGAGGACAGACGCAAGTATAAGTCTAGACTTTTAGTAGCTAGTAGGAGTAGCTATTTGTCTAGTTAAGTCTAGTAGACCAGAGTTAGTAATATGGTATTATCTTTTCTTGTAGGCTTGTACTGTAGATACTTGTTCATCTAGGACAGTGATTGAGTTACGTAAGTTGTAACGCCCCAGATTTGACGAATTTCCTCACTGTATCAAGACAAGTCTTTCCAGCGTGCTTATGTCCTCACTCACACGCACCCTGAAAAACTTTCTAGAGGGTCACCCATCCTATAATTGCCCCAAGTCAAGAACGCTTAACTTTGGAGTTCTTATGTGATGAGCTTCCGAAAGGAAGATGCACCTTCATGATATGATTAGTCCTTATCAAATCTTTTAAGCCCTCCTCAACCGTGTAGTCCCATACCTACACAGTCTCAGAATCCCTCTCATTCCAGCATGAGATCGGTTCATTCATGTCTCCCTTTGCCTAGAAGCCTGCCAAGAGCCGCTCATTGTTCGTTCAACCTCTTGGCACCGGCGATCACTCTCCGCCCTCTTATTAGCCCCGGGCATCACATGCCTACCAGATTCCGCCTTGTTTGTCCCCAAACCATACCGTACTAAGAGAGGTCGGCTCTGATACCAACTGTAACGCCCCAGATTCGACGACTGTCCTCACTGTATCAAGACGAGTCTTTTCAGCGTGCTTATGTCCTCACTCACACACACCCTGAGAAACTTCCCTGGGGTCACCCATCCTATAATTTCCTCAAGTCAAGCATGCTTAACTTTGGATTTCTTATGTGATGAGCTCCCGAAAATAAGATGCACCTTCATGATATGAGTAGTCCTTATCAAATCTTTTAAGCCTTCCTCAACCGTGTAGTCTCATACCTACACAGTCTCAGAATCCCTCTCTTTCCGGCATGTGATCGGTTTATTCATGTCTAACTTCGCCTAGAAGCCTGCCAAGAGCCGCTCATTGTCTGTTCAACCTCTTGGCACCGGCGATCACTCTCCACCCTTTTATTAGCCCCAAGCATTACATAAGTACTGACTGAGATACCTAACGAGTATCCATGTTTATATTGCATATTATTTGTCATGATACATGTTTCACTGATTTGATATATTACGTTGCATGTGTATATTCATGTTGATCCGAGTCTCATTCGAGGTAGCCTTTGTAGTAGGGTCGCTCAACCTTGTATTCCTTGTTATTGTCTAACACCTGGAGACGCCGTGTTGACGGAGACTGACACTCCGGCGGTTTTGACGAGTTTGTGGAGGTACCCAGCAGAGTTGAATCTAGATCTGGTACTACATACTCATTGGTATCTAGACTGAGCAAATATTGTAAACACTAGTACCCAGTCATTTGTCTCCAACATAGTAGGTTTGTATACTCGTACTATACGTTCTGAGCGTAATCGCTCACGTCCCTGTTGTTATTTTTCTTGGACACCTCATTCAACGACCAGGTATAAAGATGGACTAGAATCGAGATCAATGATTAGTCGGTGACCCGGGCTTGGTAGCAAGGGTTGCCGGTGGGATCTAGATTAAGCTTCTATTTGGTATATACTTCTATTCCAGTTGATTTTCCTCTTAGTTGTTAGTAACTCTGATTAAGTTATCTGATTTTTGTTATTGCATGCTTAAGACTATGGTTATTAGGTGATCTGGGTCGGGTAACTATATATATGGTATTAGAGCATGAACTATTATCTTTGGGACATATTAAAGATTTTTGAGATTGTTAGGATTAACAATTGTGGTTTCTTGTAGATGGTCGATTTAGACGATGGTAACAGTCGCGACATGAATGGGCGTTGGAATGAGAATACCCTGAGATGCCCCGTAGTCACTGTCATTGTCACTAGGATGATCTTCGAAGATTCGACTTATATAGGTTCCGACAGTTTGGACCAAAGATGATGATCGAGTATGAAACTCTAGGCATAACTGAGGATTGGCCGAGATGTTTGGGACGTTGCTGTCCATCCTATTTTGACATTGGAACACCTTTAAAGATTCTCCACAAGTAGTTGGAGAGATTGTCATGAAGACCCTGCCTCATCTATCAGAGAATGGATCCCACAATATTGAAATGATCTGGTAGATTGGTAAGATCTTTTAAATCTTGCGAGGAAGAGGTTCTGCCTGAAGCTTGCAATAAAGCATAGTAGAGGCAACCAAAATCCTCACTTTCTAGATCAGAGATACCAGGATGATTACGATATTTGAGTTGTATAGGGTATCTTAGACGGAATGTAAGATTTCCGCATTTAGTCAGATTGTAAGTGTTGTACCAAGATTGTTGTAACAAGTATTTTTGTTGTAAGTATTTGAATCATCTATATTAATGATTCCAGACATTTGTGGATTAATAATTACAAATTTTCATTGCACATATTTCGGTGTGGTTTAATTTGGGTAAATTCTGTTTGGGTTTAGTTTATTTTGTTTCTATAACTTTGAGTTGTAAAAAGATTTTTACAAACCTGGATGTGTGGTTCGAGTATTTCGAGTTTTGAGATTTCCTAGGTATAATTCCAGTGTTTGGTTGATTGGTATTTGACTGCAGCGACTCTAAGAATATTTGATAATCAATTTAGAGTTATAAATGTTGCTGGACTATTATTTCTGGCCAGTTTTCCTAGATCAGTTATATTAGATTGAGACATTATTGGTTAGTGCCAGGGACGAATAGTTACATTAGGGGCACAATTGTGTTTTTACCAAGTGCTGTTGACTGTAAAGATTTATGACTAGAAGTAGAGGATGTGCGACCATATACCAAGTGTTGCTCTGGAAGCCTTTCGTGATTGAGAGGTTCGTGATTGAGAGGGTGTACAGGGAAGGCTACCCCAGACTTGGTGTTTTACAAAAATCACATAAGGTTATAGCTATAGAATACTTTAGTGTTAGCTGGATTCTCTTAAATAGATGTAGTTTGGTATTATATTTAATACCAAAAGAATTTATTACCATTATCATCTGACAAGCCAAAGAAGGCTGGAGAGCCCCTAAACTACTCAAGAAATGAGATAGGAATTTTTGAATTGGAAATCTATAAATGAGCCTCGGATGTTCTATTTATAGGCGGAGATCGGACGATCCAATTCTCACTTCGGACGTTCCGATCTCGCATGCAGGCCACGTTGCAGCAATGCACAGTTCGGATGCTCCGATCCCAAATTCGGACGTTCTGAACTCCTGCATGTCCAAACAGTGTTGACACCTCAACAAATGCATGGCCTAATTACGATCGAACGCTCGCTCCAATCTCTGGTTCGGATGATCCGAACTCTTCAGAGCTTTCGAACTGCTTCGCTCCATCCAATCGCTTCGGACCATCCGATCCACCCAGGGCTCCGAACTCCCCGAGCCCAAATAAGCCCATTTACCACTTTTGGACATTCTGGATCCGATTTCTCTGTCCGATTGGTCAATTAAAATCCCTTAATAATGTTTTATTTATTCTAAACATGTTTAGTCAAATTAATCTTGTAAAAATGGAACTGGGTTACTACACACAATCTCTCAAACTCGAAAGCTGTATTCTTGCCATTTTTAAGGTATGTGGTGGCCTAAAATATGGACCCAAAATCAGCACATAATCACAAGATAAATCAAGACAAAACCTTGCAGATATTTTCTCCCTTATTGAAAAAAATCAAGGCTGATTTCAGTCCCGAAATAGGCTACAGATTCGCCTCTCCATCAGCCTATATTCACGTTCGATTTCTCCACAACAAACACACCAAAGCCATCAACTCACACTCCAAAATTTCGAAACTAAGGCTGCTGATTTTTCTAAAATTCTCAAGGCGTTACTCTGCTGATTTTTCTAAAAATTCTTTGCACATTCGAGCCATCCACCAGCGACAAGGAGCACTTGATCAAGTCTCAAAATCAAGAGCTTCATCTTATTTATTTTCGAGAACAGTAACAGTAAGTGGGCTTATGTATACACTTTAAAAGATTACGTAATTGCTTTAAAATTTGATCGTACAACATCTCTTTCATGTTTTGATATGTATAAATTCGTTCTATTATTTATGGCACCTTTCATATGCTCTCAGATTTCGCAAATGGATTTGTCTGTGCTTTGAACAATAATCATTCAGTTTTACAATCCGATCGTATATCATGTGTTTCGAGTACTCTGATTTGTATATGTTCAGAAACTCTTGTTATTCGTTTGTTATGCATTGATTTTTCGAAACGGTACTGTTATGATTTGATTTTTAAGTGGAAAGAAATATGATATGTTATGGCCCGGTACAGTGGGTATAAAATCGTACTTATGGCCCTATACGATGAGCATAAAATCTTACTTATGGCCCCCTTCGATGGGTATAAAAACGAAACAATGGTCTCGCTCATTATAGGAGTAACATATAGGGGACAGAAACCGAACCATGAATAATGAAATGAAGTTTCAGTGTCATATATATGTTTATGTTATGTTTCTGATATGATTTGATGCTCCATTTTTAATTCTGTTTATGTCATGTTTTGACTCATGTCGTGACACGTACTGTGACATGTCACATTCAAAATCATGTTTACATGTATATTTGAATTTTGTACATCTATATGAATTTTAGTATCATATTTATACATTTATTTTTCACCCCTGGTATGTTTCAATGATTCGTTTGAGTACTGTATCTATCCTCTCTTGACCCATGTCGTGACATTCTCTGAGACACGTCACATCCAAAACCATTTATGGATTTGTGTTTAGTTGATTTTTCTTATGTTATCTCTTCCGCATTCTTATATTTGAGTTTTAAAATACAATTTCGTTCTATGTAATAGACTAGATTTATGGTCTTTTGATGAACTACGAGGATTATTGTTGCAACATTAAATTTTTTAACAATACCGGTGCTGCGTCTCCGTCTCGGGGCATGACATTTAAGTGGCATCAGAGATGGTCATAGCAGGAACCCCAGGAAAGAAGTGTTATGAGAGAAAAAGTGCTACGTGAATGGGAGCCACCTCTTGATCTTGTGGGACAAAGTGCTACATGACGGGAGCCAGCTCTTGAACCTATAAGAGTCACCTCTAGATTCTCGGTGCTGGTGGATCGAAGGTCAGGTCGCGACAAGAACATCGCGTTCTGAAGGAGGGGTGATTGTGAGACCCTTGTCCTACATGAGAAAATGAAATCTTTAAAAATAATTTATAATGAGCTATAATAGACTTAAATAGCAACTTGGGTTAATCATTTTCGTAAAGCGGGGAACAATACGAAGTAGTTGCTATAGGGCCATTGTGCAGTCTCGCAGGCGCGGGCCTGGGTCTGAGGCGTGACAGATTTCAAGTTATTATCGAATAAATTTTTATGGTGCATTCAACCCAACCCCCCCCCCCCCCCCACTCTACACCTTAACTGATCCTATAAAAATATTTATATATATGGTAGTCATTAGTACAAACAATCAACTAGCTGATATATTCACCAAGACATTGGATTTTGAATTTTCCAACCTTAGGAAGTCTCTTGGCATGTGCTCTTTTTGATCACTCACTAAAGTTGCTCTTGGTGTTGTCAATACCATGGACAATATCATGCATGCATGTGAATTTTTAGGATTTTATAAATCTTGCATTACATTCATGCACTCTGTTCAAGTGAATTGTTTGCTCTGTTATGGTCAATAACTTGATAATCAATAGTTTTTATTCTTAAAATATTTTGTAACACACTAAGCCATATTATTCACTCACTTAAGTCACCAAGTAGTTGAGGAATGTTTGGGTATTCAATGATCTTGTTCCATGTGAAAACTTACTTAGAAAACTAAAATGTGAACAAATAAGACAAGTGTTGATGCAATTGTCAAACACATCAAATATAGGAAGAAAATGGTAAAAGTTACCTAAAGGAGTCCAAGGAAAACCGTTCTCTTATTGTGCAGGCTACCATTTTTTAACAATAAAACAAAATTTATGGCCAACTAAGTGTGAAAAATCTCTAAATTTTTAAAAAACCACAGTGTTTTCAGGCGATGTTTCCAACATCAAATGCTAACACCACACTCGTAAACATCACTCATGCATTATTGTTGCATTTTTGCTATTCTACGTTCTGTTTGAGACATCCTTAGGTCATTTATTTGCATTACTTCGTGAATATTTGGATTGATTAAATTTTTTCGTATTTTTGGATGTATATGGTGAAAAAATCAAATTAACCGTAAATTTGATATTTGGAATTTCAATTTCACTGGTGTTACATGTGGTGTGGAGTTCTTATTTTTTGGTTAATCGAGATATTGATTCTGCTAGATTATTATCCTATATAATGTTTTTTCAAATTTCTTAGAAATTCATCATCGTCTCTCTCTATTATACCTTCATCGCAAATTGCTTTTTTCTCTTCTAATCTCACTTTCAATGGAAGGAAACAAGTTTTACCCACAAGATATCCGATCGGAGATGAGTCATATACCTAGTGTTGCCTCGCCCAAGACAACACCAACACTAGAGGATACTATGCCATCGCTGAATATCATTCCAATTTTGGAACCCCCTATTCCTCTCGAAGATTTCTCTTGGAGACCCTGGTAATGCTATCGATGTCGAGATTCATCCGGAACTCGCCAAACTCAAATGGTATGTCCTCGCCCTCAAATCGACGTCGTTCAAAACAACTGGCAAGATTCAACCCCGATTACACACAATTGAGGTGCTAAAAAGTAGGTCGCTCTACTGGACCCTCCTTGGTCCTTGATCCAGATTTCTCTTCTGGTGATGATTCACCGGACGAGGATTTGAGTTGGTGGCTCGCCCAAAACCCTCAATCGGTGGTGCTTCTACATATGTTGCTCAGGAAGATTCACCGGAAGATGATGTGTGGGGACCTCGGGTGATAATCTACTATGATAGAACAAAACAATCATTATGAATTAATACTCTAAGAACCCCAAAAACTCCAAGAAATCAAAGCTAATTTTTTTTAAAATGCACAGTACCGCGCTTGAGCGCAGGAAGTCGCGCTCGAGCAAAAAGACTTCTGCTTCCACGGGTGGATAATGCCTCACTCAAGCGCAATAAGTCGCGCTCGAGCGAGAATTCTGCTGGAGTCCTGTGGCAGAAAATACTCTTAATTCAATAACGGGTTTCGCGTCTGAATTCAATTCTTACAACTATTCAGGGTTCAAATACATGAAAGAACACTACCATGCAAGGTGTTCGACAATGAAAATAAAAATTTTCAATGTTCAACAATATACAACACAAGTTTGTCATATTTCAAATGAGTACAAAGCAACTCGACTTCTAAACCCGAAACCCCACGTCTATGACTCAATCTCGAGCTATTCAAGTCATCTCTGACTAGCTCCTGCCCCACCTGTTACCATGTACACATAAAAAACAAAGCAACAGCCGAATAACTCCGATGAGAATAAAATTCCCAATATGAGAGACAATAATCGTACAAATCATGTATACATTTCAAGTCATAATTCTATTACCATAAAATATCTTATATGGCAAATGAAAAGATGCAATGCATCAATAAAAAAAGGCTTTCAAATCGTAGATTCAATCTAAATCTTGGTTCTTGGGATCTCGGGAAAAAGATCGCTGACCGCTTAATTCGGTATTAAAAATAATTACTGGCAAGCGTTCCAAGTCAAGTTATAGTAAGTGGACAATGAATCCAAGTATCGATTCCACAGAGACTGTAGTCAATTCTCAAGATTTCATTATTTTACTTAATATAGACAAAATAATAAAGAGGGATTTGAAATATTAAATTAACTAGAATTTATAATTAAAATAAATTAAAATAAAAACGCAGCAAAAAATTTAGAATAAACTTAAATAACAAGAGATTCGATCAAGGACACACGCAGGTACCGAAAAAATCATGCAAAAAAGTGGCAGATCTAGGATCCAGATTTAATCTTAAATCACTGTGAATTATCATATCTAGTTTAACAGTCTAGGTCAAGAATTTTTTAAACCTATTCAAGTTATGATGGATTAACCTAAAACATGAATGCAAACATGAATGCATTCAATATTTGTGATAATTCAGTTTTCACCTAAAACCGCATACTGAAATTGAATACTATTTCTAGTCGGTTTAACCATATGTCAATTATTGGATTGATCGAAATTAGGGGTGTTCATTCGGGCGGTTTGGACCGAATCGAACCGAAATTTCGGTTCTTCGAAAATCCAAACCGAAAACCAAACCGAATTGGGCGGTTCGGTTCGGTTTTTAACCGAAATTATTTCGGTTTTTCGGGGTTTTTTTTTTAAAAAAAATTTTGAACTTTTTTTTTCTTCTAAAAATCGGTTTTTTGAAAATAATTTGTTTTAAAAAAAACTAAATATTTTTAGTTATTCGAATAATTTTTTGAAAAAAATTAATGGTTAAATCAAATATTTGTGATTTAATATTTCGAAAAATATATTTGAAAATAACTGCACTTAGAAAAAAAAATTTGCTAACGTTTTTAATTTTAATAATAATAATTTATGAATTTATAAAAATAATGTAATATATAATGCAAATATGTGTATATATAATATAATAAAATAACTTCATTAACTTTTAATTATTTCTATTTCAAAAATCAATATTTTTTAAAATCACTAAATCAATACATTTTTCAAGTTGAATCCACAATTCAAGTATGTTTGAATAATTAGATAAGTAATTAAGCCAATTATGTTTTTTTTTTAAAAAAAATGAAGGATGACTTTTGTTCTTTCAGTTTTTCAATAAAATTAATTTTATGGGCACACAATATTGATGTACATATTAATTGATTGGTAAAAAAATTCAAATTCAAAAACAAAAAAAAGCAAAAAATAAAGCAAAAAAAAAAACGGTTTTTCGGTTCGGTTCGGTTAACCGCGAAAAAAACCGAACCGAACCGAAAAACCAAAAAATCTAAAATCCAGAAATCCAAAAACCGAACGGTTTTCGGTTCGAACCGAATTTTAGATTTCGGTTCGGATCGGGCAGTTATCCGAACCGTAAACACCCCTTATCGAAATCAATTCCTAATCGGTCGACTCAAAATCAATTAGCATGTAAGTAAACAATTGATCAGATCATTCGCAAGACATAGTATGAATTCAACAATCAATAATTTTAATAGAAATCTAAAAACCCCAAATCAAAATCCAGATATTCAACAACAATTTGTTCGATCCAATCTCGTGACCTTGATCGAAAAAAAGCTGCGCAAATAACGAAAATATAATTCAAAAAAAAAAGTTTAATAATATAAAGAATTAAGGGAGAAAAACTCTGAAGAAGATGGAGCAGATCCGCCTCTTCAAGCCTCCTCCTAGCCGCCTTCTGTCTGTCTGCATCAATCTGGATTTCTCTCAATTTGCTCTCTAATCTTCCTTTTATATGGCTTTGAAAGCCCCAGAAATAAAGCCCGGAAAGTTGAGAGTTTTAATTTCCGAAAAATGTATTTTTTTCTGCGCGATTTCCCGCTCGAGCGCAAGAAGTTCCGCTCGAGTGAGCAACTTTCTGCCAATATATTTTTTTCACGCTTCTTCGGACTTGCTCAAGCGCATGTTCTTGCGCTCGAGCGAGATGTGATCTGTTTTATTTTTTTCACGATGTTCCAAGCTCGCTCGAGCGCATGTTCTTGCGCTCGGGCGAGCCTTCTTCTGCCCTCTCCCCATTAAAATATTCCAGCTCGCGCATAATTCTTGAAAAATTCATAACTTGAGTTCTAACCATCGGATCGAGCTGAAATTTGGACAGCAGCTTCATAACATCTTGAATTCATTTTGAATGGTGGAGATTGGATTTGGATCTCTATCATTAAAAATAAATTTTTGACCATTGCTGCTCCGTAATTCATTCTTTCGGCTCTTCTCTTGCCCCAAAATCATGATTTCTTCACAAATTCCTACAAAAATCAACCCGGAGAGTGAAATGCATAGATATGAAATAAATCACATAAAAACACACAAAAACAAAATGAGTCAATACGAATGCATGCTAAATAGATATAAAAATAACATAAAATAATGCACACAAAATGCACTTATCAACTCCCTCATACTTAAACCTTGCTCGCCATCGAGCAAGAAAAACAATGCAATAACACGCAAACACAAACAAAAGTATGAACGATTCATGGAAAGTAACAACCTCAGAGAAGTTCTATGTCAACTTAAAAATACGAATGCTCTCAACCTTTCATAATACACCTTCGGTTTAGCGTGAGCGTGTGTGTGTGCGTTGTCATTCCAATTACATGCAACTTAGACATAATCAGTTTCAAGACTGCTTAGTGACCTATGACCTATCAGTGCAAGTTTCACTCTCAAGTGCACATTTCTTCCAACGACCTCTTAACAAAACACACCTCTTTTGAGATAATTAATTACACACCTCCGGATTTTACACCCGGTTTTGCTTTAGCCCCAATAATTACCCGTAAACTTAGCTATAACTGTGATAGGATTAGGATTTTCAATCCCCCTCGTCTATAGCCCGGATGGAGCATCAATCCCATTGAATCCACAAACTTATCCTTGGACCGGTGATTAGGATTTCAATCCCTTTCCAGGCTCGGATGGAGTTGTTATAATTTTTTTTTCAATTTCAATTTTTCAAAATTTTTTGGTGCGCCCAAGATCATAAGTGCAATGTTATAGACTCATAAAAATTCACAGAACACAGTTAAGATTCACAAAACACCTATTGTCATGCAATGATCAAACAGACAGAAAATTCATCAAATATTTCGTTACAATTCACTGGGTCAACCTACAGTTTCTCATGTCAAGTCAAGGGAAAACATTTTCAAAAAAATTTATTTTTCTAATTTCATATCATCATTGGCTCCCAATTATCATCCTACTCAACACACATGCAAACAACTACGAAAATTTACACGAACAAACATGAAACAAACTAAAAATTCAAACAAAAGAAATCATTACGAATGCAACACAAAAACAACAATAAAATAAACTAGACTACTCCCCCTACTTATCCAAAGAATTGTCCTCAATTCTTTAGAAACAAAGAACATAATGTAAAATCAAACACACACATGCAAGAAGAATAAAAACACAATGAAAACAAAAATAACACTCTCTTGGTTTATGCTTCGTCCTCTTCATCCCTCTGTCAAACTCCAACATCAACTTTTCTAGCGGGACAACAAAGTGCACATATAAAGACGACGGGTTAGGCGTTGGATTATCAAAATATATTAAAAATAAAAAAAACATTAAAATAAAGGAAATAAAAAACTGGGTTGCCTCCCAGTCAGCGCTAAATTTATAGTCTATCGCCTGACTTTTCAGTAGCTACCATGAAAGAGCGGCTGCCGCCCATAGTAAGAATCATACGACTCTACGTATGGGTCTTGATTTCCTACGCCCTCATGTTTGGCGTGATATTGATATGGGAAGTTCGTCGGTCCAACAACACTCGGCGCGAACTGATTATTTTGGGAAGAGACTCCAAATCTAGGCTGAAGCTAATAGAGGATGTAATACTGTGGAGTTGGCGTCAATGACAAGAACGGATCTTCTAATGGTGTACATAAAAAGTCCATTGACGAGGTCATATCTTCCGCCTTGTACATTTCTTCTTCTTCCACTGTCACTTTTGGCTCCTCTTTGCATGAAGATTCCTCAAAAAATATTTCCTCATGATTTGGTGCAATTACTTCATTCTCTTGACAGATCTCAGAAAATTGTTCTATAAGACGCTCAATTTGCTCATCCAAGAAACTCAAAGAGTTGATGTGGTTTTCTAAGAACTTATTTATCTCTATCTGATGTCGCACAATGTTCTCTATCCGAGCCACATGATTCTCAAAATGACCTATACACTCTTCTTGATGCTCAAATGGTTGGGTCGCAAAATTTTTGGAGTTGAATTTTGGAGGATATTGGTGATCACTCCAACCCTGCTGTGAAGGATCACAATGCCAATGGTAGTCGAAATCTGTCATATCATTTAACAAGTGCATCACACTATCTTAATCTCTGTGAAACAAGTGACTACCAGTTGCCATAGCTCCATAATACACCCAACTTCTTGTTGGCTCATCCAAACCACTATAGAAAATCTGAATTAGCGTGTAGTTTGACAAATCATGGTATCGAAATATGTTTGACAAATCATTGAATCTCCTCCAAATAACATAGAATGGTTTTGAGTATTGTTGGCCAAACCTTGTGAATACCCGTCGATGATCCATCTCCAAGCACCTCACAAGTAAGAAAAAAATTAAATTAAAATTAAAAATAAACAACAGCAAGAGAAAAAAAATGTCTAGTCTCAAGCAAATAATCTATCCTAATATTAACTAAATAGTCCCCGGCAACGGCGCCAAAAACTTGACCGCTTAATTCGGTATTGGCAAGCGTACCAAGTCAAGTTATAGTGAGTGGACAATGAGTCCAAGTATCGATCCCACAGAGACTTTAGTCAATTCTAAAAATTTAATTATTTTACTTAATCTAGAAAAAATAATAAAGAGGGATTTGAAATATTAAATTAACTAGAATTCATAAATAAAATAAATTAAAATAAAAACGCAGCAAGAAATTTAGAATGAACTTAAATAACAAGATATTCGATCAAGGACACACGCAGATACCGAAAAAATCATGCAAACAAGTGGCAGATCTAGGATCCAGATTTAATCTTAAATCACTGTGAATTATCCTATCTTGTTTAACAGTCTAGGTCAAGAATTTGTTAAACCTACTCAATTTACCTAAAACATGAATGCAAACATGAATGCATTCAATATTTGTGATAATTCAGTTTTTACCTAAAACCGCATACTGAAACCGAATACTATTTCTAGTCGGTTTAACCATATGTCAATTATTGGAGTGATCGAAATCAATTCCTAATCGGTCAACTGAAAATCAAATAACATGCAAGTAAACAATTGATCAAATCATTCACAAGACATAGTATGAATTCAACAATCAATAATTTTAATAGAAATCTAAAAACCCCAAATCAAAATCCAGATATTCAACAACAATTTGTTCGACCCAATCTCGTGACCTTGATCGAAAAAAACTGCGCAAATAACGAAAATATAATTCAAAAACAAAAGTTTAATAATATAAAGAAGAAAGGGAGAAAAACTCTGAAGAAGATGGAGCAGATCTCCGCCTCTTCAAGCCTCCTCCTAGCCGCCTTCTGTCAGCGTCAGTCTGGATTTCTCTCAATCTGCTCTCTAATATCCCTTTTATATGGTTTTGAAAGCCCAAGAAATAAAGCCCGAAAAGTTGAAAGTTTTAATTTCCGAAAAATGTATTTTTTCTGCGCGATTTCCCGCTTGAGCGCAAGAAGTTCCGCTCGAGTGAGCAACTTTCTGCCAATATACTTTTTTCACGCTTCTTCGGACTTGCTCAAGGGCATGTTATTGCGCTCGAGCGAGATGTGATCTGTTTTATTTTTTCACGTTGTTTCAGGCTCGCTCGATCGCATGTTCTTGCGCTCGGGCGAGCCTTCTTCTGCCCTCTCCCCATTAAAATATTCCATCTCGCTCATAATTCTTGAAAAATTCATAACTTGAGTTCTAACCGTCGGATCGAGCTGAAATTTTGTCAGCAGCTTCATAACATCTTCAATTCATTTTGAATGATGGAGATTGGATTTGAATCTCTATCATTAAAAATAAATTTTTGACCATTGCTGCTCCGTAATTCATTCTTTCGGCTCTTCTTTTGCTCCAAAATCATGATTTCTTCACAAATTCCTACAAAAATCAACCCGGAGAGTGAAATGCACACATATGCAATAAATCACATAAAAACAAACAAAAACAAAATGAGAAAATACGAATGAATGCAAAATAGACAAAAAGTAACATAAAATAATGCACACAAAATGCACTTATCAAACGCACAACAATCTCCCACCTACTCTCCTGATCGAGGTGGCTATGAACTTCTTGTTCCCGGACTTTGGTCTATAGAGTATTCTAGCTATAGGAGCTAATCTGCAACCTATGCCACTCCAATATAATTCCAAACATCCATTGTAATCTAGGCGGATCTACCTTCAAAACTCAAAGAAGTTTGGCTCAAGATGAATGCAATGAGACATATCAAATATATCTAAATTTCTTCTCAATAAGAACATCCAAGTCTTAGATATCATCACATTTAAATCATCTCCAAAACATGACATAAAATCGGTAATCATCGAGTTAAGCAAGTAAGCATATACCATGCTACTCAATCAAGTATAAGCATCAAACACATCAACCAAGATCATATAGGCATACTCATGTCTTTCAAATAATATCTAGAATCAACCAATTCAAGTAATAACACATAATCATACAAGTATGTGATTTAATAGGAAACTCGAGAATCAGAGTCTTTCTCAAGTATTCTTTCCATCTTGATCGATGTCAATTCATACATATAATTGTGGTTCCGACTTGTTTGAATCTTGCAAAGCTTTAACAAACCAACAAGTCTAAATCAAATTATTCTCATTCAACTTCAATCGTCCACGGTAAAATCAATACAAACCTTTATTCAACTCTTTCGACTCGAATCCTTGCTATCTAGAGTTCAATCATATTCCGTCAAATCTGAAATAAGGCATCAAGAATTTTCAATACCATATTTCAAGCTTGTATTCAATGCCTAGTTTAATTCAAATGCTCAAAATCACTTCTTGCATACTTGCTCAATCTGGCTAATGAACAATTCCTCCAAAATTTGAATCGATGGATTAACGACTACAAGTCAAGTATTCTGAATATTATGAAAATGAGTCACTTTGCTCATCCATAACACATTTTCAAACTCATTTCAATACACAACTCAATCTAGTTCAAAACTAAATCAATTCTTACACCGGCGGCATAACCGTTACGAACCGGCATTCCAACAATTCTCAACATCAAATATACTACAATACACAACTCATATCATCAACCAAATTCATCCCAAATTTGGAAATCAACAGCCCATAATTTTCAGATTTTTGAAAATCATTAAAAATTCATAAACATGTCCAAACGACGACCTTTTCTTAATCCGTCTTAGATATACTATCGTCGTCTATGCTAGAACATATCTATACAATCAAAATCTGATTCTAACACAATCTCAAAATTAAAACATGGTAGAAATTAATAAAACATACGTCAAAATGAAGCCTTCGATATGAGGATCACAAATATACGATCAATTTTGAATTCTACCGGACGGATGAAATGAATCGAGCTTTGGAAGTGAACGAAAATGGAGTTGGGCTTTTCTCCTTTTCTCTTCTCGGTGAAGATGATGAGAAAGATGATACAATGCATATAATATATACAAGACAAGTGACCCCCACTCAACCAAGCAAAATCGCATGTTGGTCCCTAAACTCTTGCCTAGTTGCAAAACAGTCCTTGATCAATTTTCTAGCTTCTAATTCAATCTTATTAATTTAAGGTTCCCGGAATTTAAATCTCAATCCCATAAATTCTCAAATTAAATATTTTCGGGTCTTACATGATGAATATTCACAATCGGCCCCACCCACCTCTTCTATTGCTTCCACTCTTGTTGAAAAAGATCTTGTTGAGTTTGAGATTTCCTTATCTAAGTTTTTAGCCAATTTGAAGAAAGACAGTGGTGCATCCTTGAAGGCTATTGTGCATGACTCTGATGATGATCCTAATGCTAAGATGGCTCAGGAATTTGATGACAATCAGCCTTACAAGTCCACAAGTTCATCCTCTTACTCCTCTCAATCATCCTTTGTTGTTGTTGAGTCAGAATATACTTTTGAGAGACTGAGGTATCCGATGTTGTCCACACTGATGGTGACAACATTGAAGCAGATGATGAGTATTATCTTAAAAACTTTTTTTCTGAAAAATTTTATTCTACTGATGCTGCTTCACTTTGGATGTTGTATGAAAGTCGTGGCCTGATAGATGAAATAAATTTGGATCGTCCATATTTTGAAGAATACAATATGGTGTCCTTTCTATTCGATCGAAAGATTTTCTCTACTGTGTCTACTATGGTTTCTTTTGTGAATCCCCTGTGCTTGAATTATATTGCAATCTCACTATTGCGGTTGGGGATGAGAACTCAAGTAAGTTTGGGAAAGTCTTTGAGCGAGGGCGATTGTACGAGTTTAACCCCTCTGTCATCAATATCTTTTATGACACTCCTGAAACTACTGAAGAAAGCTTAGATCCGGACATGGATTCCATCACTATGGTGCTCACTGGTGGATTGGTGAATAAATTTCCTCTCCGACCACATTAACTCTTGGTTGCTCGCCTGACTTCATTCTACTCTGTACTTCACAAACTTGCTGTCAAGAACTGGACTCCGTCTACTAATTCAATTGTGGTGACAAGAATACAAGCTCTTACTTTGTTTGTCATTGGCAAAAATGTCAATTTCAACTTTGGCAAACTGGTGTTCCGCACTGTTTTGACGTTTGCAGATGGTGGACTCAAATCTACTGGGTTGCCATATCCCTATCTCATTTTTGGAATTCTGGAATCCCAGAGTTTTATTCGTTATAAATATGAACCAATTTCTATTGATGGTGATACTATCAAGATCGTTCTTGTCTTTCTCAAAGGAAATTGAAAAATTGATCTACCTTGGATGAATGGACTTCTGAAGACTGATGTTGCTCCCAATGTTGCCAACATCAACACCAAAACATCAGACTTTGTGCTATATTCCAGCAACTATCTCCGGTCTCAAATTAAGTTTGTTGAGTCACAGATCTTAAATTTTCAAGCTATTATTGCCCACTACGCTAAGTAGATTTCCGATTATAAGCTTCTCCTCGAAGTCTTCATTTCTGGACAAAAATGGGGAGATACAACGGTACAACAAGATGAGGTTGGCCCTTTGGTCACTTCAAAAAGCGACACTAATGAAGCAGACGCTTAAATCCTAAAGCCTTTTTTTTTGTTTTTCTCCTTATTTTCTTTTTATGTTTCTTTATAATTTCTCTCTCTGTCATATGCTCTAATGATTAATGCAATAATTTTTGTTTAGTCCATTTTATTTTACTCCTTCATACAAAGCTTTGTTTGTTTACTTAAATGTTCTCTCCCCGTGTTGCTAACACAAGATGACAAAACCATAACTTGATATGATCAAATTTAGAGGGAGCTGAGTTTTCTAACTCAGGGGAGAAACTAATAATAATTGTGCATTGTTTTGTCCAGAAAGGCAAAAAATAGAGATTGAAATAAAAATATAACTTGTCTTGCAAGAAATAGTTTCTTTTCAATTATTTTTTTCATTTATCAAGTGATATAATTATTTGAGTCGATTATTCATATCTTTTATTTAAAAGAATAAAATTCTTTTCTTGTAGTACTCTATCAAAAACAAACAATTTTATCTATTTATGAACAGGAGAGTTGCATACAAAAATATGGAGAACAAGAGAGAAAAGAGATGAGAATACGCAAAAACTTAGAAAATAATTCTTAGACAAAGTAATCGAAGAATTCTCTCCACTTTCTGGTGTTGTTCGGTGTGTTGTTCTCGCCATTTTAATATTGATTTTTGTTGCGTAATTAATTGTTCTTAAAGTTTTAATTCAAACTTAGTAAGTGTTAGTTGATGTTGTGTCTGGTGTTGCCAAAATCATGAGACAATAGCAGCGTTTTTATTATCACAAGTTTCTGTGTTATGTAATGTATATACCTTTCAAAATGAATAGATATAATTGGTATTATTTTTAATTTTTTATCATTTCAATTATTCACTATATCATCTTTATGCTTGAAACGTGATTGAGTGATAAATTATTACGAGAAATTTAAAATTTTGAAAAATTCATATTGCAATGTTTTTCCGTGACATATCTTTGACAACTGATGGTTCTAAACCTGAGAATGATATATATAAAAAAATTCATCTGTCAATCAAGAGAATATATTAAAGGATAAAAAAAACGACAAACTTTTCCTTCTTATTTATTTTGATTTCCAAAATTGACGTAACTTACTTCGCGTTCAGGGGGAGAGCATATTTTTTATCGATCACCTGATACATGATTGCATATTGATTTTCAAGGAAAGGGTAATGTTTATCCTTATCACTTATCATTGTTATTGCGACGATGATATGATTATCTTCTAAATAATCAAACTAATAGTGATTATTTTCATGAGATGGTTTGATTATAATTGACTGATATGTTTATGTGAAATTTTTGACATGGTTATCCAAGCCGCATGTAATTCATTTGATTATATAATAATATGACTTACTTGATATTGATTGATAAATTAGTTATGAGATATGAACTAACTCGTAATTATTTATGAACTAGTCGTCGTGGCACACGCGATGCGTGTGTGAACATGAAAATGACGAAAATTAGATATTTAAAAGTATTTATATCTTTAATTCAGAAATAATACAAAACAGAAATAAAAATAAATTCAAAAAAATATATTGTAAATAGTGGATAGAAAATTCGGAGGATGAAGGTTGTTGGAAATAGTGAGAAGTGAGAAGGAAGTTGAGAGAGAGAGAGTGATGAGGGGTATAGATGAAATAAATTGGTGAAAATTCATCATGACACCAAAATCAGTTGGTATAGGGTGCTTAGACTTAATAATATAGTAAGAGATAAAACTGATCCAACTATGTAAGTTTCTGTTGAGATTTAAATTTATAGTTGTCGTGAGTAACTGAAATATGTAAAAGCCACGACAATATGGATGGCGGTGAACATCTGAAAAATGGAAAAAAAATCATGACAAATAAAAACAGCTGTGAATACCTAAAATATGGAAATGCACGACAAATAAGAATTAGGATATATACCTGAAAGGTAAAAATAGTGGTAAATACTTGAAGTCAAAAGTCCGATATAGCCACAGGCGGGAACATCTGAAAGAACAAAAACTAGAATTGATTTGTAATTATTGAATGTAGTTTTTAAACTCCAACCCAACACTATGGTTTCATGTGTATTTGTAAGGAATAAATGGTTGCAAACAATATCAGATGTTGTCACTACATGTTGACAACATCTGATATAACATGCAGCAGAAATATTAAAAACGACCCAACACTATGGTTTCATGTGTATTTGTAAGGAATAAATGGTTGCAAACAATATCAGATGTTGTCACTACATGTTGACAACATCTGATATAACATGCAGCAGAAATATTAAAAACGTGAATAAAACAAAAACGACCCAACACTATGGTTTCATGTGTATTTGTAAGGAATAAATGGTTGCAAACAATATCAGATGTTGTCACTACATGTTGACAACATCTGATATAACATGCAACAGAAATATTAAAAACGTGAATGAAACAAGCAATAAATAAATAAACACACTTTAATAATTAAGAACAAGTACGAAGTACTCGTTCAGTACCTCAATTCAAAAAACTTCACTAGAAAGACAATAAAGAGTTTTACAAAACCCTAAAACTAGTGAATTACTGTCAAAACAATTTTCTCAAAAACATGTGAGAAAATAAATAATAAAAACAAATCCCTTAAATATCTACTAAAGTTAGAATGATGAAAAAAAAGAAGGAGTTGATTCTTGATGCCAAAATACGAGAGCAACACAAGCTTTTGATCCAATCTTCAAGTTCTCTCCAAACCTTCAAGGTGATCAAGTAAACTAGCACAAATGTCTATAGAGAATAACTTCAGAATATGTATTCAAGATCTCTCAATTCTCACGCTGAAGGCTCTCTCTCAATAAAGCTCTCTCAAATTAGATGTGGGATCCTCTTCAAGCCTCTTCTCACGTTCACGCCTTACGTGTATATAAGCCTTAGAGTCCTCATTGATCTTGTTTTCCTACAAGGATAAGAAACAAATCATTAAGTGAAGATCTAGAGATATATTATGATAAGTATATAATATGTAAATAAATCAATCGAGTACAAGATATTTTCTTATTTAAGATATCTCAATCAATTTAAAAACTTGAAGTCCAAGAAAGGCAAAAGACTTAAAATAAATTTTTTTAAAACTTGAAGGAAATAAATATTCCCTTCCATATCTCCATTTTTGTCTTTCTGGACAAAACACATTTAACCAACTCAGCTCATAGCACAACTCCCCCTAAATATTATTTCTCCCCCTAAATTCAAGAATAACATGCTCCCCCTTAGTTTAAGCATGGATGTTGTCGAGGATGTTACCAACATCTCCTCACAACACTTAAAATTTTAAGATCAAAGAAAAACAAACGTTGAACAACTCAGAGAGTTATAACCAAAAGAGCTAACATTATTATTAGAGAAAAAACAGAAACAAATCAGAGCAAAGAGAAAAAACAAATAACACATATAAAGTTCAAGAACTCAAAACACACTAAACCACCAAACTAAAATTGATTGCTCTCTGATGAGCCATCATCGACTTCAACTTCTTCTTCTTCTTCTTCTTCTTCTTCTTCTTCTTCTTCTTCTTCACCTTCTCCCCTTTTTTGTCCAGAAGAGGTTCCAACACCATGAATATTTTGATAGTGAACCTTCAACGCTTCATAATAGGCAATGTCTTTCTTGGCTTGAGTAATCTTCTGTTCAGCATGCAACAGTTGGACTTGAATAAAAGTGGAGTCAAGTGGTAGTGTCAAAGAAGGTGGCACAAAAATGGTTCCGACTGGGGCAGTGTTAGTGACATCTGCCACAACATCTTCCATAACATCTGTTTCTGACCAAGTTAGGTCAACTTTTCTGTTTTCACGAAGCATAGAAAGGGAAATTTTCAGCACATCCCCAGCATTAGACAGAAGCTCATCATCATCATTTTCAATACCTTGACTCACCATCATGGTGTAAATTAGAGAGGGATATGGTAGCTTGTAGGTAGCTTGGCTAAAGTTAGCAAAAGCCAGGACTGTGTCAAACACAAGTCTCCCATAATTGAAAGCTGCTCCAATCCCGATAGCATACAATACTGGAGCTTGATGTTTAGTGAAACTTGTGGAGTTGCTTGATGGAGTCCAAGTCTACACAGCCATCTTGTGAAGAACAGAGAATGGTAAAGTAATCTTGGCTGCAGACAACTTATGTGGTTGAGCTGGAAACCGGGTTACATGGCCACTAGTGATGACAGATGTTATCTCATCCAGAGAAGGCAACACAACATCATCCACATTGGGAGAGTGGAAGAATCCATTAATCACAGCAGGACTAAACTGAAAGATTTGGCCCCTCACATAAACCTTTCCAAACTTTGCATAACAGGGGTCTTTCACAAAAGCAGTCAAATTGCAGTAAAATTATAAAACCAACTTCATACAGTAAGGAACAACAGAAGTAACAGTAGAAATCATATTTATAACTTGGAAAAATCTTACCAAATTCTGTGCACCGTAGGATTCCAGATCAATGTTGTGCTCATAAAAGAACTTACGATTGGCATAGTGTTTTCAATCATCCACAATGCTCTCAGTATAAAGTGAAGAGGAGTAAGTTTTTCTTACGGAATACTCCTCAGCCAGAGCAGTGTCCAGAATGTTTCCAAGAGTGTTGTCAACATCCGTGGCAACATCTTCCTGAGAGACATCATGTAATGCCCCGATTTTATTATAATTGAGTTTAATCGAGATAATCAGAGTTTTCAGTATTTAAGAATCGTATTGATATTCGCAGGGGATCATTTTTGCAAACTTGGAGAAATAAAGGACTGAAATGCAAAAATTGGATTTTGTATAATATCTTAAGGCAACTTGCCTCACCATCACATCAAATCATTTCCCTACTCTCCCTTCTCCTCTCCTTTTCGTACGTACTGTAGGAAGCCATGGGAGACGACATTTCAAGCTTCCTTTCCGTTTGATTTGCTCGATCCGACCGTTAGATTTGAATTCCGAGTTGAGATTCACGATCACCGCAACGAGGGCTTCATTTAGACGTAAGTTTTGCTACGATCTCTTGAACTTCGATTTTGTTGAGTTGTCAGAATTTGATAATATTGGAGTATGTCATTCTTGAGCTAGTATAGATCATGTATTCGAAGTCGGTTTGAAAAAAGAACGAAGTTTGGATTTTATATGATTTTAGAGGTGAAATTCAAAAATGATGATTTTGTTTGAGGTTGGATTTGAGTTGTTTTGATGGATTGTGATGATGATTGAGTTATTGTGATTGTTTTTTGATGGTTTGTATTTTCGGGTAGTCAGTTTATAGTCGTTATGCCATCGAAATCGAGTTTGAGTTATCGGTTTTGGTTCGGTTTGAGTTGTATATCGAATTTGATTGAGTTTGAATTCCGAATTGATATTGAGTCCGTATTTGATGTTTTGACAGTTGATTGAGGATTCGGGAGTTGATCGAACTTAGAGACTTGTTTATCGATCGAAGAATTGAAGAAGGTATATTATTGATTGTTGTATCGACTTTGAGTTTGTTATCCGAATAGACTATGATATCGAGTTATCTCTTGTTGACAGGAATCACTTGAAGCTTCAAGAAAAGGTAAAAGTCGACAATGAAACGAATGGGAACGAATACTCGAGATCGACTTATTCTCGAGTTCCCGAAAATCACATACTACATGTTTAATTGCTTAAGTGAATTTGATTGTTATTCTATTTTCACTTGCATTTCCATATTGAGCCGAATTCTCGATTCGTTTTGAAATTAGACGATTTAGGGAGCTATATTGAAGTGGCTTTGGATTTTGAGTTTTTCCAATTGCCAGAATACTTCTTATAGTTGCTCTGAAGTCTAGGGGTTGAGTTGAACGACATCTACCCCGAATGGGTGTGTCGGTGAGTTGTTGTGAGGACTTGGCCCCGGGATCCCAACCGAATAACGATTGATATTTCGATTATCTGATTTGATAGTCCCGAGTTTTGAAGTCATGCATTCATTCATTCTCATTTTGATTGTTACTGATTATTACATTTCAATCTGAGGTGTTTACTTGATATTGTATGCCTGTCTCTTTTACTTAGAAATTATATTTCTAACCGGTTTATCCGGCTGTTGTCTTTGTTTGTATGTGTACTTGGCAACAGGAGCATCAGGAGCTGGACCTAGTCGTTTGGGTTAGCTCGGGGTGAGATGATAGAAGTGAGGCTTCGTGTGTCGTAGGGTTTCTTTTGGACTTGTATTCTATTTTGTTTAGTCGAACGATTACTACCATCGAACTTGTATTGTTAAACATCGTTCTGTTGGTGTTTCGAACGCCTTATTTCATGTTTAAGATATGATTGGAACCTTGGTTGTTTAGATTATCCTTTTGAGCTTGTAGAGTCAATATTTTCTTGCCTAGGATTCAGCAACCCGAGGACTATGCGCGGGCGCGCGTCCATGTTGCGCGGGCGTCCGTGGCCAGCCGAGGACTATGCGCGGGCGCGCGACTTGACGAGCGGGCACGCTGTGTGGCTGAGGATCTGGCGCGGGCGCGCGTGAGTTCCGTTTAAAAAAAAAACAATTTGATTCATTTTTACGCGGCTCATCATGTTTGATTTTGTTTAATTATTCGAGAATAGTAGATTAGAAACGGGGTCTCACATTAAGTGGTATCAAAGCGATAAGATTCTTGGATTTGAACTAGAGTGAGTGGGGTAGATCGAGTCCGCATGAATTGAACTCTCGCATGTGATTGATTTATGTAAATGATTATTTTTAAATACGTGCGAGCATGCTTTATTGATTCTTGAATTAATTGAATTACATGAGTAGTGATTTTATTTATAAAGCATGAATTACGTGATATATATTTGTCCTTGTGCTATTATCTGTTCTCGTATATCATTGAGATTCATGAGTACTCAGAGCAGAGTTTTGGACACCGAAGATTTGAGGTTGAGATTGAGTTTGAGTTTGAGATATTGTGTCCTAACCCTTGATATCAGATGGCACCTCGACGATCTTTGAGAAGGAATCAACCACCTTTGACTCCTCCTTCTACTGAGAATCCGCCGCCAGTTATAACTCCTCCGAATGATCAGGATAGTACCGGAGTGGATCATTTTGATGCAACTGCAACCCCGATGGAGACTCTACTGAAGAGATTCCGATCTTTCCGACTGCCTACTTGAACGGGTACCGAGAACTCCGTTGCTTGTGAAAGTTGGCTAGATGAAATGGATGAGCTCTTCGATTCCCTCGACTATACCGATGACTGGAGAATCAGGTTAGTCAGTCATCAGTTGCAGGGTGTTGCTAAGAATTGGTGGACCACAACCAAGAGAGCGAATGAGAACCGAGGCACCGCCATCACTTGGAGCTTATTCAAGACTGAATTCTTTAAGCGTTTCTTTCCTGTCTCGTATCGAAAGGAAAAGGGTGCCGAATTTGCGAATCTGAAACAATGGAACTTGAGCATTGAGGACTATGTGAGCAAATTTGACAGTCTCTTGAGGTTTGCACCTCACGTTGCAGATAACGAGGAAGCCAAGGCCGACCATTTCATCAATGGCTTGAACCCTGAGATATTTACATTGGTCAATACCGGAATACCCAACAACTTCGCTGATGCTATGGATCAAGCAAAGGGAGCCGAAGCCGGATTCTTGATGCAACGAGGTAATCAGGTAGCTCCTCAGCAGCAGCAGAGATCTTTTCAGAACCAGCCTGTTCAGTTTCAGCCTCAACAGTCTAAGTATCAGTACCAACCATGTCAGCAGTCGAATCAGCCTCAGAGGTTTGAGGGAGGCAACAGTGGCAGAAACAGGCGAGATCAGTATCGGCCAAAGGGGAAGAATTTCAAGAAGTCGGGTAACAGTTCATCGAGTTCCAGTGGCTCTATACAGTTCAATTCTGGGCAGAGTTCAGGGTTTCCGGAGCTTCGTGCAGCAAGTGTGGAGGACGTCATCCGAGTGATCAGTGTCGAGGCATGTTGGTAGTTGCAACATCTGCCAGCAGCCATGTCACTTTTCTAGAGTCTGTCCTCAGCGAGGAACCAATAGAGCTCAGAGAGGCAGTTCTTCTCGACCGTCAGCTCTGCCCGAGAGATCAGCTTCTGCAGTCCATTCCTTTCAGCCTCAGCAACAGAACCGTCAGGGGGATAACCAGAACCAGAACCAACCTCCTCGACAGCAGGCGAGGGTGTTTGCCTTGACAGAGGATCAAGACAATGCAGCCCCAAATGACGTGATAGCATGTAACTGTTCGATCTTTGGTTATCCTGCGTTTGTGTTGATTGATACGGGTACTTCTCACTGTTTTATTTCTGAAAGATTTGTCGTGATGCATGATTTATTTGCTGAGCCATTATCTGATGTTGTTTCTATTACTTCACCTTTGGGTGGAGGAATTGTTTTGGTGAGAATGGTTCGAAATTGTGTATTAGAATCCGAAGGGAATTCGATTGAGATTGACTGCATCGTACTAGGATTATCTGATTTTGACTGTATTGTCGGGATTGATGCTCTGACCAAGTATAGGGCGACAGTAGATTGCTTTCAGAAAGTGGTCCGATTCAGACCTGAGATGGCAGACGATTGGAAGTTTTTCGGTAAGGGTTCTCGATCCAAAATTCCGTTAATTTCTGTGTTATCCATGTCACGTTTGCTACAGAAAGGAGCAGAGGGATTCTTGATTTATGCAATGGATGTTCAGAAGTTTAGCCCTGAGTTGTCTGAGATACCGGTGGTTAGCGAGTTTCATGATGTTTTTCCAGACGAGATTCCTGGTTTACCACCTATTCGAGACATCGAATTTAGCATTGAACTTGCACCAGGCACTCAACCTATTTCGAAATCACCTTACCGTATGGCTCCGTTAGAGTTGAAAGAATTGAAGGAACAGTTAGAAGATTTGATTTCCAAGGGATACATCCAACCTAGCGTATCGCCTTGGGGTGCACCCGTGCTTTTTGTGAGGAAGAAAGACGGTCAAGAATAAGCATCCTCTTCCGAGAATTGATGACCTTTTTGATCAACTGCAAGGTTCTTCAGTGTATTCGAAGATAGATCTGCAATCAGGGTATCATCAGCTGAGAGTTCGCGACGAGGATGTGCCGAAAACAGCTTTCAGAACCAGATATGGGCATTTTGAATTCATAGTCATGCCGTTTGGTTTGACCAATGCTCCAGCAGTTTTTATGGACCTGATGAATCGTATCTTTCAGCGGTATCTAGATGAGTTTGTCATCATCTTCATCAACGACATTCTGATCTATTCGAAGAACCGTTCTGATCATGCCGAGCATTTGAGAATCGTATTGCAAACTTTGCGAGCCGAACAGTTGTATGCTAAGCTATCAAAGTGCGAATTCTGGTTGGACCGAGTTGTTTTTCTAGGCCACATTGTATCAGGAGATGGAATATCTGTGGACCCCAGTAAGATCGAGGCAGTTATGAATTGGCAGAGACCGACGTCAGTGCTAGAAATCCGAAGCTTCATGGGTTTAGCGGGGTATTATCGCCGATTTATCGAGGGATTCTCTTCCATTGCAAAGCCGATTACTCAGTTGACCCAGAAGAATGCACCGTTTGTTTGGTCCGAGCAGTGTGAGACCAGTTTCATTGAGTTGAAGAAGAGATTGACGAGCGCTTCGATCTTGTCTATTCCATCAGGTACTGGAGGTTTCTCTGTGTACTGCGATGCTTCACACCGTGGTATCGGGTGTATTCTTATGCAGAGGAAGCACATCATAGCTTATGCTTCGAGGCAGCTAAAGCCTCACGAGACTCGCTATCCGATCCATGATCTCGAGCTAGCTGCAATCGTTTTTGCTTTGAAGACTTGGCGCCATTACCTTTATGGTGAGTCGTTTGAGATATTTTCTGACCACAAGAGCCTTAAATACTTGTTTTCCCAGTCCGAGCTGAATATGATACATAGGAGATGGATGGATTTGCTTAAGGATTTTGACTGTGAGATCAAGTATTATCCTGGAAAGTCGAATGCAGCTGTAGACGCTCCTAGTCGAAAGCTTTGTTCTTTGTCTCTTTCTACGATTTGTGTCTCTCGATTGATTGAAGACTGTTGTACGTCTGGTTTGGATTTTGAGACCGATAGAAGATCCATCAGAGTTTCTGCGATTCAGGCCGAGCCGGAGTTGTTTTCGTTGATCAAAGAGGCACAGAGATCAGATCCGAGTATTTAGAGTTCGATAGAGAAGGTCCGATCAGGTCACCAGTCAGAGTTTCAGGTCAGGGATGACGTTCTGTTCGTGAATAGCCGTATTGTTGTGCCCGATGTTTCTGAGTTGAGACAGCGTATTCTTCGAGAGGCGCATTGCAGTCGGTTCAATGTTCATCGTGGAGGCCGGAAGATGTATAATGACTTGAAGACTCAATTTTGGTGGAAGCAATTGAAAGGAGATGTCACGAGGTTTGTGTCCCGTTGTCTGAATTGTCAACAAGTGAAAGCCGAGAGGAAGAAACCAGGTGGATTATTGCACAGTTTACCTATCCCAGAATGGAAGTGGGATCATATCTCAATGGATTTTGTCACGAAGCTACCGCGTTCAGTCAGAGGTTGTGATGCGATTTGGGTTATGATTGACCGGTTGACGAAATCTGCTTGTTTCATTCCATACCGTATGACATACCGTCACGATCAGATGGCCGAGTTGTATGTCAGAGAGGTTGTGAGATTGCACGGCGTGCCGAAGTCGATAGTATCAGACAGAGATCCGAGATTCACTTCTCACTTTTCGCACAGTCTTCAGGAGGCTTTGGGTACTCGTTTGCACTTAAGCACAGCATATCACCCTCAAACCGATGGTCAGTCCGAGCATACGATCCAGACTTTGGAGGATATGCTTCGCGCTGTAGTGCTTGATTTTGGATCAGTTTGGCAGGAGTCCTTGCCTCTAGTGGAGTTTTCGTACAATAACAGCTTCCAGGCGAGTATTGGAATGACACCTTTTGAAGCTTTGTATGGAAGAAGTGCAGATCTCCGTTATTTTGGGACGAGATTTCAGAGTCACCTGAGTTGGGTCCAGATATGATTCGTGATATGGCAGAGCAGGTGAAGTTGATTAGAGTTAGAATGAAGACAACCTAGGATCGTCAGGCCAAGTATGCGAATGTCCGACGCAGACCACTGTCTTTTGATCAGGGAGACCGTGTATTTTTGAAGATTTCTCCTTTCCGAGGTACTGTTAGATTCGGAAAAAGAGGAAAGTTGTCGCCGAGGTTCATTGGCCCGTATGAAAGTCTGGAGAAGATAGGCGATCTTGCCTATAAGATTGCTCTTCCTCCGTCTCTTTCAGGTATCCATGATGTGTTTCACGTCTCGATGTTGCGGAAATATCATCCGGATCCGTCCCATGTTCTTTAGCCAGACGAGGCCGAACTTGATGAGACTCTGAGTTACTTCGAACGACCGATTCAGATTCTTGACAGAAAAGAGAAGCAGCTCAGAAACAAGTCGATTTCGTTAGTGAAGATTCAGTGGAGTCGTCACGGAGTTGAAGAAGCAACCTGGGAGACCGAATCCGATATGAGGCAACGATTTCCAGAGTTATTCAATTGAGGTAAGTTCGTCTTCAGTTTGTTTCTTTATGGTTCAGTCTGTGATCTGTCAGATTTCGAGGACGAAATCGAATCTTAGAGGGGGAGAATTGTAATGCCCCGATTTTATTATAATTGAGTTTAATCGAGATAATCAGAGTTTTCAGTATTTAAGAATCGTATTGATATTCGCAGGGGATCATTTTTGCAAACTTGGAGAAATAAAGGATTGAAATGCAAAAATTGGATTTTGTATAATATCTTAAGGCAACTTGCCTCACCATCACATCAAATCATTTCCCTACTCTCCCTTCTCCTCTCTTTTTCGTACGTACTATAGGAAGCCATGGGAGACGGCATTTCAAGCTTCCTTTCCGTTTGATTCGCTCGATCCGACCGTTAGATTTGAATTCCGAGTTGAGATTCACGATCACCGCAACGAGGGCTTCATTTAGACGTAAGTTTTGCTACGATCTCTTGAACTTCGATTTTGTTGAGTTGTCAGAATTTGATAATATTGTAGTATGTTGTTCTTAAGCTAGTATAGATCGTGTATTCGAAGTCGGTTTGGAAAAAGAACGAAGTTTGGATTTTATATGATTTTAGAGGTGAAATTCAAAAATGATGATTTTGTTTGAGGTTGGATTTGAGTTGTTTTGATGGATTGTGATGATGATTGAGTTATTGTGATTGTTGTTTGATGGTTTGTATTTCCGGGTAGTTTATAGCCGTTAAGCCGTCGAAATCAAGTTTGAGTTATCGGTTTTGGTTCGGTTTGAGTTGTATATCGAATTTGATTGAGTTTGAATTCCGAATTGATATTGAGTCCGTATTCGATGTTTTGACAATTGATTGAGGATTCGGGAGTTGATCGAACTTGGAGACTTGTTTATCGATCGAAGAATTGAAGACGGTATATTATTGATTGTTGTATCGACTTTGAGTTTGTTATCCGAATAGACTATGATATCGAGTTATCTCTTGTTGATAGGAATCACTTGAAGCTTCGAGAAAAGGTAAAAGTCGACAATGAAACGAATGGGAACGAATACTTGAGATCGACTTATTCTCGAGTTCCCGAAAATCACATACTGCATGTTTAATTGCTTAAGTGAATTTGATTGTTATTCTATTTTCACTTGCATTTCCATATTGAGCCGAATTCTCGATTCATTTTGAAATTAGACGATTTAGGGAGCTATATTGAAGTGGCTTTGGATTTCGAGTTTTTCCAATTGCCAGAATACTTCTTATAGTTGCTCTGAAGTCTAGGGGTTGAGTTGAGCGGCATTCACCCCGAATGGGTGTGTTGGTGAGTTGTTGTGAGGACTTGGCCCCGGGATCCCAACCGAATAACGATTGATATTTCGATTATCTGATTTGATAGTACCGAGTTTTGAAGTCATGCATTCATTCATTCTCATTTTGATTGTTACTGATTATTACATTTCAATCTGAGGTGTTTACTTGATATTGTATGCCTGTCTCTTTTACTTAGAAATTATATTTCTAACCGGTTTATTCGGATGTTGGCTTTGTTTGTATGTGTACTTGGCAACAGGAGCATCAGGAGGTGGACCTATTGTTGGAAAACGGTGTTCAGATCAATCAGAATTGATACCCGGTGCAGCGGAAGTTTTAAAATTTTATATGGAACGATTCCATATCATGGGTATCAAAACTTTACGATTAAATTGTGCGTGTAAAAATTAAATAACAATTAAATTTTTACCTTGAATCTCGAAACGAGATTATGGACACCAACAGATAACTCTGCTCTTGTTGTATATCCCAGGAACTGATGGACGAACAATTTTTCAATCAGGTCCACGAACAGAAGTTTAATCCCTTTGATAGACTGCAATAGAAAATCTATCAGAAGTTTCTGCGAAGAGATAGAACAGATATGATCTGCTAATTCAGACTGTAAATTCGAAATTCGCAGACTGAAAATTCTCTAAGACAGAGAGAGGGGGGGCGGCCGAATTCTCAAGACTGGAGGCTAGGGTTTTCGAAAATTTGACCTCTTTTGTGTAATTTTTGTACTGCAATAACTTATTTATAATGTGGGCTGCTAACAGCTTAGGGCCCATTAGTCATAAGTTCAAGTCTGACAAGCAAAGCCCGCATGTTCAAAAATTAATATAAAATTCATCGTGACTCAGATTGATAAACCAATTTCACCAATGTGCATAGAAATCATTTCTGCATCTTTTAAAGTCAAGATAAATTTTCTGAATCCGAATTCAATGGTTTCCAAAAATGTCCATCACTATGTCATTTTAGGAAATCTTACTCCCTCTACTCTTAAATAAGAAGTCCCACTTCTTTATTCACTAAATTTAACTCTTTAAATTTAATTATCTCAACGGGGATTAAAAATCCATTACTTGTGTGACCCTCAATGGTTCAGGGATACAGCTAGCCGTGGGCTCACAACTCCTTGTGACTCGGAACAACAATTTCCGATTTTCCCATCGAATCATGGTAAGAGCGCCTAGCAACATTGCCCCATGATTCCCTAGGTATCACTGATAGTGCCTGCAAGAACCAATAGATTTTGGTTAGCGTACAGTACGGTCCCTTCATCCATATATCCCGATCGAATCAACAACTATTGGTAAATCGAGAGTCGTTCGAGATTTGATAACTATGCAATGCATCTTGAAGATCAAATAGTGACATCGCATGTGCTACTAAGAAACCATTTCTTAAAACACATCATGTACTCTGGCCAGAGATTCGTCACACTAATATCTCCTCAGATTGCATAGGATATCCACACTAGCAAGTATGTGGTGAATCCTTGACAACAAAGCATCGACTCCTATATGTGTCGTAACTATACCCAATACCGACACCTGATGACCCCAATAGAGTCGGTAAACGAGTCAAAGTACAGTACTAGCATATAGAGTCTCAATGATGTTTCAAGTAGTAAGGACTAATGATGTACAACCAAAACCGCGGACTTTATCCACTCGATAAGTGATAACCACTTGGAAAGTCCGGATAGGGTAGTTCGATCATTCATCGTATGAATATCCATTTGCATACTTTGAACATCTCTATGTTCCATACCAATGAAACGTGGTACTCGGCATCGCAAATGCTAGTCTCAATCTCGAGCGATCCTTATCCTTATTAACGGACGGCTCAATCGACTAGGAACTGTTTAGAATATACAGTGACTATAAGATGTGTTTCATGATAGCCATCCCCATGTGCCACCACATCTTACATACACTATAGTATATTCAAGGTCTTCATCTAAACATCTTATAGTATGTCACAACATAATAATATGATAAAAGATAAAGTAAATGCCATTATAAAAGTGTAAATTATATTAAACAAAAGATTGTTTATGCATAGAGTCATAAAAGCCCTTAGCCACAAGTTGGCTCACCGGGCACCCACTCTTTCAATCTCCCACTTGCCCTAAAGCCAACTAGTCATACTACGCTGTCCCATTGCTTCGCGATGTTTGTCAAATAATGGTCCTGGCAAGGGCTTAGTAAGTGGATCAGCGATATTGTCTGCAGATGCCACTCTCTCGACAGTGATGTATCCTCTTTCCACGATCTCCCGGATGATGTGGTATTTCCTTAGTACGTGTTTGGATCTTTGATGAGACCTTGGTTCCTTTGCCTGAGCAACAGCACCCGTGTTGTCACAGTACACCGGGACTGGACCAACAGCTTCAGGAATGACGCCCAACTCTTGGACGAAATTCCTCATCCAAACGGCCTCTTTAGCAGCAGCTGATGCCGCAATGTATTCTGCCTCAGTGGTGGAATCCGCTGTGGTGTCCTGCTTGGAACTCTTCCAAGAGACAGCACCGCCATTGAGCATGAACACAAATCCAGAGGTTGACTTCGAGTCATCCACGTCACTTTGGAAGCTAGAGTCGGTATAGTCTTCCAATTTCAATTCTCTTCCTCCATATACCATGAACATATTCTTAGTCCTTCGTAAGTACTTAAGAATGTCCTTTACGGCTTTCCAATGCATTTGACCGGGATTGGCTTGATATCTGCTTGTGACACTCAGAGCAAATGCTACATCCGGTCTGGTAGATATCATCCCATACATGATACTACCTATGGCTGACGCATATGGTACATGTGTCATTTTCTCTATCTCTTCATCAGTCTTGGGACACATGACTTGGATAGAGAAACTCCATGACACATAGGTAGATGTCCTCTCTTGGACCCATCCATTGAAAACCTTTTCAATATGGTTTCGATGTAAGTTGATTGAGTGAGTCCTATCATTCTTTTAGATCTATCTCTATAGATCTGAATTCCTAGAATATAGGATGCCTCACCTAAATCCTTCATCGAGAATCTACCTGATAACCATATCTTTGTTGACTGCAACATCCCTACATCATTCCCAATGAGTAAGATGTCATCAACATAAAGTACTAAGAATGTCACAGCATCCTTAACTACTTTCTTGTACACGCACGGTTCCTCTGGGTTCTTGATGAAACCAAAATCCTTTATTGTTTCATCAAATTTCTGGTTCCAACTTCTTGATGCTTGTTTGAGACCATAGATCGATCTCTGAAGCTTGCATACCTTATGCTCGCTTCCCATGGATGTGTATCCCTCAGGCTGCGTCATATAGATCTCTTCCTTAATGTTTCCATTAAGAAATGCAGTCTTCACATCCATTTGCCATATCTCATAGTCATACCAAGCAGCTATGGCAATAAGGATTCTTATGGACTTGAACATTGCAACTGGTGAAAAGGTTTCATCATAGTCAACTCCTTGTCTTTGAGTATAACCTTTCGCCACCAATCGTGTCTTGTAGGTCAATACCTTACCATCAGGCCCAAGCTTTCTCTTGTAGATCCATTTACACCCTATTGGAACAATTCCATCGGGAGGATCTACTAAAGACCAAACTTGGTTTGTATGCATCGAATCTATTTCTGACTGCATAGCTTCAAGCCATAAATTTGAATCCGCATCAGAAATTGCTTCCTTGAAGTTTCTTGGATCACATCCAACATCGGGTTCATCTTGATCCCCTTCAAGAAGAAGACCATATCGAATAGGAGGTCTAGAAGTCCTCTCGGATCTTCTAGTAATAGGCGTGTCAATCAATGGTTCCTGAGGTGTAGGATCATTATTTTGTATCTTGGGTTCTTCTCGAATTTCTTTGAGTTCCATCATCTCGCCTTTCTTATCCAATAAGAACTCCTTCTCCAAGAAGGTGGCATTCCTTGAAACAAACACTTTTGTTTCAGTAGGATGATAGAAATAATATCCGATT
Source organism: Henckelia pumila (assembly GCF_033568475.1). Taxonomy (NCBI): domain Eukaryota; kingdom Viridiplantae; phylum Streptophyta; class Magnoliopsida; order Lamiales; family Gesneriaceae; genus Henckelia; species Henckelia pumila. The sequence goes on along the minus strand of NC_133120.1, from coordinate 60,015,835 downwards.
GAATTCTTCGGATACCCTACAAAATAACATAAGGTGGATCGACTATCCAACTTATCTCCCACTGTCTGCTTCACGTGAGCAGGACATCCCCAAATCCTCAAGTACGAATACTTAGGAGCTTTGCCATTCCATAACTCGTATGGTGTTTTGTTCACTGCTTTAGTGTGGATGTTGTTCAACAAAAATACCGCCGTTTCAAGAGCATAGCCCCAAAACGAAGGTGGGAGCTCAGTGAAGCTCATCATAGATCAAACCATGTCCAACAAAGTTCGATTGCGACGCTCCAAAACACCATTAAGCTGAGGTGTCATAGGAGGAGTCCACTGAGAGAGAATCCCATTCTCTTTCAGATAGTCCAAAAACTCGGTACTTAAGTATTCTCCACCTCGATCCGATCGAAGTGCTTTAATACTTTTACCTAGCTTGTTTTCTACTTCAGCCTTGAATTCTTTGAACTTTTCAAATGCTTCAGACTTATATTTCATTAAATATAAATACCCATATCTTGAATAATCATCAGTAAAGGTAATGAAGTAGGTGTGGCCAAATTGAGTACCATTCTAAATGGACCACAAACATCTGTATGGATCAAATCCAACAGATTTTGACTACGCTCAGGTTTCCCCTTGAATGGAGATTTAGTCATTTTTCCTTTCAGGCAGGATTCACAAGTAGGTAGAGAGTTAATATCAGACATATCAAACATGCCCTCTCCCACTAGCTTGTTCATCCTCCTTGAGGAAATATGACCTAGCCTAGCATGCCAAAGGTTTGCCAGGTTTTGACTATCGTTTCTCCTTTTAATTGTTGTCACCGGTTTATCAACATAATTAATTGAAACGTCTTTTAATTTTAAGCTATATAGATCGTTTTCAAGTTGTCCATTTCCAATCAAACATTCATTCTTGTAAATATTGCAAATCCCATTTACAAAATTGCAAGAAAATCCATCTCTATCAAGTATAGAAATAGATATAATGTTTTTGACCAAATCCGGAACATATAAAACATCTCTCAAAAATAACTTAAAATTATTCTGCAAAACTAAATAAATGTCTCCTATAGCTTTGGCTTCGACTCTAGAACCATTCCCGAGCCTTAGCTGGGTCTCACCCATCCTTAGCTTATTACTTCTTGTCATCATTTACAACTCATTGTAAATGTGAGATCTATATCTGGTATCCAATACCCAAGAAGTAGTATAAAGTAAAACATTTATTTCAATGTAAAACATACCCTTTGCAGTTCTCAACTGCTCGAGGTATTCCTTGCAGTTACGTTTCCAATGACCGGGTTTCTTGCAGTAATGGCAAACTTGTTTAGACTTGTCGAATTTTGCATGTAACATTTGGCCTTGAGATCATGGTCCAACCATTTCTCTAGTTCGGCCAACCTTTCGGCAGTTACATCAGCCGAGGCTGTTTTCGGAGAAGCCTTTTCTAACACTTAGAAAATATTTTCCGAACTCAGGACAATCTTAACTTATGGAACCATCCTGTATAGATTGCGCCAGAAAATTTGTTTTGTTCGAGAATTGAAACATGTGGATTACGAATTCATTGTAATGAAATACTGAGATGAAACAGACAATAATCAATGATTTTTTAATTAATTTACTAAGACATAAAATAGGCGAAATTTATTTTATGAATCTCACTCCCACTATTTTAACGATTTCACTACCCTCTAGTGAAAACGGGAAACTGTTTTCCTTAGTGGGAACATGGAGTCCAATTGACAAACTATGGTCCCAAATAATATCAGCCAACCATAATTTTCAAAAGGTAGAGCCCAATTGCTTCCAAAGCAACCTCCACGTTTTTACCTCATGTCCAATAAGGGCCCAATAATATGACGCCGTTTATTGTGACACGTCAAGATGACCCATCAATATTAAGTTGTGATGGACGGTCGCCATGTGGATTCCCCAATAATATGAGCCGATCTCATGGGAGTTCCACCCAACTTACAACATTTGTCGATCCAATGTACAGCTTTTCGACAAACGGGCCCCCCCAATAATATGAGCCGGACCATATCCGCGGGTAGCATCTCATACATTGATCGTTGATGGAAGGTAGAAACATTTAAACAATATTTAAATTTCCTTTATTTATCTTGATATCAATTTTAAATCATATTTAAAATGAGGGATTTTAATTTTTGAAAATTTGTCTCATCATTTAAAATTTGTATGCTTGCGGGATTCATACAATTTAGTCTAAACATGCATACAACGATAATATCATATATTATATTTTAGAATGATCGATTCCATTACTAATCGACCCGTGGTTACCAATCACGAGTCTAAGTCCAATCCTAGGTGATATGCAAGTATGCAATGCAATCCTATTACATTGTGCTTCCAATTTACATTTCTTCAGTCTTTATTGTCTGCTGGGCCCACCTTCGTCTTCAAATCTTCATCTCCCACTAAGTATAATGTATTTACAATAAATAACTATGACAAGTAGGGGATACATTTTAAGGGGTGGGAACGGGCCATAAACCAGGCCCACTTTTATTACATATGACAATTCATATTGGGCCATAAACCAGGCCCATTAATAAATCCAACAACAATAAAAATAAATGTAAATTTTCTAACATACACCTACAAAATTGGTCATGGTAATCGATCATCCTTATCCAATAATATTTAATTCAAAATTAATTTATTGGATAACATGCAATGGCAATTAAATTAAAAAGGATAAAATCATATTCCATATATAAAATCTTATTTTACATACAAAACCATATTTTACCTTTTTATCAAATAAAATCATATTTTATATATAAAATCCAATTTTATACATAAAATCATATTTTACTCAATATTTCCATAAGATCATATCTTATCATCAATTGTACCAAAAATAATTAATTTCATAAAATCTGATTTAACGGATAAAATCTATAAATTTTCCAAAAATTCAAATTTATCCAAAAATTAATTTTAAAATTTTCGGACTCGAACAATTCGATCCGACGCCTCATGGACCAATCAAAAACAATTTTCGATCGGACCAAAAATAGAATTTTAACATATTAAAATTTTAATTAAAAATAAAAATTAATTTTCCCGGGCCTCCCGGGACGATCCCGAGCAGCCCGCGCCCCAAAAGGGACTCGGGCCGGGCAGCTATCAAATCGCTGCCCTGGGCAGCGATGGACTCGCTGCCCTTGGGCAGCGATCCAATCGCTGCCCCGGGTTTGCCCATTAATTTTAAATTTTTAAAATTCTTTTGTTTCAAAAACCAAGGCTTAAAAATTTTTGTACAATCGATTAATTTAATCGCTTGATCTGAGCAACCTGTCTCTGATACCACTGTTGGAAAACGGTGTTCAGATCAATCAGAATTGATACCCGGTGCAGCGGAAGTTTTAAAATTTTATATGGAACGATTCCATATCATGGGTATCAAAACTTTACGATTAAATTGTGCGTGTAAAAATTAAATAACAAATAAATTTTTACCTTGAATCTCGAAACGAGATTATGGACACCAACAGATAACTCTGCTCTTGTTGTATAACCCAGGAACTGATGGACGAACAATTCTTCAATCAGGTCCACGAACAGAAGTTTAATCCCTCTAATAGACTGCACTAGAAAATCTATCAGAAGTTTCTGCGAAGAGATAGAACAGATATGATCTGCTAATTCAGACTGCAAATTCGAAATTCGCAGACTGAAAATTCTCTAAGACAGAGAGAGGGGGGGCGGCCGAATTCTCAAGACTGGAGGCTAGGGTTTTCGAAAATTTGACCTCTGTTGTGTAATTTCTGTACTGCAATAACTTATTTATAATGTGGGCTGCTAACAGCTTAGGGCCCATTAGTCATAAGTTCAAGCCTGACAAGCAAAGCCCGCATGTTCAAAAATTAATATAAAATTCATCGTGACTCAGATTGATAAACCAATTTCACCAATGTGCACAGAAACCATTTCTGCATCTTTTAAAGTCAAGATAAATTTTCTGAATCCGAATTCAGTGGTTTCCAAAAATGTTCATCACTATGTCATTTTAGGAAATCTTACTCCCTCTACTCTTAAATAAGAAGTCCCACTTCTTTATTCACTAAATTTAACTCTTTAAATTTAATTATCTCAACGGGGATTAAAAATCCATTACTTGTGTGACCCTCAATGGTTCAGGGATACAGCTAGCCGTGGGCTCACAACTCCTTGTGACTCGGAACAATAATTTCCGATTTGCCCATCGAATCATGGTAAGAGCGCCTAGCAACATCGCCCCATGATTCCCTAGGTATCACTGATAGTGCCTGCAAGAACCAATAGATTTTGGTTAGCGTACAGTACGGTCCCTTCATCCATATATCCCGATCGAATCAACAACTATTGGTAAATCGAGAGTCGTTCGAGATTCGATAACTATGCAATGCATCTTGAAGATCAAATAGTGACATCGCATGTGCTACTAAGAAACCATTTCTTAAAACACATCATGTACTCTGGCCAGAGATTTGTCACACTAATATCTCCTCAGATTGCATAGGATATCCACACTAGCAAGTATGTGGTGAATCCTTGACAACAAAGCATCGACTCCTATATGTGTCGTAACTGTACCCAATCCCGACACCTGATGACCCCAATAGAGTCGGTAAACGAGTCAAAGTACAGTACTAGCATATAGAGTCTCAATGATGTTTCAAGTAGTAAGGACTAATGGTGTACAACCAAAACCGCGGACTTTATCCACTCGATAAGTGATAACCACTTGGAAAGTCCGGATAGGGTAGTTCGATCATTCATCATATGAATATCCATTTGCATGCTTTGAACATCTCTATGTTCCATACCAATGAAACGTGGTACTCGGCATCGCAAATGCTAGTCTCAATCTCGAGCGATCCTTATCCTTATTAACGGACGGCTCAATCGACTAGGAACTGTTTAGAATATACAGTGACTATAAGATGTGTTTCATGATAGTCATCCCCATGTGCCACCACATCTTACATACACTATAGTATATTCAAGGTCTTCATCTAAACATCTTATAGTATGTCACAACATAATAATATGATAAAATATAAAGTAAATGCCATTATAAAAGTGTAAATTATATTAAACAAAAGATTGTTTATACATAGAGTCATAAAAGCCCTTAGCCACAAGTTGGCTCACCGGGCACCCACTCTTTCACCTATTCGTTTGGGTTAGCTCGGGGTGAGATGATAGAAGTGAGGTTTCGTATGTCGTAGGGTTGCTTTTGGACTTGTATTCTATTTTGTTTAGTCGAACGATTACTACCGTCGAACTTGTATTGTTAAACATCATTCTGTTGGTGTTTCGAACGCCTTATTTCATGTTTAAGATATGATTGGAACCTTGGTTGTTTAGATTATCATTTTGAGCTTGTAGAGTCAATAGTTTCTTGCCTAGGATTCAGCAACCCGAGGACTATGCGCGGGAGCGCGTGGCCGGCCGAGGACTATGCGCGGGTGCGCGACTTGACGAGCGGGCGCGCTTGGCGGCCGAGGGGCATGCGCGGGCGCGCGTGGTCTGGCGCAGGAGCGCGTGAGTTCCGTTTTAAAAAAATATATATATTTGATTCGTTTTTACGCGGCTCATCGTGTTTGATTTTGTTTAATTATTCGAGAATAGTAGATTAGAAACGGGGTCTCACACATCATCCTCTAGATCATCTTCTACATTAGAACCATCACTGGAGTCAGAAGTGGAATCATCAGAATTTTTAGGACTATTATCAGAAAACTCTTGCAGCATCTCCTCATCAGGTTCATCATCAGATGCAGGAGGAGTAGCAGCAGAGGGTTGCCCCTTTGATTGCTTCAATTTAGCCATGAACTTGGCTATCGATGCTTCTTCATCATCAGAAAAGACCAGTGTAGTATCAACAATGGTTTCAGTAACAGGCACCGATGTATCATCAAAAGTAGGTGCTATTGGAGTCTCGGATTCATTGTCACCGTCAGTAGAAGAAGAATGCTCAGTAGACTCACTTGCAGCAGCAAAAAGAACAGGAATGACATCATCAGAAGGCTAAACAGAGCTTGGCTGGCCTTTGGGTTGTGCCACCAACTCAAAATCCTTATCAGCACTATCATGACCGGAGGAATACTCTGTGTCCACCAAAGAAGGTCGCAAAGACTGTCCCTTGCCATGAAATCTCTTTGATGCAGTATAGTCAGGGTCATACCCTGTTTGTCGCTTCTATCGACGAGTTAGAGGCTTTGAAGGGAACACCTTGTTTAGTAGTGAGATTGATAAGTGCATTTTATGCACTTAATTTATATATGATTTGGCTTGGCTTTTGTGATGTATCGAGTGGATATTATGCGTATTTGTTGTTGTTTTTGTGAGTTGCAAGGATTTGGAGAAAAGTAGCAAGAAGAAGTGGAAGGATGCATTATGGAGTATCAACTTCAGAAAATTACTGAGAATTATTGACACATAAAATTCCGATCTCCACCGTTTATAATATATTTTAGGATGTTTTGAAGCTTCTGTCGAAATTTCAGCTCAATTCGACGGTTAGTTTGGGAGATATGATTTTTTGAAAATTGTTGCGCGTTGTAGAATTTGACATGCGAGAGCAGGGCACGCCCGCGCCGTCCTTGGACGTGAAAAGAAGTGTAAATTCGAGGCTCAGGCGCGCCCTCGCCACTTTATTGCGCGCCCGCGCCGCTCTGTGCGAGAAATTAGCAGATTTTTGCAACTTTAAAACTCTCGATTTGTCGGGCTTTCTTTGACGGGCTTCGAGTACATATAAAAGAGATTTAAACACAACATAAAAGGGAGAGAGCCGCCTGACAACACAACACAAATTGAGAGAGCTTGATCGTGACAATTGGAGAAGAAAAATTTGTGCATCAATGTGAAGAATTTTAAGAACAAAGGAGAAGATCGTCGACCGGACATGGCGTCGAATATTTGGATTTGTTTTTCTTTCTTTCGAATTTGTTATCATTGAATTGATGTCTAGACTTTTGAATATGAATGGTGTTTATCTATTTTTGATCATGAACTAAATTTTCATAGTCTAGGGGTTTGGTGTAGCCTGGTTGAGACGCTTTTACGAATTGTTAATTTTATTGGATTGAATTCTCCTAAATTAATTGTTTTTCTAGCTTTGATTGTTTTTCCAATTACTTGATCACTAATTGAATTGTTATACTTATTTGAAATCATTGCTCGGGAGAGGGGATTTTGAATAGGATCATTAGAAATTACACTGTTAATTGTTTATATAGCTCGGGAGAGTGTATAACGTTAACGGAGCTTTAGGAAGAACATCGTTTTACACATATCACTAAGACTAGATTTTTAATAGGGATATTGGAATTGAATCTTAGTTGATACACATTATTTGTTGCTCGGGAGAGGGAAATAATATAATTAAGTGTTCTTGGCTATTAATTGAATGGAATTCAAGAAAATAATTTAATTAGAAGTAGTTGTTGTCGAAACCAGGTGAAATCAAAACCTCTAGACCATTTTTCTCTCATTAATATTATTCGGAAGTTGTGTGTGAGTTTTTCTAAAAGTTCTGAATTTTAGTTTAAGTTGAAATCATAACTCTTTGTTTGATTTTCTAGATAAAGTTTAGACTATTTTAATTACAAGCACTGATTATTTTCAATTTACTCCCTGTGGGATCGACACTTGATTCATTCACTATATTAAAACTTGACACTCGTACGCTTGCAAGCAATTTTCACAACAAGTTTTTGGTGTCCTTGCCAGGGAGTAAATTTTGATTATTTTTTAGTCTTGTTACCAATTAGTCTAGATTTTAATTTAGAGTTTTTTATTTTATTTTAAGTTACTAATTAATTTCTTCTTATTTTTAATTGCAGTCTATGCGACGATCTCAAAGTGCGAATTCTCTATTGTTTGATCCGGAGATCGAGCGCACTGCACGTGATTTAAGAAGAATTAGAAGAGAAGAATTAAGGAACATGGCTGAAGAAGAAGCACAACAAGCTCCTCTGGTGCCAATTAGAGACCACTTCAGACCGACGATCCATGCTCACTATTCTGGAATCGCTCGAGGGACCATTAACGCCAACAATTTTGAACTGAAGCCGACGTTAATCAACATGGTGCAATCAAACCAATTCAATGGAAGCACTACAGCTGATCCTCACCTGCACCTGTGGACCTTCTTAGAAATAACCGATACGGTAAAAATAAATGGTGTGTCTGAGGATATTATTCGCTTAAGCTTGTTTCCGTTTTCTCTTAGGGATCAAGCCAGAAGTTGGTTGCAATCGCTGCCGCTAGGAAGCATCACTACTTGGGAGGGGATGGCAGAAAAATTTCTTGCGAAATATTTTCCACCTGCCAAATCCACCCAAATGAAGATAGAAATCAGCACATTTAGGCAGATGGATTCTGAACAGCTATACGAGGCGTGGGAAAGGTACAAAGAATTACTTAGACGTTGTCCTAACCACAATTTTGCAGATTGGGAACAGATCGAGTGGTTTTACAACGGACTGAATGCGCCTACGAGGATGAATGTGGATTCTGCGGATGGAGATACTATTTTTGCAAAGGACCATGTACAGGCCTACGAGATGCTGGAATAGATGACGGTCAATAGCTTTCAATGGCCATCTGAGCATATGGGAGTAAAGAAGCCAGCTGAAGTGTATGCAGTGGATCTTCTCACATCCATCACCGCTCAATTAACTGCAGTAACTACACAGGTAGCTTCTTTTAATAAGATTAATGTTGCAGATTCAATTGGAGTTGAAGGATCACATACCCCAGAGGAAGTTAATTATATCAATCCTAATGGCTACCGAGGTTATGGAGATTACAGAGGTAATCCTGTTCCCAATACTTATCACCCTAGTTTGCGGAATAATGAAAATTTTTCATATGCTAACAATACAAATAAGGGTGATGGTATGCCTTCTTTGGAGGACGTTGTTAGTACCTTTGTGCAGGAATCAGGTAAGAGGATGGCGAGAACTGAGTCTCGCCTTGATACCTTGGAGACGCACATGACCAACATGGGTGCTGTATTGCAATCCATGGAGACTAGCATTGGGCAGTTGGCGAACGCACTGAAAGATAATAATCGCGGTCAATTCCCAAGCAATACTGAGTTGAATCCGATAGAACAATGTAGGGCCATCGAGTTGAGGAGTACAAGCCTCCACTCCCCTACCCACAGAGGTTCAAGAAGAAAGCTTTAGATGAGCAGTTCTCCAAATTCTTAGAGATTTTTAAGAAACTTCATATCAACATTCCATTTGTTGATGCTTTGGAGCAAATGCCGAATTATGCTAAATTCTTGAAGGAAGTGATGTCAAAGAAGCGGAAGTTGGAAGAGTTTGAGACGGTGAATTTGACTGAGGAGTGCAGTGCTATCCTGCAAAAGAAGCTACCACAAAAATTAAAGGATCCAGGGAGTTTTATGATTCCTTGCATTATTGGTTCTTCTAATTTTAATAAAGCACTTTGTGATTTAGGAGCTAGCATTAACTTAATGCCTTTATCTGTTTTCAGGAGCTTAGGACTTGGCGAGGTGAAGCCCACAACAATCATGTTGCAGCTAGCTGATAGATCTATCACATATCCGCTTGGAATCATTGAGGATGTTCTGGTAAAAATAGATAAATTTATTTTTCCTGCGGATTTTGTAGTGTTAGATATGGAGAAGGACGAAAATTTGCCATTGATTTTGGGGCGACCATTCTTGGCTACTGCTGACGCCAAGATAGAGGTTAGAAAAGGTGTGTTGACGATGGGTGTAGACGGTGAGAAAGTTACTTTTAATGTGTTCAAGGAAGCTAAAAATCCATCCACGGAGAAGGTGTTCCTCATTGAACAATCAAAGAAGATGGAGAGCTGCTATGAAGTTGAGAGAAAAGTAGAATTGCGAAGAGAGAATGATCCGAAGGTTCCAAAGAAGAAGAAGAAAAACAAATCAAAGTTTAAGAGGATCGTTGAGTATGTTTGGAGGGTAAAGGAAAAGGGAAAATCCTCCAACAAGACTGAACCGGGCTAGAACCAGAGTATAGTCAGGCTATGGACTATAAACTAAGCGCTTCTTGGGAGGAAACCCAAGCCTTTTTTTATTTATTTGCTTTATTTTTATTTGTTAATTTTAGTTGTTTTTGTTTTTTTTTATCATGAAAAATCTAGACATCAATAATGATTTTGAATTGTGTAGGTGAAAAAGTTTAGGAGCCAACCCTGATGAAGAGTTTTGAGTGATTAAGATGGTGCCGAGTACTGACGCTCGCTGCCCAAGGTATGTGCCCTTTTTTTGATTTACTACTGTACATTGAGGACAATGCACAATTTAAGTTTGGGGGGATGTGTGAAATTTTAAAATTTTCATGAGTTAGGTTGAGTTGAAGACATAATATGTAATTGTGATTTGCCTATGATGAAAATAATTTTTTGTGCTGAAAAGTTCATGTTAGCGCTATTTAATCTTGAGTTCTCACTTACATGCACAAATGCCATGATTTTTGATACTCCTAGCAATTAGAGAAATTATGTGGATTTGTGATGTGGATTAGACAATTTGATTCTTAACTCTTGCACTTGAAACTAAGGTAAATTTTTAAGAGCACAGAAGTAATTTAGGCATTTTTGAATTCGTTGAGCCTTTTTAGCCATTATTCATTTCTTAGTCATATAAATCATGAAAAATCCTAAACAAATTGAGTAGCTAAAAAGTTCAAAGAAAAGTAATGGCGGAGAAAGTAAGGTGAGGGGAGGCCTTGAAAAGAAAAAAAATTAGATTGAAATTCTAGTCCAAATACAAGGCAAAAAGATGGAGATGTATGGAATAGAAGAAAGCCAAGACTAATGTCTGGCAATGCAAATAAAAAATTTTAGCTACTTATAATCCTGCACAAATTGAAAAATATACATTCCCTTTGCTTGAATCCCGTGTCTTTGATTACCATTGATACATATCTAGACACAGATCTCCTGCTGATTATACTTGAGCCTAAAAGTTAACCGAAAAAGTCCTTTTGATCTGTGTAAATAAAATTTGAACTTGGTTGATAGTATTTTAAAACTTGTGGGTTGAGTTAATGAATTTATGTAGCTTACGGATTGCATGATTTTATCGAAAGTTGGGTGGGTAGATGAGATTGGCGAAATCACACACACACGAGAACTCTTGAGAAAATTATCCTACATGTTTATTTAATCTTGGAATGTAAAAATTCGAAGGTCGACTATATTGTTCATTACTGTTTTGCTCGGGACTAGCAAAAGTCTAAGTTTGGGGGAATTTGATAAGTGCATTTTATGCACTTAATTTATATATGATTTGTCTTGACTTTTGTGATATATCGAGTGGATATTATGCGTATTTGTTGTTGTTTTTGTGAGTTGCAAGGATTTGGAGAAAAGTAGCAAGAAGAAGTGGAAGGATGCATTATGGAGTATCAACTTTAGAAAATTACTGGAAATTATTGACACATCAAAATCCAATCTCCACCGTTCATAATAAATTTTAGAATGTTTTGAAGCTTCTGTAAAAATTCAGCTCAATCCGACGGTTAGTTTGGGAGATATGATTTTTTGAAAATTATCGCGCATTACAGAATTGGACATGCGAGAGCAGGGCGCGCCCGCGCCGCTTTTAGGCGCGCCCGCGCCATCCCTGGACGTGAAAAGAAGTGTAAATTCGAGGCTCAGGCACGCCCTCGCCACTCTATTGTGCGCCCGCGCTGCTCTGTGCGAGAAATTGGTAGATTGTTTCAACTTTAAAACTCTCGATTTGTCGGGATTTCTTTGACGGGCTTCAAGGACATATAAAAGAGATTTCAACACAACATAAAAGGGAGAGAGCTGCCTGACAACACAACACAAATTGAGAGAGCTTGATCGTGACAATTGGAGAAGAAAAATTTGTGCATCAACGTGAAGAATTTGAAGAACAAAGGAGAAGATCGTCGACCGTACACGACGTCAAATATTCGGATTTGTTTTTCTTTCTTTCGAATTTGTTATCATTGAATTGATGTCAAGACTTTTGAATATGACTGGTGTTTATCTATTTTTGATCATGAACTAAATTTTCATAGTCTAGGGGTTTGGTGTAGCCTGGTTGAGACGCTTTTACGAATTGTTAATTTTATTGGATTGAATTCTCCTAAATTAATTGTTTTTCTAGATTTAATTGTTTTTTCAATTGCTTGATCACTAATTGAATTGTTATACTTATTTGAAATCATTGCTCGGGAGAGGGGATTTTGAATAGGTTCATTAGAAATTATACTGTTAATTGTTTATATAGCTCGGGAGAGTGTATAACGTTAACGGAGCTTTAGGAAGAACATCGTTTTACACATATCACTAAGACTAGATTTTTAATAGGGATATTGGAATTGAATCTTAGTTGATACACATTATTTGTTGCTCGTGAGAGGAAAATAATATAATTAAGTGTTCTTGGCTATTAATTGAATGAAATTCATGAAAATAATTTAATTAGGAGTAGTTGTTGTCGAAACCAGGTGAAATCAAAACCTTTAGACCATTTTTCTCTCATTAATATTATTCGGAAGTTGTGTGTGAGTTTTTCAAAAAGTTCTGAATTTTATTTTAAGTTGAAATCATAACTCTTTGTTTGATTTTCTAGATAAAGTTTAGACTATTTTAATTACAAGCACTGATTATTTTCAATTTAATCCCTGTGGGATCGACACTTGATTCATTCACTATATTAAAACTTGACACTCGTACGCTTGCGAGCAATTTTCACAACAGAAATATATGGAAGATTTTCAACATCCAATGTGTTCCCTGGTTCTCCTCGTGCGATCATATCCAAGGGATCAGGTTGAACAACAACAAGAACAATAGCCTGCTCAATTTCTGGGTGTGGTGACGGAGGTGTTGGCACATCCTCCTCAACATCTAGATTGTAGTCCATCTCAGTACGAATATCGTGAGAATCAAAGCTTTTTCCTACCATTAAAATTTTGAGAGTGAAAAACAGAGAATATATTAGGGAAGAAAAAAATAAGGATGGCCGAGAACACAAAACTTTGAGAGTAATAGGAAGGTAATCATAGTACGAAAGCAAAGATAAAATATAAAGATTTGATCACATCTATGTAATAAATCTGAGATTCCTTCGCCTCCTAAACACCCGGCCACAGTAATCACATCCCAACGGTAACAAAATCAACGGTAAAAAAATTGAAATTAATTTTGGCAACTAATTTCTTAATTAAGGCAATAAATCATGCCAAATTATTTCACAAAATATCCAAAAATAAACTTCTCATCGAGTTATAACACCAATGGAACAAAATCAATCACTTGGAAATTCAAAAAATTAGTGGATAGGGCAAATCACTAAATTTTTGCTTATTTAGAACTTCAAATCTTTCAATGAGATATATTCACAATAAAAATAAATATGCATGTCCTAAATATGTTTAAAACAGAATGTAACAATAAAGGAAAATGCTTACACATGAAAAATGAATGTTGACAAGTGAGGTGTTATCAACAATGTTGGCAACATCGTCTCGCACCAACACTCAGATTTTCAAGAAATTTTTGATGAACACACAGCCAAATAGTATTCTTGAAACAGAATTGGTAGCCTACAAACTAAAGAAACGGTCTTCAAAGGACTCCTTTAGGTAGCATTTTCCATTTTTTTTCCATCCAAGCTTGATGATTCATTGAGAATTTCATCAAGTTGAGCTTCTGAATTTGCGAAATCATTGTTCACATGGGACTAGATCATGAAATACACGAACATCTATAAACTACTTAGTGATTTAGTCAGAGCTCTATTTAATTTAACAATTATTAGGCTGTAAAAAATGTTTTATTTAACCTGAGTGTGGATTGGTCAATGGTTACAAAGTATCAAACCCTTCACATAACAGTATGAATGCATGAATACAGAATGTCAAAAGATCCTAAAAATTCAAATGCTTGTTAGGTGTTGTCTCAGGTGTTGGGAACACTCAAGACAACATATATGTTTGTTTATAATGCACACATGCTGAGAGATTTTCTCAAATTGGAAAATCTCTCGAAATCCAATGCTTTAGTGAATATATCAGCTAATTGATTATTAGTTCCAACAAACTCAATGCAGATCATGTCTTTCTCGACCAAATCTCGAATGAAGTGATGTCTAATGTCAATGTGTTTGGTTCGAGAGTGTTTTGTTGGATTTTTGGAAATATCAATAGCACTTGAATTATCATAGTACACAATGGGAGTTTAAATTTTTTATGTCATAATCATTCAACATTTGATTCATCCACGGGAGTTGTGAACAACATCTTCCAACTGCTACACATTCAGATTTAGTAGTGGATAAAGAGACACAATTTTGTTTTCTACTATACCTTTAATAAGTTATTCCCCAAGTGAAAACAACCCCCGTGGTGCTCGTTCTCTCATCTAAATATCCTTCCCAGTCGGCATCACTAAATCCTACCAAATTAGTATTAGTTTCTTTAGTGTAGCACAAGCCCAAATTCAAAGTCTCGGCCACACATTTCAAAATTCTTTTCACGACTTTAAAGTGAGAAATTTTTGGGTTAGACTGGTATCTAGCACACAAACAAACACTGAACATTATATCAGGTCTAGTAGCTCATAAATACAACAAACTTCCAATGATATTGCGGTAGAGGGTGTTTTCAACATCTTCGGCAACATCGTCCTTAGACAATTTTTCACTATACCCCATTGGTCTGCGCATATTTAGTGTTGTCATTCAAAAACTTTTTCACCAAATTTCTAGCATATTTACTCCGACACAAAATATACCAGCATGCATTTACTTCACTTGCAATCCCAAGAAATAATTTAGTTCACCATCCATACTCATCTCAAAAGTAGAGGACATGCACTTGAAAAAATTATCAACCAGTTTTTCAGAAGTAGCATAGAAAATTATGTCATCTATATAAACTTGACAAATAAGAATATTACCTTGAGATTTTTGCACAAACAGTGTCTTATCTACCTCACCTCTTTTGAAGCAAAGATCTAGCAAGTATTCTGTAAGCCTTCCATACCAAGCACGAGGTGCTTACTTCAATCCATACAATGCCTTTTTCAACTTATATACATGATTTAGGTGGTGTGGATCCTCAAACCATTTGGGTTGTCTCACATACACCTCTTCATTCAAAACATCATTAAAAGAGGCATTTTTACATCCATTTGAAAAGTTTCATTCTCATATAACATGAAATTGCAAGTAAAAGTAGTACAGGCTCAATGCGGCCTACAAGAGAAAATGTTTCATCAAAATCCACCCCCTCAACCTGTGTATACCAACCTTGCTTTGTTTCTTATGAAGTTTCCTGATTCATCAGTCTTATTTTTGAAAATTCATTTTGTTCCTATTACATTACCATGATCAGGACAATGTACCAAATACCAAACATCATTTCTAACAAACTGTTCTAGATTATCATGCATATCATTGAACCAAAATTCATCTTTCAAAGCTTCTACTACATTTTTGGGTTCAATGTTTGAGACAAAGAAAGAAAATTTTACCTGTGAGAATGTGGATCATGCAAATCAGTCCAGCCATCTTCCTATAATCCACCATTTCTTTCTTTCGTGTTTGCATATCTCCATGTATATCTCCAATGACCTGTGAAGCTGGATGGTTCTTTTGAATTTTGCTAGGAATATTCTTACCAACTTCATTTACCTCACTGTCTTCCTTCTCATTATCGTCAGGGGGTTGGTCAATTTTTGTTTCAGGAGATTCTGATGGAGATGTTGTCACAGGTGTTGTGACATTTGGGACAACATCTCAGTTTCCAGAAATTTCCATCAAATCATCAACTTCATCATCGGAAGTCTTCTTCTTTAGATCTGCAAAGTCATCAAAAACAACATTAATAGACTCAAAATTTGTTTTAGTTCTTAAGTTGAAAATCCTATAAGCTCGACTATTCGAAGCATATCCTAAGAACAAACATTTATCACTCTTTGCAACAAACTTAGCAAGATGAACTCTATCATTCAAAACATAACATGCACAACCAAATACATGAAAGTACTTAAGGTTTGGCCTCTTTCCCGTAAGAATTTCATAGTATGTCATAGTAGAATCATTTCTCAAGTATACTTTATTTGAAATGTGACATGATGTGTTTAAGGCTTCTTCCCAAAAATATTTTGAAATATTTCTAGAACTCAACATTACTCTAGCCATTTCTTGCAAAGTTCTATTTTTCTTTTCAAAAATTCCATTTTTTTGTGGAGTTTTAGGAGCAGAAAATTCATGAGAATTACCTTTCTTGTCGCACAAATTTTCAAAAGAAGAGTTTTTGAACTCCTTACCATGATCAGTGCGAATTCTGACATCCTTCAAGTTCCGTAGATTAACAATCCTTGTGAGAAATTTCTTTAAAACATCAAATGTATCTGATTTTTTCTCTCAGAAAACTTACCCACATATATCTTGAAAAATCATCAACACAAACAAAAGAGTATTTCTTACCTCCGAAGCTTTCAACATCCATTGGACCCATCAAGTTCATATGCATAAGCTCAAGACTCCGTGTTGTCTCAGATGTTGACAACATCTGATGTGAAACCCTAGTTTGCTTCCCCTTTTGACATGTCTCACACACAAATGGAATTCTAGACATTAAATTAGGCATACCTCTAACAACATCAAGTTTACTTAAGTTCTTCAAAGTATTGAAGTTAGCATGACCCAAATTTTGATGTCATTGGTTGAATTCAGTAACTTTTGTATGCCTACATGCCTTCTCCTCCCCAATTTGACAACAATTATTAGATGACCTTGTACCTGTCATCACACACATGCTATAACGATAAAAAAATTTGCATAATTTCTTATCAAATTTCACATGCAAGTTATCATCACAAAGTTGGATAATGCTTATTAGATTTGCAGTTAATCCTTCAACATGGAGCACGTTACGAAGCTTACGTAATCCAGCAACATCCGGTTAGCCAACTTGTGGCTAAGGGCTTTTATGACTCTATGTATAAACAATCTTTGTTTAATATAATTTACATTCATTAATGGCATTTTCTTTGTCTTTCTTCATATTGTTATATTGTGATATACTATTGATGTTTTGATAAAGATCTTGAATATACTATAGTGTAAGTAAGATGAGATAGTGAATAAAGAGAGATCACTATTATGAAACACATCTTATAGTCACTGTATATTCTAAACAGTTTCTAGTCAATTGAGCCGTCCGCAAATAAGGATAAGGATCGCTCGAGATTGAGACTAGCATTTGTGATGCCAAGTACCACGTTTCATTGGTAATGGACATGGAGATGTTCAAAGCATGCAAATGGATATTCATATGATGAATGATCGAACTACCCTATTCGGACTTTCCAAGTGGTTATCACTTATCGAGTGGATAAAGTCCGCGGTTTTTGGTTGTACACCATTAGTCCTTACTACTTGAAACATCATTGAGACTCTATATGCTAGTACTGTACTTTGACTCATTTACCGACTCTATTGGGGTCATGAGGTGTCGGGATTGGGTACAGTTACGACACATATAGGAGTCGATGCTTTGTTGTCAAGGATTCACCACATACTTGCGAGTGTGGATATCCTATGCGATCTGAGGAGATATTAGTGTGACGAATCTCTAGCCAGAGTACATGATGTGTTTTAGGTTACTCGGTTTTCCTAGTAACACATGTGATGTCACTATTTGATCTCCAAGATGTAATGCATAGTTATCGAATCTCGAACGACTCTCGATGCACCAATGGTTGTTGATTCGATCGGGATATATGGATGAAGGGACCGTACTGTACGCTAACTAAAATCTACTGGTTCTTGCAGGCACTATCAGTGATACCTAGGGAATCATGGGGCGATGTTGCTAGACGCTCTTACCATGATTCGTTGGGCAAGTCGGAAATTGTTGTTCCGAGAAACAAGGAGTTGTGAGCCCACGGCTAGCTGTATCCCTGAACCATTGAGGGTCACACAATTAATGAATTACTAAACCCCGTTGAGATAGTTAAATTTAAAGAGTTAAATTTAATGAAAGAGAAGTTGGACTTCTTAAATAAAAGGAGTGAAATTTCCTAAAATGACATAGGGATGTGCATTTCTTGGAAATCACTGAATTCGGATTCAGAAAAATTATCTTGACTTCAAAAGATGCAGAAATGGTTTCTGTGCACATTGGTAAAATCAGTTTATCAATCGGAGTCACGATGAATTTTATATTAATTTCTATAATAACAGGCTTGGCTTGTTGGGCTTAAGTTATGGATTGTGGGCCCTAAGAAGTTAGAGTCCTAATACAATTATAACTTAATCTAGTCTAAAAATTATCTATAAATACATGTGTAGTGTTCGAAAATTATAAATAATTCCTCTTGCAATTTTTGAATTACACACTAAATATTCTAAGGGGATTTTCGAAATCCTCTACTCCTTTTTGAGATAATTCAATCTGTGATTTTTGTGAAAAATTACATTCTGAATTGACAGATCAAATCTGTTTAATCTCATCGATAAACATCTGATTGATTTCTAGTGCAATCAATCAGAGGGTTTAAGTTTTCTGTTCGTGGACTTAATTCCGGAGGTTGATCGTGATAGTCATCGGTTCCCGGGATTTACAAGAAGAGCAGATTAAATTCTGTTGGAGTCCATAATCAAGCCTTTGCTTGAATAGGTAAAAATATTTAATTGTGTATTTATATTTTTACTTGCAACAATTTTAATCGTTAGGATTTGATACCCACGATATTGAATCGTTACATATCAAAAAATAAAAATTTTTAAACTTCCGCTGCTTCGGGTATCACATCCGTGTGATCAGAGAACGCGTGTTCCAACAGTGGTATCAAAGCCAGGTTGTAATCTTTGATCAAACAATTAAAATTAATCGATTGTACAAAATTTTTAGCCTCGGTTTTTGAAACAAAACGAAAATTTTTAGAAATTAAATTTGATACAAGGGCAATCGAGCAGCGACGAGCTGCCAACCTCCACGTGGGCAGCCCTGTCCCACGTGGAGGCGGGGCTGCCCGGGAATGTCCCGGGCAGTCCGGAAATTTAAAAATTTGAATTTTTGAAATTTTTGAAATTTTAGTTTTTTGGTCCGATCGAAAATTGGTTTTGATTGGTCCACGAGGCATCGGATCAAATTGTTTGAATTCGAAATTTTTAAAATTGATTTTTGGATAAATTTAAATATTTGGAAAATTTATAAATTTTATCCGTTAAATTAGATTTTATAAAATTAATTATTTTGGTACAATTGATGATAAGATATGATCTTATGAAAGGATAAGATAAAATTTAATTTTATCTTCTTAATTATGATGTCATTGCATGTTATCCAATTATTTAATTATTGAATTAATTATTGGATAAAAGGATGATCGATTGCCATGACCAATTTAGTAGGTGTATGTTAGGTTATTTACATTTGGTTTTATTGTTGTTGGGTTTTATTAATGGGCTTGGTTTATAGCCCAATTTGAATTGTCATTTGTAATAAAAAGTGGGTCTGGTTTATGGCCCGTTCCCACCCTTAAATATGTATCCTCTACTTGTCATCGAAATTATTTGTAAATTTATTAGACTTAGTGGGAGATAAAGATTTGAAGACAAAGGTGGGCCCAGCAGACAATAAAAACCAAAGAAATGTAAATTGGAAGCTCAATGTAATAGGATTACATTGCATACTTTCATATCACCTAGGATTGGACTTAGACTCATGATTGGCAACCACGGGTCGATTAGTGATTGGGATCGATCATCCTTTAAATAATATATGATATTATTGTTGTATGCATGTTTAGACTAAATTGTATGAATCCCGCAAGCATACAAATATTGCATGATGAGACAATTTTCAAAATTAAAAATTTCTCATTTTAAATATGATTTAAAA
Organism: Henckelia pumila; assembly: GCF_033568475.1. Taxonomy (NCBI): domain Eukaryota; kingdom Viridiplantae; phylum Streptophyta; class Magnoliopsida; order Lamiales; family Gesneriaceae; genus Henckelia; species Henckelia pumila. The sequence continues at coordinate 59,995,921 of NC_133120.1, read as the reverse complement.
TTGATATCAAGATAAACAAAAGGGAATTTAAATATTGTTTAAATATTCCTACCTTCCATCAACGATCAATGCATGAGATGCCACCCGCGGGCATGGTCCGGCTCATATTATTGGGGGGGCCCGTTTGTCGGAAAGTTGTACATTGGATCGACACATGTTGTAAGTTGGGTAGAACTCCCATAGGATTGGCTCATATTATTGGGGATCCACATGGCGACCGTCCATCACAACTTAATATTGATGGGTCATGTTGACATGTCACATTAAACGGCATCATATTATTGGGCCCTTATTGGACATGAGGTAAAAACATGGGGGTTGCTTTGGAAGCAATTGGGCTCTACCTTTTGAAAATTATGGTTGGCTGATATTATTCGGGACGATAGTTTGTCAATTGGACTCCATGTTCCCACTAAGAAAACAAGTTTCCCGTTTTCACTAGAGGGTAGTGAAATCGTTAAAATAGTGGGAGTGAAATTCATAAAATAAATTTCGCCATATTTTATGTCTTAGTAAATTAATTAAGCAATCATCGATTATTGTCTGTTTCATCTCAGTATATCATTATGATGAATCTTTGTAATCCACATGTTTCAATTCTCGAAGAAAACAAACTTTCTGGCGCAAACTATACGGAATGGTTCCATAAGTTAAGATTGTCCTGAGTTCGGAAAAGATTTTCTAAGTGTTAGAAAATGCTCCTCCGAAAAATAGCCCCGGCTGATGTAACTTCGGAAAGGTTGGCCGAACTAGAGAAATGGTAGGACCATGATCTCAAGGTCAAATGTTACATGCAAAGATGGACAAGTTTAAATAAGTTTTCCATCACTGCAAGAAACCCGGTTACTGGAAGCGCAACTACAAAGAATGTATATCGAGTAGTTACGAACTACAAAGGATATATTTTATAAATGTTTCACTTAATACTATTTCTTGGGTATTGGATACCAGATGTAGATCTCAAATTTGCAATGAGTTTCAGATGATGACAAGAAGTAATAGGCTAAGGATGGGTGAGACCCAGTTAAGGCTCGAGAATGGTTCCAGAGTTGAATCCAAAGCTATGGGAAACATTTGTTTAATTTTTCAAAACAATTTTAAGCATATTTTGAGAGAGATGTTTTTAATTGTGCCAAGATTTCATTAAAACGTCATTTCTGTTTCTATGCTTGATAGAGATGGTTTTTCTTATAATTTTGCGAATGGAATTTGCAATATTTACAAGAATGAATGTTTGATTTGAAATGGACAATTTAAAACGATCTATATAACTTAAAATTAAAAGACGTTCCAGTTGATTATGTTGATAAACCGGTAACAACAAATAAAAGGAAAAACGATAGTCAAAACCCGGCAAACCTTTGGCATGCTAAGCTAGGTTATATTTCCTCAAGGAGAATGAACAAGCTAGTGGGAGAGGGCATGTTTGATATGTCTGATATTAACTCTCTACCTACTTGTGAGTCCTGCCTAAAAGGAAAAATGACTAAATCTCCTTTCAAAGGGAAGCCTGAGCGTAGTCAAAATCTGTTGGATTTGATCCATACAGATGTTTGCAGACCATTTAGTATCGGTACTAAATTTGGTCACACCTACTTCATTACCTTTACTGATGATTATTCTAGGTATGGGTATTTATATTTGATGAAATATAAGTCTGAAGCATTTGAAAAGTTCAAAGAATTCAAGGCTGAAGTAGAAAACAAGCTAGGTAAAAGTATTAAAGCACTTCGATCGGAACGAGGTGGTAAATAATTAAGTACCGAGTTTTTGGACTATCTAAAAGAGAATGGGATTCTCTCTCAGTGGACTCCTCCTATGACACCTCAGCTGAATGGTGTCTCGGAGCGTCGCAATCGAACTTTAATGGACATGGTTCGATCTATGATGAGCTTCACTGAGCTCCCTCCTTCGTTTTGGGGCTATGCACTTGAAACGGAGGTATTATTGTTGAACAATGTTCACACCAAAGCAGTGAATAAAACTCCATACGAGTTATGGAATGGCAAAGCTCCTAAGTATTAGTACTTGAGGATTTGGGGATGTCCTGCTTACGTGAAGCAGACAGTGGGAGGTAAGTTGGATAGTCGATCCACCTTATGGTATTTTGTAGCATATCTGAAGAATTCAATCGGATATTATTTCTATCATCCTACTGAAACAAAAGTGTTTGTTTTGAGGAATGCCACCTTCATGGAGAAGGAGTTCTTATTAGATAAGAAAGGCAAGATGATGGAACTCGAAGAAATTCGAGAAGAACTCGAGATACAAAATAATGATCCCACACCTCAAGAACCTTCAGTGGACACGCCTACACCTAGGATATCCGAGAGGACTTCTAGACCTCCTATTCGATATGGTCTTCTTCTTGAAGGGGATCAAAGTGATCCCGACATTGGATGTGATCCAAGAAACTTCAAAGAAGCAATTTCTGATGCGGATTCGAATTTATGGCTTGATGCTATGCAGTCGGAAATAGACTCGATGCATACAAACCAAGTTTGGTCTTTAGTAGATCCTCCCGATGAAATTATTCCAATAGGGTGTAAATGGATCTACAAAAGAAAACTTGGGCCTGATGGCAAGGTTCTAACCTACAAGGTATGATTGGTAGCAAAAGGTTATACTCAAAGACAAGGAGTTGACTATGATGAAAACTTTTCACCAATCGCAATGTTCAAGTCCATAATAATCCTTATTGCTATAGCAGCATGGTATGACTATGAGATATGGCAAATGGATGTGAAGACTGCATTTTTTAATGGAAACATTAAGGAAGAAATCTATATGATGCAGCCCGAGGGATTCACATCCATGGGAAGCGAGCATAAGGTATGCAAGCTTCAGAGATCAATTTATGGTCTCAAACAAGCATCAAAAAGTTGGAATCAGAAATTTGATGAAACAATAAAGGACTTTGGTTTCATCAAAAACCCGGAGGAACCGTGCGTGTACAAGAAAGTAGTTAAGGATGCGGTGATGTTCTTAGTGCTTTATGTTGATGACATCCTACTCATTGGGAATGACGTAGGGATGTTGCAGTCAACAAAGATATGGTTATCAGGTAGATTCTCGATGAAGGATTTGGGTGAGGCATCCTATATTCTAGGGATACAGATCTATAGAGATAGATCTAAGAGAATGATAGGACTCACTCAAGCAACCTACATCGACACCATATTGAAAAGGTTTTCTATGGATGAGTCCAAGAGAGGACATCTACCTATGTGTCATGGAGTTTTTCTATCCAAGTCTATGTGTCCCAAGACTGACGAAGAGATAGAGAAAATGACACACATACCAGATGTAGCCTTTACTCTGAGTGTCACGAGCAGATATCAGGCCAACCCCGGTCAAATGCATTGGAAAGCCGTGAAAGATATTCTTAAGTACTTGAGAAGGACTAAGAATATATTCATGGTTTATAGAGGAAGAGAATTGAAATTGGAAGGCTATACCGACTCTAGCTTCCAAAGCGACGTGGATGACTCGAAGTCAACCTCTGGATTTGTATTCATGCTCAATGGCAGTGCTGTCTCTTGGAAGAGTTCCAAGCAGGACACCACAGCGGATTCCACCACTGAGGCAGAATACATTGCAGCATCAGCTGCTGCTAAAGAGGCCGTTTGGATGAGGAATTTCGTCCAAGAGTTGGGCATAATTCCTGAAGCTGTTGGTCCAGTTCCGGTGTACTGCGACAACACTGGTGTCGTTGCTCAGGCAAAGGAACCAAGGTCTCATCAAAGATCCAAACACGTACTGAGGAAATACCACATCATCCGGGAGATTGTGGAAAGAGGAGACATCACTGTCGAGAGAGTGGCCTCTACAAACAATATCGCTGATCTACTTACTAAGCCCTTGCCAAGACCATTGTTTGACAAATATCGCAAAGCAATGGGATTGCGTAGTGTGACTAGTTGGCTTTAGGGCAAGTGGGAGATTGAAAGAGTGGGTGCCCGGTTAGCCAACTTGTGGCTAAGGGCTTTTATGACTCTATGTATAAACAATCTTTGTTTAATATAATTTACATTCATTAATGGCATTTTCTTTGTCTTTCTTTATATTGTTATATTGTAATATACTATTGATGTTTTGATAAAGACCTTGAATATACTATAGTGTAAGTAAGATGAGATAGTGAATAAAGAGAGATCACTATTATGAAACACATCTTATAGTCACTGTATATTCTAAACAGTTCCTAGTCAATTGAGCCGTCCGCAAATAAGGATAATGATCGCTCGAGATTGAGACTAGCATTTGTGATGCCAAGTACCACGTTTCATTGGTAATGGACATGGAGATGTTCAAAGCATGCAAATGGATATTCATATGATGAATGATCGAACTACCCTATTCGGACTTTTCAAGTGGTTATCACTTATCGAGTGGATAAAGTCCGCGGTTTTTGGTTGTACACCATTAGTCCTTACTACTTGAAACATCATTGAGACTCTATATGCTAGTACTGTACTTTGACTTGTTTACCGACTCTATTGGGGTCATCATGTGTCGGGATTGGGTACAGTTATGACACATATAGGAGTCGATGCTTTGTTGTCAAGGATTCACCACATACTTGCGAGTGTGGATATCCTATGCGATCTGAGGAGATATTAGTGTGACGAATCTCTAGCCAGAGTACATGATGTGTTTTAGGTTACTCGGTTTTCCTAGTAACACATGCGATGTCACTATTTGATCTCCAAGATGTAATGAATAGTTATCGAATCTCGAACGACTCTCGATGCACCAATGGTTGTTGATTCGATCGGGATATATGGATGAAGGGACCGTACTGTACGCTAACCAAAATCTACTGGTTCTTGCAGGCACTATCAGTGATACCTAGGAAATCATGGGGCGATGTTGCTAGACGCTTGACCCGCTTTAATCGGTGTGAATAAATTCAACTGGCAAGCGTACCAGGTCAAGTAATAATATAGTGGACAAAGGTCCAAGTGTCGAACCCACAGGGACTGTATAAAAAATGATTACCAAAATATATTTATTTCTACCTAATCTAGACTAAATAAAAATATGATTTCAGATTTTTAACTAACAAATAAAATTGCAAATAAAATTAAATTAAATAAAAACGCAGCAGAAAAAATTGGATTAATTCAAATTTCGGAAAAACTTCGATCAAGGACACACGTAGGTACCAGACAATTCGTGTAACAAGCAGTCAATCTATGATATCAGACTTAATCGTAATTCACGGGAATTTTCCTAATTTGTTCGAAGGACTATTTCTAGAACAATCAAACCTATTCAAATATTGATGAACTAATCTTTCGTAATTCTAATCAAATTTGAATGCATAAATTGCTGTGAAAATTCAGTAAAAACTTAAACCGCATAATGAAACCGAATTCTATTTCTAGTCAGTTTTACACTATGTTGATTATCGAAGTTATCAAAATCGAGACCTCCTCTGTCGACTTGGAATCGATTAACAAGCAAACAAATAACTGGCCAAGAAATTTGTAAGACAAATATAAATTCGATAATTAATAAAATCAAATCAAGTCTAAAAATCTCAAATAAACAAACGAGTTTTCTACATAAATTGTCTGGCCCAATCACGTGGCCTTGATCGAAAAAGAGAAACTACTCACTAATAAACATGATTCAATAATCCAAGTTTTAAAACATAAAGTAAAAAAATACTAGAATAAAAGAAAATCTGAAGAACTTTGCTCCCTAGCCGCCGCAAGCTTTTCCCGTCCTCCAAAAAGATCCAAAAAAGTCCTTAACAAAGGCATCCAAATTCTATATATATGACCGCGCCCAATAAAATTCCTTCAAAATAATATTAAATTCGAAAACTAGGTCACGGACACGCGCGCGCGCGCCTAAGGAGTCTCGCGCGCGCAGCTTAAAATAACAGTGACTTCAAATGCCTCGCGTGCGTGCGAGGAAAGAGCTCGCGCGCTTCCTCTCGAGATTCTCTGGAATTTTCTTCGGCGCGCGCGCGGGACGTGAGCTCGCCCGCGCGCCTCGCCCTGGAAACCTCTGACTTTTCCTTCTGCGCACGCGCGAGACTCTTTCTTGCGCGCGCGCGGGTTGGACGCACAGAAATCCCAAATTTTCTTTCATTTCCTACAAAATTCAACCAGGTGAACCCAAATCAAACACATAACATAAAATGCTAACAAAACTTACGAAAATCACTTAAATGTATGCAAACTAAACATGAAATGCTATAAACTAATGCATACTAAACACACTTATCAACACCCCCAAACTTAAACCTTGCTCACCCTCGAGCAAGACTACACAAACACACAACAAGAATCAAGAACTACTATGGAGCTATGGCCTCTGCAAGAAAAAAAAAACTTTAAAAATCCAATCTCATCAAACCTACTAACACATAAAAGTTTATAAATAAACTAGTTCACCGCATAAACTTATAATCTCTTCAACTCATGTTCCAAGGGCCTTCTTCCAAATTCAATCCATACATTCATATATCAAAAGGACTTCTTAAGGTAGCAAGGGGATCAAAAAGAAGGTAACGACACACTCACAATTAGCTTAATACAAAGAAAAATAGTGTGTGCGTGTTTTGATTAAAAATTCATATTTATCAATAGTGTCTATCAACAATCCATATGCTAAATTCTAACAACTCTTCTCCACTAGTATATTGGGCAACTGTGACTCGGTCAAGAGGTCTTAATAGGCTTATAATGTTAGGCCTGGATTATGGCTACAAATGAAGGATACAAATTCAAAGCAAGGAGTAAATTATGACTACGATATTATTTTTCACCTCCTTCTTCTTTTCTCATTCCAAATCACTTCATCATACCATTGATTCTCACATTCCCAGATTTCCCTTTTTAACCCACGCTATCACTTTTTTTTTTCACATAATTCCACTTTTCACATTCAAATTCCGGAGGATATATCATTCAAACATGCAATTTACTCCTGTCAAGGTGGGAATTAGTGTTTAAGCTCGTAATTGGTAGTGAAAGCGGGTCATGAAAAAAATGACGAATGGGGTCTATCACACGTTTTCACGCATGCCATTCGATTTCATTAAAGCTCAAATAAGGTACAAGGGATAGAATGTATTAATGGGTAGCTTGAAAGGCTCAAACGATTCAAAGAAAAATTGCCTAAATCATCCCTAATCACAGTTTTGCCCGTATTGCGCCTCGAAGAGTGTTCGAACTAGTTCTAGACAAGTTTCAATTCACCATCAACTTATACAAATTCAATCAGTGCATAGACTCAAAAATCATCAACAAGGAATGATGATCTTCACAAATACCAGGAAATGTACCTCAAGTACTCATATAAGTGTAGGCTCAAAAAGGGCACTAGAGATAATTAATTGAAAGAAAAATTAGGCCCAAAAAATTTCAACAACGCCTCAATCATCTATATGTTTGCATTTTTCAAACTCAGATTCTAGCACAAGTGACAGAGTCTATCAGAGATCATTTATCTATTTGGTTTCACCAGTTCAAATTGGTCAGACAGGTATCCAAAAGTTGCATCATTGGCCATGCTATCCAATTCTTTCTTGACTACAAAATGAAATGCTATGTTTACGAATTAGATGCAACTAACGACATAATGAATGCAAACAGAATGCCACTAAACACGAAACTAAAAACTAAACAACACCCCCAAACTTAAATAAAGCATTGTCCACAATGCTGCAGAGATACACAAACACAAAAACAACTAAAAGACAACGAACATATGCAATGCAAAACAAAAAGCACAATGCAAAAAGGACTCCCCTGGTCTACTGTTGTGCAAAAGCATCAGGATTCTCCTCGTATTCTGGAGGAGGCTGTGGAACATAAGCGTCCTGTGGGGCTGGCGGAGCATACTGGGAAGGGACGGAAGACTGGAACGGGAATGGAGGTGGATATTGCGTTGCCGCACAAAAACCCGATGTATCAAGTCCCAATTGTGTTGCCATGCTGCGCATAATGTCTTCCACATTATGTAAATGAGTGGAAGAAGCCTGAAAATAACTCATGGCATAGTGATCAAAAGCCGAGCTCTCAATAGCCATGTCCTGCGTAGTACGACGAGGAGGGGTGAGCTGAGGCGGTCTTTGACTGCTAGAAGAACTTCCGACCTGCGGCTGACTGCCATAGAATTCCAAATTTAGCTTTGCTTGCTTTGAAGTAGCAAGCTTCTCATCGACGGTTTTGAATGCCGGGAGCCACTCCTCATCGGGACTTATCGGAACGCCCGCCTGGCGACATAAGGCTGTGATGGTGTGGGGGAAGTAGAGGCCCACCATCGAATTCCGCATCGAATACTGAATGGAATCGTGGACAATAGTGCCCACATCAACCGGCCACCTCTTCGTAATAGCATAAACAAGAATAGACATATCGGCTTGCATGTCAACGGTGTGTAGCATGGGTAAAAGGTGTCGGGCAATGAATGCATACCACAATGCTGGCTCAATTTTTAGAAAACGCTCCGGGAAATGAGTGACCCGGAGGGGGTCGTGCCAACGAACACCCGCATGACACATCTCTCTCAACATCAAAGGATAATCTGGGTTCGCCTTAAAACTTCTAAATTGACTATCATCCACTACGGGGGTATCAAACAGCCTATTCAATGATTCTACATCAAACAATACAAGTCTCCCCCTAACAACAGCTTTCGAATCCTCGCGGGCAGGGGCATTCGCATAAAATTCCTGAACCACCGGAATAATGGCTGGTTCGGGTTCTTTGCAAAACAGGGTCCATTTCCTCTTGATAATCCCCAAGGCAACAAATTCATTACAATCCATAGTTATACCCCGCTCAGCAATAGGATTTCGATTTAGTCGAGCATGTTCGTACCTTTCTTGGGCTTCCAAAGAGACGAACTTGTTGGATAATTGAGCGGAGGATGAGGAGCTAGGGACGATAGGGCCGGATGAACGGAATCTTTTGGCAGGCATGGTGGTGGTCGGCCGGAGCAGAGGCGGCCGGTGGCGGTGATGTAAAGAAGAGTGCACAAATGAATGATTCCCTTAGAAATTTCCCGGCCTAAACTTGAGCGCGATAATAAACTCCACAAATCTGCAATGTAAGATCAATAATGTTAAGAATCAATGGAGAAATTAGAGAAGAAAGATTTGGGGATTTAGGGTTTATTGGAGAGAAGAAGAAGAATAGAAGGAGAAGAAAGTGGGAGAGAAAATAAGAATTCTCGATTTGTTTTCGTCTGCGCCTCTCGCGCGCGCGCGAGACTTCAATATTAGTCTCTGACCGCTTGACTTGCACGCGCGCGCGCGCGCGCTATTCCTTCAGAGTTCTCTGGAGCGCGAGCCTGTGCGCGCGCAAGACAGGGGCTCGCGCGTGCGCAGTACAAAATTGCAGAATCTCTATACCTCGCAAGAATAATAACACCACTTAAAAATACCAAAAAAAAAATAAATAAATAAATAAAATTAAAACACTGGGTTGCCTCCCAGCCAGCGCTAAATTTATAGTCTATAGCCCGACTCTACCTCCCTCTTTAATTTGTCGGGTCTTGCAAGTCGACGGAGGTCTGTGTCTGATCCACTCGATAAATTTTTATCCTATGTCCGTTAACTTTGAATGCTCGTGTGGCCGGACTAAAAATTTCTACCGTACCATACGGCATCACTTGCTTGATAGTATACGGTCCTGACCATCTCGAACGAAGCTTTCCTGGCATGAGCTTTAAGCGTGAGTTATATAATAAAACATCTTGGCCTACCTCGAATTCACGTGGGACAATGCGCTGATCATGCCACTTCTTGGTCTTTTCCTTGTAGATTCTGGCATTTTCATAGGCCTCCAACCTGAGCTCTTCAAGTTCATTCAATTGTAGTAACCGTTCTTCACCCGTAGCCTGCACATCAAAATTTAGAAATTTAGTAGCCCATAGTGCTCTATGTTCAAGTTCAACAGGAAGATGACATGCTTTACCATATAACAACCTAAATGGAGAAGTTCCTATAGGTGTTTTAAAAGCAGTTCGATAGGCCCATAACGCTTCATCTAATTTATTTGACCACTCTTTCCTGTTCGCATTCACAGTTTTCTCCAAAATTCTTTTCAATTCTCTATTAGAAATTTCAACTTGCCCACTAGTCTGAGGATGATAAGGTGTTGCCACCTTGTGAGTAACCCCATATTTTGTCAAAAGCTTCTCAAATTGCTGGTTACAAAAATGGGTTCCTCCATCACTAATTATGGCTCTAGGGGTACCATATCTAGAAAATATGAATTTTTTGAAAAATTTTATAACCACCTTAGAGTCATTCGTCCTACAAGCTAGTGCTTCAACCCACTTAGACACATAATCGACCGCAACCAAAATATACTTGTTCCCTTCAGACACAGGAAACGGTCCCATAAAATCTATACCCCACACATCAAAAACTTCACATGCAAGAATATTATTGAGGGGCATCTCATGTCTCCTAGAGATATTACCAACCTTCTGACAAGAATCACAAGCAATCACATAGGTAAAAGCATCCTTAAATAATGAAGGCCAATAAAATCCCGACTGAAATACTTTGGCGGCGGTACGACCCGCACCGAAATGACCTCCAGTCGAACCTGTGTGACAGTGTGAAAGTATAGATCTTACCTCTTCTGCTGGAATACACCTACGAATGATACCATCTGCACAAATCTTAAACAAAAACGGGTCTTCCCACAAAAAATATTTCAAGTTAGAGAAGAATTTCTTCTTCTGTTGATAAGTTAAATGCGCGGGAATAAACTTACTTGATAGATAGTTAACGATATCTGCATACCATGGTAGGTTGGATACCTCAAACAACTGCTCATCTGGAAAATCATCATGGATCACCTGCGTTTCAGCGCCTTGATTTTCCAAACGAGAAAGGTGGTCCGCAACTTGATTTTCAGCTCCTTTCCTGTCAACAATTTTTAAATCAAATTCTTGCAATAGTAAAACCCAACGAATTGACCTGGGTTTAGCATCCTTTTTGCTCATCAAATACTTCAAGGCCGAGTGATCCGTGTGCACTATGACTTTACTCCCCACCAAATAAGATCTGAACTTATCCAAGGCGAATACGACTGCGAGAAGCTCTTTTTCAGTAGTCGTGTAATTCAGTTGGGCGGCTGACAGGGTGATACTGGCGTAGTAAATCACATGAAGTGCCTTGTCCCTCTTTTGTCCAAGCACGGCTCCCAATGCGGTGTCACTGGCGTCACACATCAACTCAAACGGCAGATTCCAATCAGGTGCTACTATCACCGGTGCAGTTGTTAATTTCTCCTTCAAAATTTTAAAAGCCTGCAAGCACTCAGCAGAAAAATTAAAAGGCACCTCTTTGATTAACAGATTAGTCAGGGGTTTAGCAATAGAAGAAAAATCTTTAATAAATCTCCTATAGAAACCAGCATGCCCAAGAAAACTACTAATGCCCTTCAAATTTGCGGGAGGTGGAAGTTTTTCAATTACTTCAAGTTTTGCTCTGTCCACTTCCACACCTAACTCAGACACCTTATGGCCTAAAACAATGCCCTCTTTCACCATGAAGTGGCATTTTTTCCAATTCAATACCAAATTACTCTCCTCACATCTCTGCAACACTTTTTTCAGATTAAACAAACATGCATCAAAAGATGATCCTACCACAGAGAAATCATCCATAAACACTTCTATGAACTTTTCAACCATATCATGAAAAATAGCCATCATACATCGCTGAAAAGTGGCAGGGGCATTACACAACCCAAATGGCATCCGTTTATATGCAAAAGTACCATAGGGACAAGTAAAAGTGGTTTTGTGTTGGTACTCAGGTGCTATAGGAATTTGCATATATCCGGAATAACCATTCCAAAAAACAATAAAACGCATGCCCTGCAAGTCGCTCAACCATCTGATCAATAAAGGGAAGGGGGAAGTGATCCTTACGGGTGGCATCATTCAATTTCCTATAATCTATGCAAACCCGCCACCCCGTAACAGTTCTTGTAGGAATCAATTCATTGTTGGAATTTTTAATTACAGTCATACCTCCCTTTTTAGGCACTACTTGAATTGGACTCACCCATTCACTATCAGATATAGGGTAGATAATACCTGCATCAAGGAGCTTGATTACCTCCTTTTTCACTACCTCTTGCATTGCTGGGTTAAGTCGCCTCTGTGGTTGAGTCGATGTCTTATGTTCCGCCTCCATCAAGATTTTGTGCATGCACATGGTTGGACTAATACCCTTAAGATCGGCCAAACTTCAACCTATGGATCTTATGTGCTCTCAGATCACACGCAGCAACTTTTCCTCCTCGCAACCTGTCAAAGAAGATGAACAAATTATTGGCAGTTTATCGTTCTTTAATACATACAAATACTTCAAATGATATGGAAGTGGTTTAAGTTCAAGAGTAGGGGGCTCTTCGATGGATGGCTTCAGCGGTTTTGGAGTATGGTTGAGCTCTCCCATCTTGGTATTGATGAGTCTGTCGAAGGGTAGACTCCAATCCAAATACCGTGCTACTTCATGAACTTCCTCACTAACCTGTTCTTCATCAGTTGTACCTGTCAAACATATTTCTAATGGATCCTGCATAGAACACTCAACCAAATCATCAGTAACATCAATTCTGAAACAGTCAGAATTTTCTGCATGATATCGAATGCCATGAAAAACATTAAAAATTACTTTCTCATCATTCATACGCAATATCAATTCTCCCTTATGCACATCAATCAAAGCTTTTCCAGTGGCTAAAAATGGTCTACCCAAAATAAGAGGTATCTCACGATCCTCATCCATATCAAGCACAACAAAATCTACTGGAAATATAAACTTATCAACCTTAACCAACACATCCTCTACAATTCTCCTTGGATATTTTATAGATCTATCAGCTAATTGTAGGGAAATAGTAGTTGGATTAACTTCACCAATTCCTAGCTTTTCAAAACATGAATAAGGCATAAGATTTATACTTGCACCTAGATCACATAAAGCCTTATTAAAAAATGATTTTCCAATAGTGCATGGGATTGAAAAGCTACCGGGATCCTTAAGTTTCGGAGGGAGTTTATTTTGTAAAATGTCAGAACACTCTTCCGACAACTTAACAGTTTCAAAATCCACAAGTTTTCTTTTGTTAGACAAAATCTCTTTTAAAAATTTTGCATAACTAGGCATTTGAGCTAAAGCGTCTGCAAAGGGAATATTAATATGAAGCTTTTTGAAAATCTCTAAGAATTTTGCAAATTGATTATCCAATTGCATTTGCTTTGCTCTCTGGGGGAAGAGAAGTTTACTCAAGTCAATCTTCTCAATAATAGATGAGTGAGAAGACTTACCTTTCTTGCCTGTAGGCGTGGAGTCTGCCTGCTTTGGTGCTTCATCCAGCTCTTTTTCCTTGACTAGGTCACTTGCTTCTTCATCCTCAGTATTCTTTGCATCAGAATCTGCTTGCGATCTAGTTACCGCCAGAATAGTATTGACATCCTTTGGATTCCTCTCAGTATTGCTAGGCAACGATCCTGCTGGCCTAGTTGATAGCTGTGTAGCTATCTGACTCATCTGTGTCTCTAATTTCTGTAACATTGCCTCTTGATTCTGTAGACGGGTCTCAGTACCAGCTACATATTTCATCATAATTTCTTCAAAAGAGGGCTTCTTCTCTACTGGCTTCGATGTGTTGCTGTAGGATCTGCAGCTTTCCAAGCGAAGTTTGGATGGTTTTTCCAGCCAGGATTGTAAGTGTTGCTGTATGGATTGTACTGCTGTCTCCCTTGATTTCCCATAAAGTTCGCTGCATCAACTTCAAATACTTGTTGTTCGTCAGGCTGTTGGACTTGCACATGATTGGCTGAAGATGTCTGCATAACTGCCATCTGATGGGTAAGTGCATCGATCTTGGCATTAAGTGATGTTAATGTATCGACTTCAAGAACTCCAGCTTTCCTCTCTTTTTTAGCATCTGGCCATCCAATGTTGCTCCCAGCCATATTTCCTATAATTTCCCATGCCTCTGCCGGTGTCTTTCTGAATAGGCTTCCGTTGGCAGCAGCATCTAACATGGAGCGAACAGATTGATCAGCCCCATTGTAAAAAGTCTGAGTCTGCTGGCTTTGAGTGAGATTATGTTGAGGACACATCCTCAACATCTTTTTGAATCGAGTCCAAGCAGCATTTAACGATTTAGCTTCCTTCTGCCTGAATGATATGATATCAGAGAACAGTTTTGCCATCTTTGTGGGCGGAAAATATTTATTCAGAAATATCTGAACAAGTTGATCCCATGTAGTAATAGAGCCAGCAGGCAGATCATCTAGCCATTCAGCAGCTTCTCCTTGTAGAGAGAATGGGAATAACCGCAGTCGCACTCCATCAGATGATACCCCATTCACCTTGAACGTGTCGCAGATCGACAGAAAACGCTCCAGATGAGCGTAAGGGTCTTCTACAGATGAACCCCCGAATCTAGCTTGCAATTGAATCAGCTGAATAGTAGAGGGCTTCAGCTCGAAATTGTTTGCCTCAACAGCGGGGCAAACTATGCTCGATCCATAACCTTCATTTGGCGGGCGGATAATATCCCATACAGTACGGTTTTCTGCAATCTCTACTTCAGATTCAGATTCTGACTCTAGTTCAAGATTGAAAGATTTCTTAGCTTTTCGGATCCTGCTAAGTGTGCGCTCGATCTCCAAATCAAGTGGTAGTAATGTTTTTGATCGAGTTTTATGCATACACAACAGAAGGTACCTGAAGATCACCAAGAAATTAAGGTCAGAATTTTAAGAAAGTAAGTAATGTCTAATCTCAAGTGAAATAAAAATTTTGATATCAAAAACAGTCCCCGGCAACGGCGCCAAAAACTTGACCCGCTTTAATCGGTGTGAATAAATTCAACTGGCAAGCGTACCAGGTCAAGTAATAATATAGTGGACAAAGGTCCAAGTGTCGAACCCACAGGGACTGTATAAAATATTATTACCAAAATATATTTATTTCTACCTAATCTAGACTAAATAAAAAGATGATTTCAGATTTTTAACTAACAAATAAAATTGCAAATAAAATTAAATTAAATAAAAACGCAGCAGAAAAAATTGGATTAATTCAAATTTGGGAAAAACTTCGATCAAGGACACACGTAGGTACCAGACATTCGTGTAACAAGCAGTCAATCTAAGATATCAGACTTAATCGTAATTCACGGGAATTTTCCTAATTTGTTCGAAGGACTATTTCTAGAACAATCAAACCTATTCAAATATTGATGAACTAATCTTTCGTAATTCTAATCAAATTTGAATGCATAAATTGCTGTGAAAATTCAGTAAAAACCTAAATCGCATAATGAAACCGAATTCTATTTCTAGTTAGTTTTACACTATGTTGATTATCGAAGTGATCAAAATCGAGACCTCCTCTTGGAATCGATTAACAAGCAAACAAATTACTGGCCAAGAAATTTGTAAGACAAATATAAATTCGATAATTAATAAAATCAAATCAAGTCTAAAAATCTCAAATAAACAAACGAGTTTTCTACATAAATTGTCTGGCCCAATCACGTGGCCTTGATCGAAAAAGAGAAACTACTCACTAATAAACATGATTCAATAATCCAAGTTTTAAAACATAAAGTACAAAAATACTAGAATAAAAGAAAATCTGAAGAATTTTGCTCCCTAGCCGCCGCAAGCTTTTCCCGTCCTCCAAAAAGATCCAAAAAAGTCCTTAACAAAGGCATCCAAATTCTATATATATGACCGCGCCCAATAAAATTCCTTCAAAATAATATTAAATTTGAAAAATAGGTCACGGACACGCGCGCGCGTGCCTAAGCAGTCTCGCGCGCGCGCAGCTTAAAATAACAGTGACTTCAAATGCCTCGCGTGCGTGCGAGGAAAGAGCTCGCGCGCGCGCGCTTCCTCTCGAGATTCTCTGGAATTTTCTTCGGCGCGCGCGCGGGACATGAGCTCGCCCGCGCGCGCCTCACCCTGGAAACCTCTGACTTTTCCTTCTGCGCACGCGCGAGACTCTTTCTCGCGCGCGCACAGCTTGGACGCACAGAAATCCCAAATTTTCTTTCATTTCCTACAAAATTCAACCAGGTGAACCCAAATCAAACACATAACATAAAATGCTAAAAAAACTTACGAAAATCACTTAAATGTATGCAAACTAAACATGAAATTCTATAAACTAATGCATACTAAACACACTTATCAACGCTCTTACCATTATTCGTTGGGCAAGTCGGAAATTGTTGTTCCGAGTCACAAGGAGTTGTGAGCCCATGGCTAGCTGTATCCCTTAACCATTGAGGGTCACACAAGTAATGAATTACTAAACCCCGTTGAGATAGTTAAATTTAAAGAGTTAAATTTAATGAAAGAGAAGTTGGACTTCTTAAATAAAAGGAGTGGAATTTCCTAAAATGACATAGGGATGGGCATTTCTTGGAAATCACTGAATTCGGATTCAGAAAAATTATCTTGACTTCAAAAGATGCAGAAATGGTTTCTGTGCACATTGGTAAAATCAGTTTGTCAATCGGAGTCACGATGAATTTTATATTAATTTCTATAATAACAGGCTTGGCTTGTTGGGCTTAAGTTATGGATTGTGGGCCCTAAGGAGTTAGAGTCCTAATACAATTATAACTTAATCTAGTCTAAAAATTATCTATAAATACATGTGTAGTGTTCAAAAATTATAAATAATTCCTCTTGCAATTTTCGAATTACACACTAAATATTCTAAGGGGATTTTCGAAATCCTCTACTCTTTTTTGAGATAATTCAGTCTGTGACTTTTGTGAAAAATTACATTCTGAATTGACAGATCAAATCTGTTTAATCCCATCGATAAACATCTGATTGATTTCTAGTGCAATCAATCAGAGGGTTTAAGTTTTCTGTTCGTGGACTTAATTCTGGAGGTTGATTGTGTCATCGGTTTCCGGGATTTACAAGAAGAGCAGATTAAATTCTGTTGGAGTCCATAATCAAGTCTTTGCTTGAATAGGTAAAAATATTTAATTGTGTATTTATATTTTTACTTGCAACATTTTTAATCGTTAGGATTTGATACCCACGATATGGAATCGTTCCATATCGGAAAAAAAAAATTTTAAACTTCCGCTGCTCCGGGTATCACATCCGTGTGATCAGAGAACGCGTGTTCCAATACCTTTTTCTACGATATTTCCCTTTGAACCTCCTCCATAAGTCACTTTCCCACTCTTTTGTTCAACATAATCTGTGAGAAACTTTCTGGAATCTGTCATATGACGTGAGCTTCCACTATCAAAGTACCAAGCACCTGAAACATTAATTCTCAAAGCAATATAGATCATATAACAATGAATATCAACATTTGGTACCCAAACCTTTCTTACAGTAGATCTGTTCCTGGAGATGTTGTGGGAGATGTTGAGTAACTTCTTAGACAACACCTTAGATGCAGACCTGTGTTTGTAGTTTTCATGCAGCTTAAAATAGAGGGGTGTGATATGATCGGGTCTATGACAGTAGTGAAAGACATACTTAAGTTTTCTCCCAGGCTTTTTAGGAATAGTAGGTTGTGGCTTTGATTTAGGTAGATCAGTCGATGTGGCTTTTTTGGGTGAACTCACTGTGCAGCTACTTTCCTTGACAAACACAGGAGTTTTTGAAGTTTTGCTAACTTCAAACTTACTGTTTTCAAAGCCTAATTCTGCTTTACCCTCTCTTCCCATCATAAGCAAAGAATCAAGCTTGTTTTTGTTTGAGTTGAACTTAGCTAGTGTGGCCTTAGCTTTCTCAATTTCTTCCTTTACCTGACACAATTCCAGGTCCTTTTTACTCAGCACTACTTCAAGTCTCAACACAGCAGCCATCAAGTCAGTATTTTCTTTTGAAATAATAGTGTTCTTCTTATTTCTTTCAGTCCAGTCAGCATACAGCTCTTCATATAACATTTGCACATTTTCCATAGACATTATTTCATTACCTGCATCAGTATCACACACATTATTAGCATTGAAAGAAGTCAAACATACTGACCTTTGGAAGATGTTGCGGCCAGGTGTGGCAACACCTGCGGCAAAACATAAGGGATTGACTTGAAACATCTTCTTGCTTTCCAACAAAGGTGATAGTGCTATGTGAATTTCTTCATCATCCTGTTCATCATATTCTTCAGATTATTCATCACTCAGAGTTGTGTTCATTCATTTTCTAAGTGTATTAGCACACTCATTTGCATAGTTCCCATAACCTGGACATGCATGACACTGTATACCGTGTCAATCTTCTTTGAAGTAGGCTTTTTCTTCCCTTCTAGCATAATTCTAGGCTTTTGATTATCAGGAAACTTCCTTGGTGATTGATCAGGCTTGTCGATTCTCAAAGGTTTGCTAACAGAAAACATTGGAGCTTTGAGTTTCTGATCATTATTCTTTGTCTCCCTCATCGTTTTTAGATAATCACCAAATTTTTTAGTGATGAGTGAAATCGAGTCATCTTCCAGGTCTGATTGAAATAAATCTTGGAAAAATTGAACAAAGTCCTTGTATGTGTCATTTGAAACTTGAAAGGCTATTGACTTCCCTTTGTCTTTCTTCTGTGCCATAGAGTTCATTTCAAACACTTAAAGAATGCTTATAAGTTCTGTCAATTTCATATTTGAAGTGTCTTTCACTTCTTCAAACGCCAAAAATTTCCATTAAATCTTTCTGGCAACGATCAAAGAACCTTATTCACAAGCCTCTCGCTCATTAGCAATTGGTTCTCCAAGAGTAAATCCTTCAGCTAACTCCCAAAGATGGTGATCATTAGCTGAAATAGTTTTGTCTTCATCCATCCTGAGATTCTTGAATTTTGAGTTTAGTAGCCTCATTCTTGTTCGTTTGATACTCTCAATCTCTTCACAATGTTCTTGTACAGTATCTCATGCATCTTTGGTAGTGACACATTCACCAATAAGCCCAAACATCCTCATATCGACACTTGATAATATTGCATTGATTGTCTTAGCATTAAAGCTAGAAATTTGTGCCTTCTCAGTGGTCCATGATGTTTCTGGTTTTATGATGTAATCACCATCCTTGTCCACAGTTTTTGGTGGACTCCAACCGGTGAGTATACTCTGCCACATGCACGTTCATCCATTTCTTTTATAGTAAAACGCATCCTATTCTTCCATAAAGCATAGTTTGTACAATCTAGGACTGGAGGTTTAAGAAACGAATTTGCTGTAGTATATGAGTCCATATTATTCCCCTGAAAAAAATAGTAACCAGGATCAGTTCTTAGTGTATCAATATTCCGTCTCTGATGCCACTTGTAAGGAATAAATGGTTGCAAACATTATCAGATTCAGATGTTGTCACTAGATGTTGGCAGCATCTGACATAACATGCAGCGAAAATATTAAAAGTGTGAATAAAACAAGCAATAAATAAATAAACACACTTGAATAATTAAGCACAAGTACAAAGTACACGTGCAGTGCCTCAGGACAAAAAGCTTCACTAGAAAACAATAAAGAGTTTTACAAAACCCTAAAACTATTGAATTATTGTCAAAACATTTTTTTCAAAAACATGTGAGAAAATAAATATTAAAAACAACTCCCTTAAACATCTACTCAAAGTAGAATGATGAAAACAAAGAAGGAGTTGATTCTTGACGCCAAAATACGAGAGCAACACATGCTTTTGATCCAATCTTCAAGTGCTCTCAAAACCTTCAAGGCAATCAAGTAAACTAGCACAAACGACTGTAGAGAAGAACTTCAGAATATGTATTCAAGATCTCTCAAATCTCACGCTGAAGTCTCTCTCTCAATAAAGCTCTCTCAAATTAGACGTGAGATCCTCTTCAAGCCTCTTCTCACGTTCACGTCTTCACGTGTATATAATCCTTAAAGAGTCCTCATTGATCATGTTTCCTTGTTTCAAATATTGAATCTACAAAGATAAGAAACAAATCATTAAGTGAAGATCTAGAGATATATTATGATAAGTGTATAATATTACATATCAAATAATTAAGTAAATAAATCAATTGAGTAAAAGATATTTCTTTATTTAAGATATCCCAATCAATTTAAAAAATTGAAGTCCAAGAAAGGCAAAAGACTTAAAATAAATCTTTTTAAAACTTTAAGAAATTTAAGAAATTTATAAATTTTCCCTTCAGTATTGTGTCAATTATATAATATAATGTATATTTTTAAGAAACAGATCGCCTGAATGGCTCCGGGCGTGGACCAGGTATGGAGTCTAATACTTAAAAAATTGTTAAAACGGTAAATGTAAGGTTTGGACAATCTGAAATCACAGAAATACCAGAAATAACTTTTTGAGTGTGTGTTATCTTTCAGTGTTGTCAACACTTCACGATAACACTATGCAGCAGAATAATTAACTAACAACAAAAGTAAATAGTGCATAGATTTTTATGCACAAGTACTAAGTACTTGTACGATGCCTCATGGAGAAATAATCACTAGAAAATCAAATCAGTTTACTAAAAAACCAACTAGCGATTGTTTTACGAAAAACTACTTTTCTCAATGGATTGAGAAAATAAACGACTTCCTAAAAACTAGTAAGACTAGAATAATACACTAATAGTAAGTTCTAAACCGAAAAATAAAACCAAAGAAACACTTTCTGAACAACACTTCACTCGTGTGTTATTCAGTGTTTCCAACACTACTCGGCAACACAACGTAGCAGTAGTATCTCTTTAGAAATTCTTCAATGATCAATCTTCAATACTCTAGAATTTCTGCAGTACTTTCTCTATGTATTTTGCTCTCTACGTTTCACTCTCTTCTCTCGATTGATTATTCTGATCGGTCCAAGCACTCCTATAAATAGATCTTTAATATATTTCCTTAAATAAGATCCTACAAAGCATGGAAACAATATATCATCAGAAATTAAATATTTTGAATCAAGATATAACAGATATTACCAATTTTAAAACTTGTTCTAAGAAAGGCAAAACTATAAATATAGAATTTGAATGCAATAAGGAAATAATTCAAAAGACATGTGCAAGACATTTTCTTTCAAACTCCCCCTTTTTGCCTTTCTGGACAAAACACGCAAACAAGTGCAAGTGACTCCCCCTATCTTATGCAACTAAAGTTCCCCCTGAATTTAATCATCTCAGAACATAGTGTTGTGTGATTGTGTTGGCAACACCGACTCTCAACACTTACTAGATCAGAGTAGCAAATAGTTTAATAGCATATCAGAGAGTAGTAAGGAGCACAACCTAATCAACTCAGAAATATTTTACAAACTCAGAGCAAAATAACAAAATTAAAAGATAAGAATAAGAAAAATCCTAAAACCAATTATCTAAACATCTTCTTCTTTAGCTTGATCAGCACTTGATCCTACTCCCCCTTTTTGTCCAGAGGGCCCTGGTAGTCCAAGTTTAGTCCTGTACTCGAGATCAGCTTTGGCTTGTGCAATTTTCAGTTCAGCATGAGCCATTTGAGCACGAATTGCAGTAGAATTCAACATAATCACAGCAGTGTTATGAATGGTCATGGGTGGAACAGACTCAGTGTTGGCAACACTGGGTACAGCACCAGTCCATGGTAGATCAATCTTCCTATTTCCCTTTAGCAAAACCGGGTGCAATCTTGATAAGCTCATCTCCTCCAATCAACTCTTCATCATCATCCTTTTTGAATCCTTGAGATTCCAGCATACCATAGATCAATGAAGGAAATGGAAACTTAGTTGATTTCCAACCACCTTCTCTAAAGGTCATAATATTTTCAAATACCAAATTTCCAAATTCCAAAGGAGCTTGAGTTCCAATGGCAAACAGTGCAAGGGCTTGTGGCTTAGTTACCACTGTTGTATTGGTAGATGACGTCCAATTCTTGATCGCAATTTTGTGAAGCACAGAAAAGAAAGAAGTAAGCTTTGCAGCTGATAACCTGTCTGGGTGCAGTGGAAATTTTGAATCATTCCCCCAGTGATCACTTTAGTGACTTGATCAATATCCTCAGTAACTGCATCATCATCTACATCAGCAGTCTTGAAGTGCTCATTGATCAGAACAGGAGTAAAATCATACACCTTTCCCCGGATGTACAATCTTCCAAACTTAAATGATTCTTCATCTCCAGTCTTTATATTCAGATTTCATTAAAACTCTAACACAACTCTTCTTGAAAATGGTCCGGCAGTGGTGACAGTATAATATAAATTCTACTGTTTCAAGAAAGTCACCAAATTCTACTTTTCGAAGGACACTTCATCAATATTCCTTTCTTCCCAATAGTCTTTTCCAGACAGAGCTTCCCATTCATCAGCAGATTCTTTTGAATAAAACTGAAGATTGTATGCCTTAGCAGGATCAATCTTAGAGTCAGATTCAGCAGCAGTGTTGTCATCAGTGTTGGCAACACTGTCATCAGCAGCTTGTTCCTCAGAACTTCCAGAACCATCAGAAGCAGCATCCTCTTAATCTTCTTCCTCAGAACTTGAAGAAGATGAACTATCAGACTCCTGGGGCCGGTTATCCTCAAACTCTTGCATCATTTCAGAATCTTGTTCATCACCATCAGATGGAACTTGTGAAGATGCAACTGGTTTAGCCTTGGTCTTTCGAATATTCGCCATGAAAGTGGCCAGTGAAATTTCCTCATCAGTAGAAGTTGGAGCCTCTGTAGTTGTCTTCGTGGTATCATCAACAACAGCAGCACTAGATGGCTCTTTCTCGGTAAAATCCACATCAGTAAAATCTTCATCAGTTGAATCATCACCAGTAGATGAATCTTCATTCTTTGATTTGTCCTTTCCAGTAACAGAGTTTTTGTCCTAGCAACCACCTCAAACTTCTGATCCGCAGAATCATCTCCAGATGAGAAATCTGGATCATCCAAAATAGGACGTGAAGTCTCCCCCTTACCACAAAATCTCTTATTGATAGTAAAATCGGGGTTGAAGCCCGCTTGGCACTTTGACCTTCTTGCTATTGGCTGTGTTGGGAACACACGATTCAACACTGAGAAATCAGGAGGATTCTCAAGGTCAATTTCGTTACCGGGTTCTCTTGGAGCAACTTCTTCCAACGGTGTAGGTTGAATGACAGCAGTACAATCGTGAGAATAGGATTTCCAGAAGATACCTCTGAAGGCTTGTCTTCCTCTTTCTAACCCATCTCCGATCGTATATCATGCGAATCGAAAGCTTTGCCTGCCATTATAAACAATTTAGAAAGTAAGGGTTTCAGAGAATTTTTGCAGAGAGAGTTTGAAAAGTTTGAAGACGATAAGATCAATTTCTACAGTGATAGAAATATATAGGGATAAGGGGTTCAAACGGTAAAAAAACCAAAAAAAAAACCCCTATCTATCATATCAGACTAGGAATCTCCCCCTAACGGTAACAATTCTTCAACGGCTAAAAAATCTCTCTAATTAAGGAAATTAAATTTGATTAATTAAGTATACCCTGAAATCTCTCACTTAAGAATATATCAATATTTCCCAAAATAAATAACTCGACATCGAGTTTTAACGCCATTGAAACATATTCAATCACAACCAATACAATTTTCAGCAAGTTGGGAAATTTTTTCAATTTTTGTCCGTCTTTGAACTTTTAACCCTGAGCACGATATGATCACAGTAAATGCACAAATGCATGACCTAATTTATGTCTAAAATAGAATGTAATGAGATTAGATCAAAAATGCATGCAAAGTGTGTGCAGTACGTGTTAAGCACCAGTATTGGCAACATTTCCCAAAAACACTGTAGTCTTCAAAATAATTTTGAATTTGTCACACTTCCAAAGCCATGTTTTTCTCCTTTTTATTTTGATTCAGAAGTGGTAGCCTACACACTAAAAGAACGATCTTCATTGGACTCTCTTAGGTAGCTTTTTCCAATTTTCTTCCGATTTAAGTTTGATTTTCAAGACATTGGTCACTGAAATTTTATCAAACCATGCTTTTTAATTTTTAAAACCACTTTTAATATGGGACAAGATCATGAAATACACGAACATCCCTCAACTACTTCGTGGTTTAAAGCATATTTTCATGGCAAGTGTGATCTGAAAATAACTTTGGCAGAAGAACTACAAAGTGTTAGTCAGTATTATCAAACATTGCAAAACATAGAAAATTATGAATATGCAGCATGCCTAAAGTCCTAAAAATGCACATGCTTGATTGGTGTTGTCCGTCAGTGTTGGCAACACTTAAGGACAGCAACCATGAGTGCTTATAAAGAACACATGTTGAGAGATTTCCTAAGACTGGAGAATCTTTCGAAGTCTAATGCTTTTGTAAAAATATCGGCCAGTTGGTTATTGGTCCCAAAAAACTCCATATGGATCATGTCCTTCTCAACTAAATCTCGAATGAAGTGATGTCTTATGTCAATGTGTTTAGTTCGAGAGTGTTGTACTAGGTTTTTTGATATATCTATAGCACTTGAGTTATCACAGTACACAATTGGTGTTTCACTTTTAAGACCATAGTCTTGT
Organism: Henckelia pumila; assembly: GCF_033568475.1. Classification (NCBI taxonomy): domain Eukaryota; kingdom Viridiplantae; phylum Streptophyta; class Magnoliopsida; order Lamiales; family Gesneriaceae; genus Henckelia; species Henckelia pumila. The sequence continues at coordinate 59,971,424 of NC_133120.1, read as the reverse complement.
AGCATTTGATTCATCCAAATTAATTGAAAACAACAACTTTCCGCTGCCACATATTCGGATTCAGCAGTGGAAAGTGACACACAATTCTGCTTTCTACTATACCATGAAACCAAGTTGTTACCCAAATAAAAACAACCACCCGTGGTGCTTTTTCTCTCATCAATATCTCCTGCCCAATCAGCATCACTATAGCCTACCAAATTAGTATTGGTTTCTTTAGTGTACCATAACCCCAAGTCTAAAGTATCTGCAACATACTTCAAAATTCTTTTTACAGCTTTCATATGTGTGACTTTAGGATCAGATTGATATCAGGAACACAAACACACACCGAACATAATATCAGGTCGACTTGCACTCAAATACAGCAGACTTCCAATTATGCTTCTGTATAGAGTGTTGTCAACACTGTCAGCAACACTATCTTTGCACAGTTTTTCATTAGTTCTCATTGGTGTTTTCATATGTCTAACATGATCAGTGCAAAACCTCTTCACCAAATTCCTAGCATATTTGCTTTGGCACAAAAAGATTCCATCACTCATTTGTTTCACTTGTAAACCTAGAAAATAATTCAACTCACCTACCATGCTCATTTCAAAGGTAGCAGTCATGCTTTCAACAAAATTATTTACAAGTTTTTGAGATGAAACACAGAAAATTATGTCATCAACATAGATTTGGCAGATAAGAAGGTTACCTTGTACTTTTTGAACAAAAATTGTTTTATCTACCTCACCTCTTTTGAATCCAATGTCAAGAAAATACTATGTGAGCCTTCCATACCAAGCACGAGGTGCTTGTTTCAATCCATATAAGGCCTTCTTCAACTTATAAACATGATCAAAATGATGTGGATCTTCGAATCCTTTAGGATGTCTTACATAAACTTCTTCACTCAAAATTCCATTCAAAAATGCACTATTGACATCCATTTGAAAAAGTTTCATTTTCATGTGACATGTAATAGCCAACAATAATCTCACAGATTCTATACGGGCTACAGGTGCGAAGGTTTCATCAAAGTCCACCCCCTCAACTTGTGTATACCCTTGAGCTACCAACCTAGCCTTGTTTCTTACAATATTTCCTGATTCATCAGTTTTGTTCTTAAAAATCCACTTTTTTCAATGATATTACTATGATCAGGTGGAGGAACTAAGATCCACACATCATTCCTAACAAATTGTTCAAGTTCATCATGCATAGCATTGACCCAAAACTCGTCATTTAAAGCCTCACCAACATTTTTTGGTTCAATACTAGACACAAAGCAAGAATATCTTACCTGAGAGTATGCGGAAGTCATGCACACTAACCCACTCATCTTTCGATAATCAACTTTTTTCTTTCTTCGGGTTTGCATCCTTCCTTGTGCATCTCCTATGATTTGTGAAGTAGGATGGTTTTTCTGAATTCTGCTTGGTACATCATGTCCAGCATCTTGTATTTCATCTTCAAAATCATCCTGATCTTCTGTACTCTATTCATTCATATTCAGTGTTGGACTCAGTGTTGTACTGGGTGATTTTTCAGGTGAGACAACACTAGTGACAACACTGGAATCAGTCTGGGAAGCAACAGTATCCAACAGATCATCAATATTGTCTTCAATTGTTTTTCCCTTCAGATCTGCATAGTCATCAAATACCACGTTAATAGATTCAATGATAGTTCTAGTTCTCAAGTTAAACACACGATAAGCTCGAATATTCAAAGCATATCCAAGAAATAAACACTTATCGTTTTTTGAACCAAACTTATCCAATTGCATCTTGTCTTTCAAAACATAACATATGAATCCAAAAATATGAAAATATTTAAGGTTAGGCTCTTTCCCATAAGAATTTCATAGGAAGTTATAGTAGAACCTTTCCTTAAATACACCCTATTGGATATATGGCATGCAGTATTTAAAGCCTCAGCCCAAAATATTTTTGCAATATTTTTGGAGCTTAACATAAACCTTGCCATCTCTTGGAGGGTTCTGTTTTGTAGTGACCCTAACCTGGATCACCTACTAAACAGAACATAGGCATGCAATTAACTTAATAAATAGATATCAGAATAAACTGCGGAAATATTACTAAAATTACAATCCCAAGGAAAGGAATCTGTAAATATCCAAAATTGATTATACAACCAAATCGAAAGTTGTATCAACCCAAAACAACAGAAATAAACCTAGACGAAGCTCCAGCTGGCCAACCACTGCCTAGCCCCTCTTGGAACCACCCGCATCATCCAATCGCAAACCTGTCCCATGGAATAGGGTGTCCAAAAACACAGAGTACGAGACATGAGCATAAAATACTCAGTACGAGAGTATGAGTATACATGCATGCAAAGTGAACTCCCTATAACTCGAGGTCAAAGATCAGATAACAGAGACAGACCGGGCCCTGGTATGTAGCACGCTGTGCCGTCGCTTCAGGAGGTGGCTCCCATACCATAATAATAGTGGATATGCCGGACCCAAATCGATGGAAGTCCAACCACTAACAGGATAGGGAAAAACCCTACTAACAGACATCTCGAAGGAGATAGCTCAGTATACAAATGAATGCGGCATAAATAAATGACATATAACCCATGTAGTCACATAATACATGCATACTCAGTCAGGATATCTCGAACAGTACTTTCGTACCTCAAATCAGTGCAAGCTCTACCAACTGTAGGTCCACGCCTATAGTCTGCTCTACACTGCCAAATGATACTACTATCATTATAGTGTTCTAAAAGCCTTAACTAAGCTATTGCCTACTCCTAAATATTTATAGGAAGCAAAAGCTATACCTTCGTCCGTCGTTAGCCCTTTGATGTCGATGCCTCCAGAACTTGGGCACAACTCCGCTACGACTATCGAACGCCTCGACGACTCCCGGTTCAAGCCTAGAAAGGCTAGAACAACTCGAATACGACTAGAGTAGAGAGGAAATCCGGAATTGGCAATTGAAAATAAATTCTTGGCCTTCTATTTATAGACAATAATCGGAGTTTTCGATCCTCGATTGGAACTTCCGAACCTCGATCGGAACGTCCGATCCTGCCATCGGAGCTTCCAAAGATCCTGATCTGCCACATGTCAAAATATCACTTGTTGATTTCGGATAGGGGTGATCGGAGCTTCCAATCCAACCACACGTCATGCCTGACGTAATACTATCGGAGCTTCCGATCCTGCATTGGAGCTTCCGATCCTGTTCGGAGCTTCCGAACTCACCTTCGAAGCTTCCGAACTCTTCCAAGTAATTATGATTAATTCCTTAATTACTGATTTTGGTTACGGGCTACTACATTCTCCCCCACTTAAGATATTTCGTCCTCGAAATCAGATCTTAAGTACTGAATGTAATACAAAAATCAGAAACATTCGTTATTCAAATCAAACATTATAGAGTTTGCAACTGAATACAACTTAAAGAATGAAATCAAAACAACTCAGGATGGTCTTCACGCATCCTGTCCTCAAGCTCCCAAGTAGCTTCCTCAGTGCCTCGGCGCTGCCACTGAACTAAAACCAAAGGAATGACTTTGTTCCGCAAAACCTTATCCTTATAATCCAGGATACGAATAGGTTTCTCAACATAGGTCAAATCCTTGCTCACCTGAACCTCAGACCACTGCAGAATATGAGACTCATCTGCCACATGCCGTCGCAACAGAGATACGTGGAACACGTCGTGAATACTGGAAAGATGCGGTGGCAAAGCTAGTCGATAAGCCAAATCGTCAATGCTCTCCAAGATCTCAAACGGACCGATAAACCTGGGAGACAACTTGCCCTTAAGGCCAAATCTGAGAATCTTGAGGAAAGGTGACACTCTCAGAAACACTTTCTCCCCGACATCGAACTGAAAAGGCCTACGCTTGGTATTAGCATAGCTGGCCTGATGATCCTGTGCAGTCTTAATCCATTTCTTGATCTGATCAACAATGTCTATCGCCTGCTGGATAAACTCCGGTCCCTCAGCCTGTCTCTCCCCCACTTATTCCCAGAAGAGTGGAGTACGACAACGTCGCCCGTACAATGCCTCAAAAGGTGCCATCCCAATACTAGTATGATAGCTGTTGTTGTATGCGAACTCGATCAATGGCAAATGATCCTGCCAGGCTGAACCAAAATCCATGACGCACGCTCTAAGCATATCCTCCAAAGTACGGATTGTGCGCTCTCACTGACCATCAGTCTCCGGATGATAGGCAGTACTCAAACTGAGAGTAGTTCCCATCGCACGCTGAACACTCCCCCAGAATCTAGAAGTAAACCTGGGGTCCCGATCGCTGACAATGCTCACAGGCACTCCATGAAGTCGAACGATCTCCTGAATGTACAATCGAGCCATACGATCCACATTGTACTCCCGGCTATAGGCAATGAAATGCGCTGACTTGGTGAGTCGGCCCACCACAACCCAGATAGCATCACAGTTCCTCGAGGACACCGGAAAATGGGTCACAAAGTCCATTGTGATAAACTCCCATTTCCATTCAGGAATAGGCAGACTGTGAAGCAATCCTCCAGGTCGTCGGTGCTCTGCCTTGACCTGTTGATACACCAAACATCTCGAAACAAACTGATAAACACTGCGTTTCATTCCCTTCCACCAGAAACGAGTACGTAGATCCTTGTACATCTTGTTGCTCCCAGGATGAATACTCAACTTAGTGCGATGCGCCTGAGACAAAATCTCCTCTCGCAACTCTTCATCCTGCGGAATCACAAGCCTAACAGACAAACACAGAAAACCATCTGACTGATAATGAAATCCAGATGAGCTACCCTCGTTAGCTAGACGAGCTAAACGCTAGGTCTTTGAATCAGACATCTGAGCATCTCAAATCCGCGAATACAAAGCTGGCTCAGATAATATCGCAAACATCTGGATACTCTGCATACCTTTCTTATGCTTGAAGGTATATCCCGAAGTACAACAGTCACTGATTGCACTAGACATCGAACAAGTCTGAAGTGCGGATAGTCGCACCTTGCGACTCAAAGCATCAGTGGTGAGATTAGCAGCTCCCGGATGGTACTTAATCTCGCAATCATAGTCCTTAAGCAAGTCCATCCAACGTCTCTGGCTCATGTTCAACTCCGCCTGAGTGAACAAATACTTGAGACTCTTATGGTCGGTGAAGATCTTAAATTTCTCGCCATACAGATAATGACGCCAGAACTTCAAAGCGAACACAATGGCTGCTAACTCCAAATCATGGACTGGGTAGTTGTCCTCGTGAAGCTTCAGCTGTCTAGAAGCGTATGCGATCACATGCCCATTCTGAGTCAGGACACAACCTAACCCCTAAAGAGAAGCATCAGTGTATACCACATACCCTCCAGATCCTGACGGTAATGCCAACACCGGCGCAGAAGTCAACCGCCGTCGAAGCTCACAGAAATTCTCCTCACACTCGGAGGACCACTCGAAATCCACACCCTTGCAGGTAAGCTGCATCAAAGGTCGAGCTAGTTGAGAGAAATTCAAAATGAAGCGATGATAATACCCTGCTAGACCCAGAAAACTACGGATCTCAGCAACTGTCGTCGGACGCGACCAATTAAGAACAACTTCAATCTTGCTTGGATCAACAGAAATCCCCTCCCTGGATATGATATGGCCAAGAAAGACCACTCGATCCATCCAGAACTCACACTTGCTCAGCTTGGCGTACAACTGCTCATCTCGAAGAGTCTGCAGTACCAACCGCAAGTGAGAAACATTCTCTTCTATATTACGCGAATACACCAAGATGTCGTCAATGAAGACCACGACAAACTTGTCCAAATACTCCCTGAAGACACGGTTCATCAGATCCATGAATATAGCCGCGCATTATTTAAACCAAAAGGCATCACTAGGAACTCGTAATGCCCATAGCGAGTACGAAATGCAGTTTTGGCTACGTCCTGATCACGGACTCTCAACTGATGATACCCAGATCTCAAGTCGATCTTGGAGTAAACTAAAGTTCCCTGCAGCTGATCAAACAAGTTATCAATACGAGGCAACGGATACTTATTCTTCACAGTAACTCGCGCATCTCTGACGGAGCCAGACGATACGGTGCTCGAGAAATAGGTGAAGTACCCGGCATCAACTCTATGCCAAACTCGACTTCTCTAACAGGAGGAAAACCCAGAATCTCATCAGGAAAAACATATTGAAATTCATCTACAACAGGAATACTCTCTATCCCAATGCTCTCAGCGGACAAATCAACTGCATAGATAAGGTAGCCTTCCCCGCCAGACTCTAGAGCTCGACAGGCTCTCAAAGCTGATACCAAGGGCATCGGGGGTCGCGCTCCCTCTCCATAGAAAAACCAGCTATCACTCCCCTTCAGATGAAAGCGTACTAATCTCTGGTAGCAGTCCACTGAAGCTCGATAGGTAGTCAACATATCTATTCCCAGAATGCAATCAAAGTCGTCCATCGCCAGGACCATAAGATTCGCAATCAAAATGTTACCCTCGAACTCTAAAGGGCAACCCATTACTAGAAGCTTAGCCAAAGCAGATTGGCCCGTCAGAGTAGAAACAGACATCACTACGTCTAGTGCAATGCATGGTAACTTATGCCTCTTAACAAAACGTGCAGAAATGAAGGAATGAGATACACCAGTGTCAATAAGTACAAGAGCAGGTATACCATAAAGCAGAAATGTACCTACGATGACTTTCTCATTCTCCTCCACTGCCTAATCATGTCTCAGGGCAAACACCTGGCCAGAAGCTCGTGGCCTCAAATAGAACTCTCAGCAGGCTATCCCTGCGACCTCTGCTGAACGGTGGCCTGAGAACCAGATCCTGAACCTGAACCAGAACCGTCTCCCCCAGATAGTGGACAATCCCTCCGGATATGACCAGTCTCTCCACAATGGAAACAAGCTCCAGAAGCTCTACGGCACTTGTCGGATGGATGGTTCTTCCCACAGTGATCACACTTGTCCTTCTTACCGAAATGGACAACACCTCTAGAACCAGAGGAAGAAGTAGATCCAGACTTCTTGAAAGATTGGGCACGGGGACCCAAAGAACTAGCAGGTCTCGACTGAGAGAAAGACCTGTTCCGCCGAATGTTGTCCTCCGCCTGGTGTCAACGGCTCACCAAACCCTCGTAGGACATGTCGTCGCCAACCGCCACACGGTCATGGATCTCAGGGTTAAGGCCCTGAAGGAATAGATTATACTTCATCCCAGAGCTGTCAGCAATATCGGGGCAATAGGATAGCAGATCAAATAACTTCTGCTGATACTCACCAATAGACATGGCTCCCTGTCGCAGACTCAGTAGCTCGCCTGCCTTCGACTGACGGAGTGCAGGAGGAAAATACAGCTTCAAAAAAGCTATGCGGAACTCGGCCCAGGTGGCCACTCCTCTCGCCACAACAAAAGGTGCAGAAGTAAACCTCCACCACCTGCGCGCACGTCTATCCAGAAGATAACCAAGGGTCTCCATCTTCTGCTCCTCGGTGCACTGGAAAGTCTAAAAAGTCTTCTCCATGCGGTCTAACCAATTCTCCGCATCCTCCGGAGACTCACCCCCAACCAAGGTCTTAGGCCCTGTCTGCAAGAATCGACGTATACTGAAACGGTCCTCATCTCGATGACGATGGCGGCGTTCCCGACGAGGCTCCCGGTCGGCATCACCCCAATGCCTACCAATACTGCCATGAGAACTCTGGTCGTCACGATCTGCCATCTACAAAATTAACCTAATGGTTATCTTAATGTAGAATCTAAATCCCAAGAATATTTTGCATGCTCTGATACCATAAATGTAGTGACCCTAACTCGGATCACCTACTAAACAGAACTTAGGCATGCAATTAACTTAATAAACAGATATCAGAATAAACTGCGGAAACATTACTAAAATTACAATCCCAAGGCAAGGAATCTGTAAATATCCAAAATAGATTATACAACCAAATAGAAAGCTGTATCAACCCAAAACAACAGAAATAAACCTAGACAAAGCTCCAGCTGGCCAACTACTGCCTAGCCCCTCTTGGAACCACCCGCCTCGTCCAATCGCAAACCTGCCCCATGGAATAGGGTGTCCAAAAACACAGAGTACGAGACGTGAGCATAAAACGCTCAGTACGAGAGTATGAGTAAAAATTCATGCAAAGTGAACTCCCTATAACTCGAGGTCAAAGATCAGATAACAGAGACAGACCGGGCCCTGGTATGTAGCACGATGTGCCGTCGCTTCAGGAGGTGGCTCCCATACCATAATACCAGTGGATATACCGGACCCAAATCGATGGAAGTCCAACCACTAACAGGATAGGGAAAAACCCTACTAACAGACATCTCGAAGGAGATAGCTCAGTATGCAAATGAATGCAGCATAAATCAATGACATATAACCCATGCAGTCACATAATACATGCATACTCAGTCAGGATATCTCGAGCAGTACTTTCGTACCTCAAATCAGTGCAAGCTCTACCAACTCTAGGTCCACGCCTATAGTCTGCTCTACACTGCCAAATGATACTACTATAATTATAGTGTTCTAAAAGTCTTAACTAAGCTATTGTCTACTCCTAAATATTTATAGGAAGCAAAAGCTATACCTTCGTCCGTCGTTAGCCCTTTGATGTCGATGCCTCCAGAACTTGGGCACAACTCCGCTACGACTATCGAACGCCTCGACGACTCCCGGGTCAAGCCTAGAAAGGCTAGAACAACTCGAATACGACTAGAGTAGAGAGGAAATCCGGAATTGGCAATTGAAAATGAATTCTCGGCCTTCTATTTATAGACAACGATCGGAGCTTCCGATCCTCGATCGAAACGTCCGAACCTTGATCGGAACGTCCGATCCTGCCAATCGGAGCTTCCGAAGATCCTGATCTACCACGTGTCAAAATATCACTTGTTGATTTTGGATAGGGGTGATCGGAGCTTCCGATCCTGATCGAATCTTCCGATCCAACCACACGTCATGCCTGACGTAATACTATCGGAGCTTCCAATCCTGCATCGGAGCTTCCGAACTCTTCCAAGTAATTATGATTAATTCCTTAATTACTGATTTTGGTTACGGGCTACTACATGTTTTTTCTTTCGGCAATGTCATTCTGCTGAGGTGTCTTAGGTGTAGAATATTCATGTGATATACCTTCATTTTCACATAATTGATCAAACAAAGAGTTTTAAAATTCCTTACCATGGTCAGTTCGAATCCTGATAACCTTCAAAGCATACAGATTAGTAATCTGTTTTATCAATTTTTTGAAAGCTTCGAATGTCTCAGAATTTTCTCTTAGAAAATTTATCCATGAGTACCTTGAAAATTCATCTACACACACAAATGAATACCTCGAACCTCCACAGCTTTCAATCTCCATAGGTCCCATTAAGTCCATGTGTAGGAGTTCAAGACATTGTGTTGTCCCACAGTGTTGTAACACTGGATGAGACACACGAGTTTGCTTACCTTTCTGACAGTCTCCACACACGTATGGAACTCCAGAAGTTAGGTTTGGCATTCCACGTACAGCATCATACTGCCTTAGTTTCTTCAGTGCTTTGAAGTTGGCATGTCCCAACTTTTGATGCCATAAATTCAAATCATCAATCTTGGTGAATTTGCAAGCATTTTCCTCTCCAAGTTGATAACAGTTGTCTGATGATCTAGACCCTGTCAAAATACACGAATTACTCTTATCAAAACTTGACACAAATTCTTATCAAATTTAACATAAAAATCATCATCAAAGAGTTGGCTAATGCTAATAAGATTAGCATTTAATCCTTCAACATGTAAAACATTATGAAGCTTAGGCAGTCCTTCTACATTCAAAGTTCCTTTTCCAACAATCTTTCCATTGGCTCCTCCTCCATATGTCACTTTTTCTTTATCCTGTTCAACATAGTCAGAAAGATATTTCTTCAATCCTGTCATGTGGCGTGAACTGCCACTGTCGAAGTACCAATGACCTGCAACATTAGTTTTCAAGGAAGTATAAACGAAATTACAACTAGATTTAGCTTTTGGTACCCAAACCTTTTTCTCAGAATTTTTCTTCCAGGCAGTGTTCTGGTTCAGTGTTGGCAACACTGATGGCAGAACTTGTCTAGTATTCCAGTACATATAGTCATACCTGAGTTTGAAACAATAAGGCTTGATGTGACCTTGCTTGTGACAGTAATGACAAACAAACCTACGCTTCCTTTGCTTTTTCCTCTGAACAGGAGCTTGTGTCTTCAAAGGAATTGGTTTTTCCTTTGGAATTGCAATTGGATCACTAGCAGAGTTACTGTTCTCCTTGACAAAAATAGTTTGTGATGACTCCCCTACTTCAAACTTGCTATTATGAAAGCCTAGACCAGCTCTATCATCTTTTCCCATCATCAGAATTGATTTCAGCTTGGTTTTGCTCGAATTAAACTTTGCAAGAGTTGCATTGGCTCTTCCAAGCTCTTCTTTGACTTTGCATAGTTATAAATCCTTCTTGCTCAGAACAACTTCTAGTCTTGCCACTGAAGCTTTCAGTTCACTGTTTTCCTTTGTTAAAGCAGAATTTGACTTGTTCCTTAATATCCAGTCATTATACAATTCTTCATACATCTTCTGAGCATTATCCCATGAAAGTTCTACTTCACCAGCTTCCTGATTTGAGTCTCCAGGAACAGATGCATTCAGATAAAGTACTTTTTGGTCAGTGTTGTGACCAAGAGTTGTGACACCTGTGACAACACTGTGTTTCTGCTGTACCAGAACTATCAGTGCATTGTGAGTCTCTTCTTCTCCTTGTTCTGTACCTTCCTCATCTTCATCATCACTTAGGGAAGCATAAATTCCTTTGCAAAGTCTGGTTGGGCACTCATTAGCATGGTGACCAAATCCTGTGCACTCATGACACTTCACAGACTCAACTTTCTTTGAGATAGTCAGCGTTTTTCCTTCTTTCTGAAAGTGATTTTGACTCTTTGAAGGAATGGTAGTCTGTTCTGGTCCGCAAATCCTCAATTCCAACAGCAGGAGCATTCAAAACTTTAGGCTTCTGACCAGGTTTCTTATAATCTCTCATTCTCTTTAAGTAGTTACCAAATTGTTTGGTAAGTAAGGCAATGGAATCATCTCCTAAGTCAGACTCGTTGACACCCTGTGTCAGATCAACAAAATCATTGTATGAGTCATTGGAAACTTGAAGTGCAATAGACTTACCTTTGTCTTTTTTTCCAAAATTCATCTTCAACTCATAAGTTCGAAGTGAACTCATCAATTCATCCAATCCCAGAATTGATGTGTCTTTTGATTCATCAATAGCACAAATCTTCATTTGAAATCTTTCCGGCAGTAATCTCAACACTTTGCTCACAAAACGTTCATTTGAAATAGCATCACCAAGATCAATTGCCTCATTCTCGATCTTCCTTAAGCGTAGTTCATAATCATCAATTGTCTCACTTTCTTCCATCCTCAAGTTTTCAAACTGAGTAGTGAGAATCCTTCTTTTGGTTCGACGCACACTTTCGGATCCTTCACAGTGCATTTGAAGTTTTTCTTAAGCCTGTTTAGAACATACACAATTAGTTAGAAGGGAAAACATATTAGAATCAAGAGAAGTAAATATAGCATTAAGATCTTTGTTGTTCATATTCGAAGCAGCAGTTTCATCGGCATTCCATTTCGTTTTTGGTTTGAGGAGAAAATCTCCTTCTCCATCAGTTATCCTTGGTGGATTCCATCCTTGTAGCACACGCTGCCATGCCTTTTCATCAATCGATTTGATGTAGACATGCATCCTGACTTTCCAGATAGCATAGTTGGATCCATCCAAGATTGGAGGACGTTGAGCAGTTCCTGAATAAGGTATCTCCATTGTGATGTCCTATCAAACACAAAAATAGAATCACACTTAGTATCGTCAAGTGAATGTCTCTGACGCCAATTGTAAGGTTTGGACAGTCTGAAATCACAAAAATACCAGAAATAACTTTTTGAGTGTGTGTTATCTTTCAGTGTTGTCAACACTTCACGATAACACTATGCAGCAGAATAATTAACTAACAGCAAAAGTAAATAGTACACAGATTTTTATGCACAAGTACTAAGTACTTGTACGATGCCTCATGGCGAAATAATCACTAGAAAATCAAATCGGTTTACAAAAAAACCAACTAGCGATTGTTTTACAAAAAACTACTTTTCTCAATGAATTGAGAAAATAAACGACTTCCTAAAAACTAGTAAGACTAGAATAATAAACTAATAGGAAGTTCTAAACCGAAAATTAAAAACCAAAGAAACACTTTCTGAACAACACTTCACTCGTGTGTTCTTCAGTGTTTCCAACACTACTCGGCAACACAACGTAGCAGTAGTATCTCTTCAGAAATTCTTCAATGATCAATCTTCAATACTCTAAAATTTCTGCAGTACTTTCTCTATGTATTTTTCTCTCTACGTTTCACTCTCTTCTCTCGATTGATTATTTTGATCGGTCCAAGCACTCCTATAAATAGATCTTCAATATATTTCCATAAATAAGATACTACAAAGCATGAAAACAATATATAATCAGAAATCAAATATTTCGAATCAAGATATAACAGATATTACCAATTTTAAAACTTGTTCTAAGAAAGACAAAACTATAAATATAGAATTTGAATGCAATAAAGAAACAATTCAAAAGACATGTGCACGATATGTTCTTTCAGTAAAGATTCTCGGATGAATTTATGATAAGAATCATATTTGTTTGATATAGTGATCATAGCCCTTTGGAAAATTTTCATTATGCTATGAAATGAGAACAACTATTTCTTGACATTCTTGATAGCTGCATATATGAGCGTGTAATGGACAATTTTATAATATTGGCTGCCTTGGATCAATAATTTGTTTGATTTATTCCTCACGCCTAGTTGAACCGTAACCGAATCATTCGAAACTATGTGGAGTTGTAGCCAAAACATATTGGAGCATATAAAGTTAATTTATATAGTATAAATTAAATATAACACTCAATTTTTATTTCAATCTTTTTTTATCAAAGATTAAATATATATTAACAATATTTTGTGATATAGTTTTTTAAATAATTAACTTTAATTAGTTTAACTATATATATAGCACGTATAATGTTCAAGTAAAATAATTGTCTCTGCTCGTAGAGCGATTGAAATATGACGCTTGAGATGTTGTATGGTTTAAAATATTTGATTTGCACAATTACAAGAATTTATAGCTTTTAGTAAAGCGGCAAGCGTTCGTTCTTAACATCCAGGTTATCACTATATATATTTTCCCGGACTTTTAAAATTTTTAGGAATAAAGTTGGATTAAAATGTATGGCGTATCTAAATGGTACGGTTTTGATTCACTTTTCGTTGGAAGCTTAACCATCGATTCTATAACTATGATCAACCAATCTTAGAGCGTACGTGTTCGACTAAATTTATTCAACTAAACATGCATTTATTATTCAATAATTTGAAAAATTGTAAAAGTAAAATAAATAAATAAATAATAATCACGGAGAAGCTAAATAGTAGCTACGGTAAAACAAAATCAGTTTTTGACTAATTATTTTCCACCACATAACATGCCCTTGTGAACCTCTCCGCCTTTTCACATGTCCAATGCATTGCATGGCATTACTTAAGAAACACATGAATATCCCACTTTCAGAGAATATCAAGCTCCCACCCTTAGTTTTTATTTTATTCACCTGATTAATATCTTGAAATTATTCTGTTATTTTCCCAACATTCGTCGGCACACGTACAATGTCGTCGGATGCAATTTCGAGAATTGTGGAGGCAATATTGGTATCCGGCAACTTGATTCATATCCCCGCTTTGGCGAACAAAGAAAAGCAAAAGAAGATGAATAAAGACGTCGAGGCAGGCAAGATTATGGCGAAAAACAAACCAGCTGAACACAAGGAAAAGGTCTTGTATATCACCCTCTTACATTATTTGTAGACATATGTCGAACAAGAGAATTTGATATATTAGAGAACAAGAGAAGATTTTAATGATTGGATTAGGATATATATATGACACGGAAAATGCACATAATTTAATAAAGATGTGCTGTGAAAAGACAAGGAAGCTAAGCATAACTAATATATCATCTAACGTCCTTTTGTTATTATTTGAGAAGGGCGGTGAAAATACCCCAAACAAGAAGGGACTCGTACTTGAAAGATTGGACACATCCAAGAAAGAAGGTACTGCTAACTAATTCCATCTCTAATATTCTTGTAGATGTCGAAATTCATTTTAAAAGTTTTCGATACACTCGTAGATAATATATTGATGAAAACATGAGTTAGATATATCCAGAATTTTTCGGGCTTTGGAATTTAATAATTAAAAACCCTTCAAACAATGAAGATCTTTAATTCGAAAAGGGTTGACCCCGAATGGGACCTTATTCCACATGAGTCAGAGGCTCATTGGCTCATGCGGACATATTCAATCTAATGCAGCGTTCGACTTGATTTTATTTATTTATTTTTTTTTTTGCAGATATTAGAGGCGCAAATGTCCAAATAATGACCCTCACTATTGTTTGTCCTGGGAGGCCAGAAATAGAATTGTCACACCCATTTATTTCCAGTCCCAAGGATTGTCTCTTTACCCTAAAAGAGGGAACGAAGTTCAGATTGAAGTTCTCATTCAGAGTCTCCAACAAAGATGTTTCAGGTCTCAAATATGAAAATACTTTGTGGAAAGCTGGCGTTAAAGGTAAAACCAAACCACATGCACACAAAAATACATATATATAACACAAAAACTAACACGAGATAGTCCCACGTGTCAATTTTGAGAGATAAATCTCTTATCTGACCTAATTAATTGAAAAATATTACTTTTTATTGTTTTTCATAGCTGATATGTATGGGGTCAACACGTCTCACGGTTTCTTTTACAAAACTCCTTTGAGACGGTTTAACAAGTCAATTTTATGATACATATAAAAATCATTTACTAGTGTATCTTAATATCGAATAAAATTTAGGTACAAGATTTGATGAGTGAGGTTAAAAATTCTTTGACGAATTTAAAGATTGCAAGAAAGAATAAGAAGTGAGATTGTATTGAAGTAAAAGGTTTGTATTGAAATGAGAGATCACGGGATATGTATATATATATATATATATATAGAGTTCTTTTATTGTGCCCAACTCTATATGCCCAACTCCATGCCCACCATGTACAATATGTGATAAGTCAACTCATCAATTGTGTTGGTCAACTCACATATTGTACATGGTGGGCATGGAGTTGGGCATATGAGTTGGGCACCATAAAAGAACTCTATATATATATATATATATATATATATATATATATATTATGGGTGCATGTTGTTGCGCAGCAAGATGTTCACATGAATATCTTGTGAAATGCATTAAATACTTCTGTAATGTTTACGTGAATATCTTGCAATGCCCAACAACAAACGTTCAGAATATCAAAATTATATATATATAATCAAATTTCAAACTATTATGTATTTATTTTTGTATTTAATCTGATAAAAGTATCGTTGCATGCAGTTGACAAATCTACGGTTATGTTGGGTCATTTTAGACCCCACGAAAAACCTTATGGATATCAGCTCGAGGAAGAAACTTTACCCTGTGGAATTTTGGTGAGAGGTATTTATTCTGCTAGAACCAAGGTAAATTCAACTACAACAAAAATAAGATTATATAATCTTTACACACATATATATATATATATATCTCTAGAAAAACAAACAATAATGCATGGCTTAGCACGGGGAATTTTAATTTTACGCTATATATTTTTTTATTAACTTTTAACAATTTATGAACATTAAACTTGAAGGACCTTTTTGTTTTACAAATAATAGAGACAAAACAGTACTTACTCCAATATAGAGACATAGCCGATATGTTTACTTGAAACATAAAACATTATCTTTCAAAGAATTAAGGGGTTGTTTTACAAAGCTTTCCGGAAAATTGGTCCTTTAATTTCTATTTCTTTAGTCATGTTTTTAGTTGTTAATTTGCATTTTCAGTCTTTTAAATAACAAATTTTTTATTTTTGGTTCTGTTACAAAAAAATTTCATTTTTAATCATCTAACTTGTATATGTTGTTCAGTTTTTTGTCTTTTATTTTTTTTTTTTCATTTTTGATCATATTTTGAACGATAGACACGAAGAACTCTGGTCAAGAAAGGACTACAAATGAATATATATATATATATATAGAGAGAGAGAAGGGGGGGGGGGGGAATGATACCACGCACACTAGTGTGTGAGTCGGGAATTCATGTGCACCACGTGATGTTCGCGCCAATATCTTAGATGTTCGCATGAAGATCTAAAAAAAATTAGATATTGTTCGCGCGAACATCACGCAGTGCACATGGATTCCTGCATACTAGTGTGTGTAGTATCAAAAGTTACATGATTAAAAATAAAAATTCACCGAATAAGACCAAAAATTAAAAAGAAAAGAAAAGAAAATAAAAGGGATTTACAAGAGTAAATGGAAAAATTGTTTTTTTAGTCCTGTATGTTTGTCAATTTGCGATTTTGGTCCTTTATATTTTTAGATTTTAAATTTAATCCGCTATCTTTATTTTTTTAGCAATTTTAGTCATTTTTGATGTGACGCTGATGTGGCACCAATACAATGCTGATATGAAGATGACGTGTCAAGTGCCACGTCATCATTTCAAATAAAAAAAAAGACTGAAATTATCAAAAATCAAAACATGCAGGACTAAAACTGAAATATGAAAACATAGAGGACCAAAATCGCAAAGTGAAAAATATAAATGACGAAAATTACAATTTTTCCAAGAGTTAACTATAAATTCATAATTAACATGACCAAAAATCGTTCATATATTAACTCCATAGACTGAAAAGCGTAATTAAAAAATTGTGAAAGTGTGTAACGTGTATACAAATCGTTACTAAACATGAAAATGATCAATTAATTCCAATTAAAGGATGATACTTGAGAAAAACGATCGTTTTTACTAATTATTAGTACCATTTTTTTCAGGTTACCGATGATGATGGAACATGCTATATGGATATTCATTATCATTTTGACATTAAAAAGACTTGGCCTTGAATTCCCTGAAAGACTGACTTGATAACTTGTTATGGTCTCAAGAGATTTGTGCTTCTAGAAATCAAGTAAGATCTTATATAGAAATAGGACGCAAAGACAATGATTCACAGGCATGGTTTTGTGTATGTGATATTTACACTATCTATTAAGTGTGAGACCATAGGAGGATTTAGAGTTATATTTTTTGTTTAATAAAATTCCCCTCGTCAAACTATAATGCACTGGAAATTTCACCATACCTTGGGATAATACCTTGAGCCTTCGTTAGATTTCAATTGCCTTGTAACATCCATGATTTCGAAATTTAAATTGAAATTCAGCAGCTTTGATTATAATGGCCTTTTAACATGAAATTAATGACGGAAAAATTAATTAGAGCAATTTGCATCATTTTCCAGCAGATTCTAATGGTCATGTAATAGCCAAATAATGACTGATTATGATTATTAAGTGGAGATAACGACATATAATTCTTCAGCTTCATCTGATAGAGATTTAAAAAATAATTATGATTGAAACCATATATCACAATAACCAATAATTTATAATTAAAAAGAAATAAATAAGAGTAATCATTTACATGAATCCATTGATTAATTCGGGTGTGAGAGTTATGGATCTTCCAAGGCAATAGAGAATCAATCAGCTTATTCTTGCTTGAGATTAGAAACAATATTATAGAGATCTAGAATATATGTACCGTAAATAAGCACTTTTTTAAGTCAAAATTAGAGTTTTTTTAAAAACCAAAAATTGTAGCTTTTAAAAGCACTTATTTTAAAAAATCTCTACAAAATCCAAACGGGCTCTATATCATATAAAGCTCTAAAATTTATATATCTTCTAGTCCATGGTTTATTGATCAATCTCTTATATGTTACTACTGAAAAGAGTAAGGTTATATAAAAGTTTTATACTCACTATGTGTGGGCCAGAACAAATTAAACTTATGAAATTAAGGAATTCTTTCCCACGTCAAAATCAAATCCTAAGAGTGATTTTCATAATTGAAGTATAATGAATGAAACAAACAAAATAAATTGAGCATATACGGATCAAAAGACATCAATCAAAAATGGATGATTTTACTTTGATCTCGATCCAATTCAAGTCATTACCAAAAAAAGATTGTGGTTCAATATATTTGCAATTAAAAGAATTAACCAATTCGATTTCAAATAACTGGTATATGGTAATCGTATATACATCAGCATCATGAATCATCAATAGATGTTTTTTTAAAATATTTGCAGGCTTAATGAGTATCCTCAACCTTCTCCTTTACCCTCCAATTATCTTGAATTTTTATATAATTCATCACAAATTCATACAAATAACTCATCTTATTACTTGCCTTTTTTAAGACCATATTTGTGACCTCACTCCTCGAAGTAGCCAAAAATCCTGCACTAAATCTTCCATTACTAAAAGCAGTAGCCCATTTTTCTCTAATTTTGTACATCTCATTCAACCATTTATGACCATCCAAATTATATCTATCAATCATATGTTTCCATGTAGTCTCAAATTCAGCTTTAGATTCACAATAAGTCATGCATTTATGCCACAAATTTTTTTAACATGAATAACCATTTAAAATTCCGAAGTGTGAGGGGGCATTTTGATTGATATGTCATTGACATAAACGATGATGTGAATGTGAAAAAACTGTTTCAATGGCATTCATCATGGCTTGACATTGGTTTGAAAAGATTGTTTGATGTTCCTTGTTATTCATAGAATCAATAAATGTTCTAAACAACCATTCGAAGGAACTTTCGGTTTCATCTGGCATAAAGGCCAAACCAAACAACACATTTTGCATATTTATACCAACAAATGAAGCACATATCAAATTATTACTTATTTGTTCTATATGTTGTATCAATTGACAGTACATCACCAAAACATTCAAAATCAATCGCACATTTGTAGTCCCTGAAGCAAAAGTTCATCACCCTGTCATTACCATCCAATTTCACATTCCAATAAAAGAAATTCTCCTTATTCACCTTATTTATAAAATATTGAATAAGTACAGTGACATCTCCATTCTCAACTTTTGTATGTTTTTCAGCCGACTCAAATGATCATACGCATCTTTTTTAATAAAACCTTAATTTTCTGGGTCACATTCTTAATTTTCCATAAAAGACACAACACTAGAGATAGATATTCCGGCATTTACCATAGCTTCTAGAGTAGACTTTTTTGCATATGATATATTGAGTGCTGATCTTAACAAGTGAGTTTGATTGGGTGCAAACATCTCATGGTTATGCTCCATAAAAAATCTATTCACATGTCATTCACCATCTTTCTCCCTTGTAATCTTCAATTTGGCTTTACATTTTGTTCTAGTGATCGGCTTTTGATAAATTGAAATCTTTTTACTAGAACTTTTTTCATCTTTCAAACTTTCACATGAACAATTAAATTCCTTTGATTGAAGGTAATTGGTATGGGGAAAACATCGTTGATCACCCTTTCTCACACTAAATCCCTTGGCATGTGCGTATTGACAATATAATAAATAAGTGTCTTCAACACTGTTCACAATCGTACCCACTAGTTGTTTTCTCTCCAAAACATCAACAACAGAGTTTCAGTTTGTACCTCAACGTTTTCAGGCATTGATAATTTAGGACTCCACATTGCACAACTGAAATCTGATCATTTTCTGCTTCTTGATCATAGTCTCCCTCCAACTCTTCAAGTAACATTGAGTTTTTGTCTTTCATTTTCAATTAAGAAATCAACTGATTTCTGAAATCGTGCAAACTTTTAAAGCATAAGAACAAAAGGAACTAAATTTAGGCTTTCAAATCTTAATTGCAACATTTCAATCACATGATTCAAGATGGTTTTGTTAGATAAACATACTGCAATTAATTTTTAGACAAATTATTCCTAATGATATTTCTCTCACTTCGTGTATGTGCGAGCAAATTAAATCCATTTTGTCAATGGTCAGAAAGTTTTTAAACAAAAAGGTTTCAATATTTCAATTACTATAAAATTTTTTGTGCAGATTTCCTGCTGAACATATTGCAAATGTTAACAAAATGTGTATTTCGAGGTTATCCAAATAAGAAAATTCTTTAATAGACAACTATTTGTTGAAGGTTATCTGTAATCTATTTTTTGAGCATTTCAGCAAGAAATGTTGTTCTATTTATCACATAACAATACAGATAATCAAAATCCCAAATAAGAAGCAAGTACACATGACCAAAATTGCAATTTTTTTAAAGAATTTTGTTTAATTTTTTAGGATAAAAAAATAAAATAAATTCGATTCAATTTTTGGGAATTTAAAAAGAGGCTTTTTAAAAAAATAATAATAATAATATAAGAACAACGGAATTGACGTACCTTAGAGTATGCCAAAGACAATTAAAAAAACCAGAATTCCTTTAGGCTTGAGAATATAAGTGCTAGACTGATATAATCTTCTTGGAACTGCACAACTAAATTTTTATATATATATATATAATTCTCATTATCAAATAACTGTATGATGCATACTGAAGCAAAGTCTTGAATAATTACATCCAAAAATTAACACTATACGGTAAAATGACTTCATGTTGCATGCCATGGAAAATGAAACAAACCTTTTATGAATTTAATAACAAAATTTATCCAATAAAAAAACTAAAGAATTAAAGAAAGTTAGAAACTAATTATCTCAAATGATCTGAAGAATTGTAGAAAATTAATAAATTGAGAATTAGATTTACCAAAACACGTTTTAAATAAAGTTGAGCTTATCAGCAAAGCATAACCATGCAAATAAGTAATACAGTGGAAACAATTTAAATAAAGTTGAGCTTATCAGCAAAGCATAACCATGCAAATAAGTAATACAGTGGAAACAATTTTGATACTAAAATCAGTATATATATATATATATATATATATATATATACCAATATTGTTAATACTTCCATGTCGTCAAGAAATTAAGTCTTTAGTCGTAACACTTTTGTAATATTATACGTATAGCATAAAACTACCAAAATATATTGTTGATCAATTGGCTTAAAATTAACAAAAAAAACACGTGAATTTGAACATTAACATTCAACATATACAAAAGTTTCAATATTGAATTGAAAAATCACAAAAGTCGAACCATTAATGAAAAATATTGAATGGGTGGCGGCAAATGAACGACGGCAACGGTGGTGAAAATTCGAACAACCACAACAAAAACGATACGGAGCTGTTTTTTTTTTTAAAAAAAAATGAGAATCAAAAATTCTAGTCATGAATGGAGAATCTAGAATGGAAATGGCGGAACTACGGCGACGACAGTTGAAATAGTGGAGGCATAATTTTTATTCAAATTGAGGAATTGAGAAACCCTTTTTTTATCTTGAAAAATGACGGATCAAAATCTCAAAGCATGTTATGATATCCCACATTGAAATATTAAACTAATAAAGAGTTAGTTATAAACTTATGAGACAACCCCACCCAATATGCAAGCCTTTTATGATGGACATCTCATGGGTTTATAACCTAACATTTGGTGCTCTCGTTGAGAGCCGACATAGCGGATGGGGAGCCTAGGAAAGGGCTACCATCGGATCTGGATTAAGGTGCATGAATGCATGCACTGAATACTGAAATGTGAGTGAAAGCCGTCTAGAGTAGGCCGCCGCGGACGTCGGCTTCTCAAGAGGTCGGCAATATTATGATATCCCACATTGAAATATTAAACTAATAAAGAGTTAGTTATAAACTCACGAGGCAATCATGGATTTATAACCTAAGAAAGCAACTCAAAGCAAAACATTTACCGCTAAAATACCCAACCATGGTTTGACCATGGTTCTTTTTTAAATAACAAAAAACTAAGAAAAATTAGTTGGTAATTGTGTACACGTGGAAATTTTTGAGTGGATTCAGGCATTACCAACATCGGTAGGATCGAACAAACCTTGTAATCGTCACAAATCAAAAGTTTTCATTGAAAGATTGACTTTTTCGTTAAATCCCACAAGAAAGACTGCAACTTTATCGCTTCCATTGCAACAAACTTGTGAAAAACAACCCACAAAACCCCAAATTCCATTTCTCTGGTCTCTGTTTATAGATGTGACAAGAAACATTTGGTTTTTGCTTCGTGAAACCCATAAATTTATTTTCTTTGAGAGAAGAGGATTGATCAGAAAAGTAAATGGTGGTACACGAGGAGCTGCCTGTGCCCATTTTCACTTCTCTGGAACCCGTTTATGGGTCTGGACCTCAGCTTAAAGAAGCAGAACTAAGATTCAATCGATTGAAATCCAAGTTCGTCGAGTGCTTTGGGCACACCCCTGATATATACGCTCGATCCCCTGGTATTCGTTGATATAACTGGCTTTTTTTTTCAAAAATAATATTCTTGCATATATTTTTCAATTCTTGGGTTGGATTTTGTGAAGGTAGAGTGAATTTGATAGGGGAGCACATAGATTATGAAGGTTATTCGGTGTTACCTATGGCCATCAGGCAAGACACGATCGTGGCCATAAGAAAATGCGAGTTGAAAGAGGCCGACAAAGGTCTAAAGATTGCGAATGTGAATGAGAAGTACGCTGTGTGTTATTACCCGGCGGATCCTGATCAGGTTAGTGGGGGTATTGCTATAAGTTGAGTGTTGATTGAAATGTTGTATTTCGAGCTACATTGTTGATACATATACTAGCTATATGTAAACATCGAATTCTGAAATGTATGTTTCATGCTTGGATACATATTGCGAAAATTCGGGTGTCTGTTCAGTTTAGAGTGTTGCTCGATGTGGTTAGCATGAAAATAGGTTCTCTGTAGACTGTAATCCATTTTTGTTAGTTGGGTTTGATCTGAAACTTAGCAGACCGAATGCTTGGATTGCATGTGGATTTAAATCTTCAATTTTTTGAGGTGTTGTGTTGATATACTTTTGTTTCGTATTCTTTCTTTGTGAATTGAAATAATTGGTCATGGTTTATCTATATCATTTTTGCTTTTTGTTTGGTGCATATTTTGAGGTTTCAAGTGGGATTTGTTTTTCGGCAGAAGTTGGCAATAGTGAGTTGGTAGATTCAAAAATGGCATCAAAGTAAAAGATCTAGTTAAATCTAATGCTTATATATACATTTTATAAAGCCACAAATTCGGTGTAACCATGTTTGCGTCAAAACTGCCAACTCCAAATTATAGATGCTAAATCTACGATGGAGAAACTTCTTAGGATGGGATGGTAAAGTTGTGACTCGAATCTTGGCCTATCTCCAAGTAAACTAACTCTTCTACTGCTATCAAAGTTGGCTGGCGATAGAAGAACCTTGATTGGTGTTATATTAAGACACAATTCGTGCAAGCCAGATCATGTTTGTTTCTTGTTTCAATTTTTTGGTTATATCATGGCTTGATAAAATGAGGTTTGTTTTGAATGTAGGAAATTGATTTAAAGAATCATCGATGGGGTCACTATTTCATCTGCGGGTAAGAACTACTTATATTTCTTGAGTTGTTTCTTGAGCATGCTTTAACAAGTTCATATATCTATATTCTTCTAATCACAATTATGTTCAATGCTAAAGGGCGCTTGCTTTTTGTTTGCTAACAAGTGCTATAAACTATTAAGTAGTTGGGATAAAAACTTCGAGATGGAATTTTGATTGTGTTTCTCCATAGATTTTTGTAAATTTTCAATTGTTTCTTTCATGAAGATTTCAGCTATTTTCATCTTGAAGGTACAAAGGTTTCTATGAGTATGCCAGATCGAAAGGGAAAGATGTTGTTAAACCAGTTGGACTTGAGGTGGCTGTTGATGGCATAGTTCCAACAGGTATTTTACTCTAAAATCTTGATAAAAACTTCAACTGGATAGTTTGTAATACACAAGTTTTTCCCCAGTTAATTTAATGAGTGTCATATCTTGAACTTCGGATTATATTGTACGTTTATGTTAACTTTAGGGTCTGGTTTATCGAGCTCTGCTGCATTTGTTTGCTCTTCTACAATCGCTATAATGGCAGCATTAGGAACGAACTTTCCCAAGGTGCTTCTCATTTAACTGATAAAAATTTTTACTCGCCTCTTTATTGAATAAAATCACTCTTATTTGCATTTTCTGATCAAAATATTTCAGAAAGACCTTGCTCAACTTACTTGTGATTGTGAAAGACACATTGGCACCCAATCTGGTGGAATGGACCAGGTATTTTACTCATTTCTTGAAAGTTCTTTTATGACATATTTACATTTTACAGGACCATCTCCAAAAATTAGTTCTTCTTCCTTATTTTGTTATTTTCATTCAACAGGCTATCTCTGTGATGGCTCAATCTGGCTTCGCAACGCTCATTGATTTCAATCCTATTCGAGGCACGGAGGTGCAGTTGCCAGCCAGTGGGACTTTTGTAATAGCTCATTCATTGGCTGAATCTCAGAAAGCAGTCACAGCTGCCACTAATTACAATAACAGAGTCGTCGAGTGCCGTTTAGCCTCTGTAAGTTCCTTTTTATTCTATTTTCTATGATAACTATTTGTGTTGTATCGTTTGATATTTAAAAAAAATTAAATTCTATATGTTGGGTGTTCGCAGATTGTATTGGGCATAAAGCTTGGAATGAAGCCCGAGGAAGCGATAACCAAAGCGAAGACACTCTCAGATGTTGAAGAATTGTGCACGTCATTCGCAAGTACTCGTGGATCCTCTGATCCCATTCTTGCTGTCAAGGTGCTGGTTTAGTTTTAAGCTTGAGCTATCACATTTAGCATATTTATTCACAAGCATAGCTTGAAGTTGAGTTCAAATATTGAGTGGAGCCTTACTGGAATAATAGACTCATTTCTACTCTCCAAAGTGATCGTTTTTTGCGGTGCATGTATGTTGAATGTCGTATTTTGGTATCATAACTTTCTCTAGAAACTGTTACACTTCATTATGTTTTTTATTCCAATGGTTCACTTGCATTTATAGGAATTTTTGAAAGAGGAACCTTGCAGTGCTGAAGATGTTGAAAAAATCACAAATCAAAAGCTGCAAGCTATCTTTGCCAATTCTCCAACGAGCTTGGATGTGCTTAGAGCTGCCAAGCATTTTAAGTTACACCAGGTGAAATATTAAGTTTTTATGTTGGTTTGTTAGAAGGTTTAGCTGTAAACGACTTCGCGCTTTGCTGACTACAATACTAAACAATTTTCCAGAGAGCCGCCCATGTCTACTCCGAAGCCAAACGAGTGTACGCGTTTAAAGAAACCGTTTCATCAAAGCTAAGGTGAGAAGAAAACACTAACCACCACAGTTCATGTATAAAAACAGACACGATGATGCACAATGCATCTAACGTGACTCTAATCCATAACTCAAGCATTATGAGCAAACTGTTCCACTGTTGAACTGATCGATTGGCAGTGGCTTTTGTAAGTTAATATTAAGAAATTTGGAAATTGTAGCGATGGAGAAATGCTGAATAAGCTTGGGGACCTGATGAACGATAGCCACTACAGCTGTAGTGTCTTGTACGAGTGCAGGTAAAATGAATTCTAGCTTTCCTAGAACTGCCTGTGCGAACACGTGTATAGTGCAATGCTGGAGTTTTCTTGAGTTGTTCTAAAATATTGATGCATTTAATTGTGGAGTAATTAAAGAGAATGCTTGAGCTGCTAGAGCTCGTTGTTGTATCGAAAGTTATAGTCGTTAAAAAAGGTCATAACCAAATTGCAGCATCCCACAAGCAACCACGCAATGATAGTAGGAAGGTCCATATAATTATCATCTGATGTAGTGCAGTGATATTTTTCACCAAATATTCATTGACCCTTCATAGGATACTAACTCATCCCTCATATTACCTCGTGTACTAAGCAAGTTGTCCTGAGCTAGAGGAGCTTGTTAAGATCAGTCGAGACAACGGTGCTCTCGGGGCAAGGCTAACAGGAGCTGGATGGGGAGGTTGTGCTGTTGCTTTAGTGAAAGAGAGCTACGTCGCCCAATTTATCGGTAGCTTGAAGGTACGTCGTTCTTCTTACTTGTCGATGCATACATGCGACTATGAATTTCTGTGTATTTCTCACCATTGTATCTATCTGCATTGCATCAGGACCAATACTATAAATCAAGAATTGACAAGGGAGTGATCAAGAAAGATGATGTTGACTTGTATATTTTTGCTTCCAAGCCATCGAGTGGCTCCGCCATCATAGAATTTTAACTCCCGCAGATTCGAAATGAAACGATCATTGTTCGATCCGAAAAAATAAAGATGCATTCTGACTCTCTTCTTTTCTTGAACGGATGAAATGAAGTTTGGTAGAGATTTTACTTGTCAAGCCCAAGTTTTTTTTTTTATTTTTATGAGCATATACTCAACTGAACCGCTATTGGAAATTTAGGATTTATGTTATCTCTTACTATCTCTTACTATTATATTAAAGATATGAGTCTTTGTAACGACCCGCATCGTGATCACCTACTAATCAGAAGCTTAAACATGCATTTAACTTAGTAAATCAAAGATTAGAAATTAACAGCGGAAACATAAACGAAAATTATAATATTGTTTACAACCATATCAAATTACAACGTGTATTATCCCAAATACATGAAAAACAAAAGGCCTAGGCAATAACCCTACTGCCAACCATCGCCTAAGCTCTCTTGGAACCACCCGCCTCATCCAGCTGCATACATGTCCCATGGAATAGGGTGTTCAGACACAACAAGGTATGGGACATGAGCATGAAAAACTCAGTACGAGAGTATGAGTATACGGTATTATATGTGCATGTATGCAAGTGAATTGGTTTCCAAGACACTCAAGTCAAGAAAACTAGCTCAAAGACCGGGCCCAGGGTATATAGCACGTTGCGTCGTCGCCTCAGGAGGTGGCTCATATACCCAGTGGATAATAGTGACCTGACACTAGTACAAGTTTCCAACCATCACGGTGACCTGACACAAGACTTGCATATCCAACCATCCACAACTTGTAGGGTGAGGGTGAAAGAGTGGGTGCCCGGTTAGCCAACTTGTGGCTAAGGGCTTTTATGACTCTATGTAAAACAATCTTTTGTTTAATATAATTTACACTTTTATAATGGCATTGACTTTATTTTTCTTCATAATGTTATATTATGACATACTATTGTTGTTTTGATAAAGACCTTGAATATACTATAGTGTATGTAAGATGTGGTAGCACATGGGGATGGCTATCATGAAACACATCTTATAGTCACTGTATATTCTAAACTGTTCCTAGTCAATTGAGCCGTCCGCAAATAAGGATAAGGATCGCTCGAGATTGAGACTAGCATTTGCGATGCCGAGTATCACGTTTCATTGGTATGGAACATAGAGATGTTCAAAGCATGCAAATGGATATTCATATGATGAATGATCGAACTACCCTATTCGGACTTTCCAAGTGGTTATCACTTATCGAGTGGGAAAAGTCCGCGGTTTTGGTTGTACACCATTAGTCCTTATTACTTGAAACATCATTGAGACTCTATATGCTAGTACTGTACTTTGACTCGTTTACCGACTCTATTGGGGTCATCAGGTATCGGAATTGGGTACAGTTACGACACATATATGAGTCGATGCTTTGTTGTCAAGGATTCACCACATACTTGCGAGTGTGGATATCCTATGCGATCTGAGGAGATATTAGTGTGACGAATCTCTGGCCAGAGTACATGATGTGTTTTAGGTTAATGGGTTTTCCTAGTAACACATACGATGTCACTATTTGATCTCCAAGATGTAATGCATAGTTATCGAATCTCAAACGACTCTCAATATACCAATGGTTGTTGATTCGATCGGGATATATGGATGAAGGGACTGTACTGTACGCTAACCAAAATCTACTGGTTCTTGCAGGCACTATCAGTAATACCTAGGGAATCATGGGGCGATGTTGCTAGGCGCTCTTACCATGATTCAATGGGTAAGTCGGAAATTGTTGTTCCGAGTCACAAGGAGTTGTGAGCCCACGGCTAGCTGTATTCCTGAACCATTGAGGGTTACACAAGTAATGGATTACTAAAACCCCGTAGAGATAGTTAAATTTAAAGAGTTAAATTTAATGAAAGAGAAGTTGGACTTCTTAACTAAAGGGATTGAGATTTCCTAAAATGACATAGGGATGGGCATTTTTGGAAATCACTGAATTCGGATTCATAAAAATTATCTTGACTTTAAAAGATGCAGAAATGATTTCTGTGCACATTGGTAAAAATCAGTTTATCAATCGGAGTCACGATGAATTTTATATTAATTTCTAGAACAACGGGCTTGGCTTGTTGGGCTTAAGTTATGGATTGTGGGCCCTAAGGAGTTAGAGTCCTAATGCAATTATAACTTAATCTAGTCTAAAAATTATCTATAAATATATGTATTGTGTTCGAAAATTACACAAGCTTTCAGTCTAGCAATTTTCAAAAATCAGTCTATATTATTCAAGAGGTTTTTCGAAAATTCTTCTGTCCCTTTTGAGAAAATTCGGGCTGTAATATTTGTGAAAAATTACAAATCGAATTAACAGATCAAATCTGTTTATTCTCTACGTAAAACTTCTGATTGATTTCTAGTGCAGTCAATCAGAGGGTTTCTGTTTTTCGTTCGTGGACCTAATTCCGGTGATTGATCGTGACGCCATCGGTTCCCGGGATTTACAAGAAGAGCAGATTAAGTTCTGTTGGTGTCCATAATCTCGCTTCGAGATTTTAAGGTAAAATATTTAATTGTGATTATTTGTTTTACTTACACATATTTAATCGTAAAAGTTTTGATACCCTTGATATGGAATCGTTCCATATAATAAAATAAAATTTTAAACTTCCGCTGTACCGGGTATCAATTCTTGATTGATCTGAACACGTTTTCCAACAGTGGTATCAAAGTCAGGTTGCTCAGATCAAACGATTAAATTAATAGATTGTACAAAATTTTTAAGCCTCGATTTTTGAAACAAAACAAAAATTTTAAACTTGAATTTTAATGGGCAAATCGGGCAGCGATTGGATCGCTGCCCTGCCCTGCCCGGGCCCCCTTTTTGGGGCGCGGGCTGCCCAGGATTGTCCCGGGCAGCCCGAAAAAATTATTTTTAATTTTTAATTAAAATTTTAATTTTTTTTGAAATTCTAGTTTTTGATCCGATCGAAAATTGTTTTTGATTGGTTCACGAGGCATCGGATCGAATTGTTCGAGTCCGAAAATTTTAAAATTGATTTTTGGATAAATTTAAATTTTTGGAAAATTTATAAATTTTATCCGTTAAATTAAATTTTATAAAATTAATTATTTTGGTACAATTGATGATAAGATATGATCTTATGGATGGATAAGATAAAATATGATTT
The DNA here is from genome assembly GCF_033568475.1 of Henckelia pumila. Taxonomy (NCBI): domain Eukaryota; kingdom Viridiplantae; phylum Streptophyta; class Magnoliopsida; order Lamiales; family Gesneriaceae; genus Henckelia; species Henckelia pumila. The sequence goes on along the minus strand of NC_133120.1, from coordinate 59,941,964 downwards.
TATCTTTTAAATTATGATGCCTTTGCATGTTTATCCAATTATTTAATTATTGAATTAATTATTGGATAAAGATGATCGATTGTCATGACCAATGTTTTAGGTGTATGTTAGGTAATTTACATTTGTCTTATTGTTGTTGGATTTTATTAATCGGCTTGGCTTATAGCCCAATATGATTGTCATTTGTAATAAAAAGTGAGCCTGGTTTATGACCCGTTCCCACCCCTAAAAATATATCCCATATTTGTCATCGAAATTTATTGTAAATTTATGAGACTTAGTGGGAGACAAAGATTTGAAGACAAGGTGGGCCCAACAGACAATGAAGACCGAAAAAATGTAAATTGAAAGCTCAATGTAATAGGATTGCATTGCATACTTGCATATCACCTAGGATTGGACTTAGACTCGTGATTGGCAACCACGGGTCGATTAGTTAATGGGATCGATCATCCTTAAATAATATATGATATTATTGATGTATGCATGTTTAGACTAAATTGTATGAATCCCACAAGCATACATAAATTGCATGATGAGACAAATTTTCAAAATTAAAATCCCTCATTTTAAATATGATTTAAAATTGATATCAAGATTATTAAAAAGGGAATTTAAATATTGTTTAACTGTTCCTACCTTCCATCAACGATCAATGTATGAGATGCTACCCACGGATACGGTCCGGCTCATATTATTGGGGGGGCCCGTTCGTCGAAAAGCTGTACATTGGATCGACACATGTTGTAAGTTGGGTGGAACTCCCATGGGATTGGCTCATATTATTGGGGGATCCACATGGCGACCGTCCATCACAACTTAATATTGATGGGTTATCTTGACATGTCACAATAAACGTCGTCATATTATTGGGCCCTTATTGGACATGAGGTAAAAACATGGGGATTGCTTTGGAAGCAATTGGGCTCTACCTTTTGAAAATTATGGTTGGCTGATATTATTCGGGACTATGATTTGTCAATTGGACTCTATGTTCCCACTAAGGAAAACAGTTTCCCGTTTTCACTAGAGGGTAGTGAAATCGTCAAAATAGTGGGAGTGTAATTCATAAAATAAATTTTGCCATATTTTATGTCTTAGTAAATTAATTAAGCAATCATCGATTATTGTCTGTTTCATCTCAGTATATCATTATGATGAATCTTCGTAATCCACATGTTTCAATTCTCGAACAAAACAAACTTTCTGGCGCAAACTATACGGAATGGTTCCATAAGTTAAGATTGTCCAGAGCTCCGAAAAGATTTTCTAAGTATTAGAAAAGACTCCTCCGAAAACAGCCCCGGCTGATGTAACTTCGGAAAGGTTGGCCGAACTAGAGAAATGGTAGGACCATGATCTCAAGGCCAAATGTTACATGCAAAGATGGACAAGTCTAAATAAGTTTGCCATCACTGCAAGAAACCCGGTTACTGGAAGCACAACTGCAAAGAATGTATATCGAGTAGTTACGAACTACAAAGGATATATTTTATAAATATTTCACTTAATACTATTTCTTGGGTATTGGATACCAGATGTAGATCTCACATTTGCAATGAGTTGCAGATGATGACAAGAAGTCGTAAGCTTAGGATGGGTGAGACCCAGTTAAGGCTCGGGAAAGGTTCCAGAGTTGAATCCAAAAGCTATGGGAAACATTTGTTTAATTTTCCAAAAACAATTTTAAGCTATATTTTGAGAGAGATGTTTTTTATTTGTACCAAGATTTCATTAAAACATTATTTCTTTTTCTATTCTTGATAGAGAAGATATTTCTTGAAAATTTGCAAATGGGATTTGCAATATTTACAAGAATGAATGTTTGATTTGAAATGGACAATTTAAAACGATCTATATAACTTAAAATTAAAAGACGTTCCAGTTGATTATGTTGATAAACCAGTAACAACAAATAAAATGAAAAACGATAGTCAAAACCCGGCAAACCTTTGGCATGCTAGGCTAGGTCATATTTTCTCAAGGAGGATGAACAAGCTAGTGGGAGATGGCATGTTTGATATGTCTGATATTAACTCTCTACCTACTTGTGAGTCCTGCCTAAAAGGAAAAATGACTAAATCTCTTTTCAAAGGGAAGCCTGAGCGTAGTCAAAACCTGTTGGATTTGATCCATACAGATGTCTGTGGACCATTTAGTATCGGTACTAAATTTGGACACACCTACTTCATTACCTTTACTGATGATTATTCGAGGTATGGGTATTTATATTTAATGAAATATAAGTCTGAATCATTTGAAAAGTTCAAAGAATTCAAGGCTGAAGTAGAAAACAAACAAGGTAGAAGTATTAAAGCACTTCGATCGGATCGAGGTGGAGAATACTTAAGTACCGAGTTTTTGAACTATCTAAAAGAGAATGGGATTCTCTCTCAGTGGACTCCTCCTATGACACTTCAGCTAAATGGTGTCTCGGAGCGTCGCAATCGAACTTTGTTGGACATGGTTTGATCTATGATGAGCTTCACTGAGCTCCCACCTTCGTTTTGGGGCTATGCGCTTGAAACGGCGGTATTATTGTTGAACAATGTCCACACTAAAGCAGTAGATAAAACTCCATACGAGTTATGGAATGGCAAAGCTCCTAAGTATTCGTACTTAAGGATTTGGGGATGTCCTGCTTATGTGAAGCAGACAGTGGGAGATAAGTTGGATAGTCGATCCACCTTATGTTATTTTGTAGGATATCCGAAGAATTCAATCGGATATTATTTCTATCATCCTACTGAAACAAAAGTGTTTGTTTCAGGGAATGCCACCTTCATGGAGAAGGAGTTCTTATTAAATAAGAAAGGCAAGATGATGGAACTCGAAGAAATTTGAGAAGAACTCGAGATACAAAATAATGATCCTACACCTCAGGAACCATTGATTGACATGCCTATATCTAGGAGATCCGAGAGGACTTCTAGACCTAGTATTCGATATGGTCTTCTTCTTGAAGGGGATCAAAGTGAACCTGACATTGGATGTGATCTTCAAGGAAGCAATTTTTGATGCGGATTCGAATTTATGGCTTGAAGCTATGCAATCGGAAATAGACTCGATGCATTCTAACCAAGTTTGGTCTTTAGTAGATCCTCCCGATGGAATTGTTCCAATTGGGTGCAAATGGATCTACAAGAGAAAGCTTGGGCCTGATGGAAAGGTATTGACCTACAAGGCACGATTGGTGGCAAAAGGTTATACTCAAAGACAATGAGTTGACTATGATGAAACCTTTTCACCAGTCGCAATGTTCAAGTCCATAAGAATCCTTATTGCCATAGCAGCATGGTATGACTATGAGAATGGCAAATGGATGTAAAGACTGTATTTCTTAATGGAAACATTAAGGAGGAGATCTATATGATGCAGCCTGAGGGATACACATCCATGGGAAGCGAGCATAAGGTATGCAAGCTTCAGAGATCAATCTATGGTCTCAAACAAGCATCAAGAAGTTGGAACCAGAAATTTGATGAAACGATAAAGGATTTTGGTTTTATCAAGAACCCGGAGGAACCATGCGTGTACAAGAAAGTAGTTAAGAATGCGGTAAAATTCTTAGTACTTTATGTTGATGACATCCTACTCATGGGGAATGATGTAGGGATGTTGCAGTCAACAAAGATATGGTTATCAGGTAGATTCTCGATGAAGGATTTAGGTGAGGCATCCTATATTCTAGGAATTCAGATCTATAGAGATAGATCTAAAAGAATGATAGGACTCACTGAATCAACCTACATCGACACCATATTGAAAAGGTTTTCAATGGATGGGTCCAAGAGAGGACATCTACCTATGTGTCGTGGAGTTTCTCTATCCAAGTCTATGTGTCCCAAGACTGACGAAGAGATAGAGAAGATGACACACGTGCCATATGCATCAGCCATAGGTAGTATCATGTATGGGATGATATCTATCAGACCGGATGTGGCCTATGCTCTAAGCGTCATGAGCAGATACCAAGCCAATCCCGGTCAAATGCATTGAAAAGCCGTGAAGGATATTCTTAAGTACTTGCGAAGGACTAAGAATTTATTCATGGTTTATGGAGGGAGAGAATTGAAGTTGGAAGGCTATACCGACTCTATCTTCCAATGTGACGTGGATGACTCGAAATCAACCTCTGGATTTGTATTCGTGCTCAATGGCGGTGCTGTCTCTTGGAAAAGTTCCAAGCAGGACACCACAGCGGATTCCACCACTGAGGCAGAATACATTGCAGCATCAGCTGCTGCAAAAGAGGCGGTTTGGATAAGGAAATTCATCCAAGAGTTGGGTGTAATTCCTGAAGCTGTTGGTCTAGTCCCGGTGTACTGTGACAACACGGGTGCTGTTGCTCAGGCAAAGGAACCAAGGTCTCATCAGAAGTCCAAACACGTACTGAGGAAATACCACATCATCCGGGAGATCGTGGAAAGAGGAGACATCAGTGTCGAGAGAGTGGCCTCTACAGACAATATCGCTGATCCGCTTACTAAGCCCTTTCCAGGATCATTGTTTGAAAAACATCGCGAAGCAATGGGATTACGTAGTATGACTAGTTGGCTTTAGGGCAAGTGGGAGATTGAAAGAGTGGGTGCCCGGTTAGCCAACTTGTGGCTAAGGGCTTTTATGACTCTATGTAAAACAATCTTTTGTTTAATATAATTTACACTTTTATAATGGCATTGACTTTATCTTTCTTCATAATGTTATATTATGATATACTATTGTTGTTTTGATAAATAACTTGAATATACTATAGTATATGTAAGATGTGGTAGCACATGGGGATGACTATCATGAAACACATCTTATAGTCACTGTATATTCTAAACTGTTCCTAGTCAATTGAGACGTCCGCAAATAAAGATAAGGATCGCTTGAGATTGAGACTAGCATTTGCGATGCCGAGTACCACGTTTCATTGGTATGGAACATAGAGATGTTCAAATCATGCAAATGGATATTCATATGATGAATGACCGAACTACCCTATTCGAACTTTCCAAGTGGTTATCACTTATCGAGTGGGAAAAGTCCGCGGTTTTGGTTGTACACCATTAGTCCTTATTACTTGAAACATCATTGAGACTCTATATGCTAGTACTGTACTTTGACTCGTTTACCGACTCTATTGGGGTCATTAGGTGTCGGGATTGGGTACAGTTACGACACATATAGGAGTCGATGCTTTGTTGTCAAGGATTCACCACATACTTGCGAGTGTGGATATCCTATGCGATCTGAGGAGATATTAGTGTGACGAATCTCTGGCCAGAGTACATGATGTGTTTTAGGTTAATGGGTTTTCCTAGTAACACATACGATGTCACTATTTGATCTCCAAGATGTAATGCATAGTTATCGAATCTCGAACAACTCTCGATATACCAATGGTTGTTGATTCGATCGGGATATATGGATGAAAGGACTGTACTGTACGCTAACCAAAATCTAATGGTTCTTGCAGGCACTATCAGTAATACCTAGGGAATCATGGGGCGATGTTGCTAGGCGCTCTTACCATGATTCGATGGATAAGTCGGAAATTATTGTTCCGAGTCACAAGGAGTTGTGAGCCCACGGCTAGCTGTATTCCTGAACCATTGAGGGTTACACAAGTAATGGATTACTAAAACCCCATAGAGATAGTTAAATTTAAAGAGTTAAATTTAATGAAAGAGAAGTTGGATTTTAACTAAAGGGAGTGGGATTTTCTAAAATGACATAGGGATGGACATTTTTGGAAATAACTGAATTCGGATTCATAAAAATTATCTTGACTTTAAAAGATGCAGAAATGATTTCTGTGCACATTGGTAAAATCAGTTTATCAATCGGAGTCACGATGAATTTTATATTAATTTCTAGAACAACGGGCTTGGCTTGTTGGACTTAAGTTATGGATTGTGGGCCCTAAGGAGTTAGAGTCCTAATGCAATTATAACTTAATCTAGTCTAGAAATTATCTATAAATATATGTACTGTGTTCGAAAATTACACAAGCTTTCAGTCTAGCAATTTTCAAAAATCAGTATATATTATTCAAGAGGTTTTTCGAAAATTCCTCTGTCCCTTTTGAGAAAATTCGGGCTGTGATTTTTGTGAAAAATTACAATTCGAATTAACAGATCAAATCTGTTTATTCTCTACGTAAAACTTCTGATTGATTTCTAGTGCAGTCAATCAGAGGGTTTCTGTTTTTCGTTCGTGGACCTAATTTCGGTGATTGATCGTGACGCCATTGGTTCCCGGGATTTACAAGAAGAGCAGATTAAGTTCTGTTGGTGTCCATAATCTCGCTTCGAGATTTTAAGGTAAAATATTTAATTATGATTATTTGTTTTACTTACACATATTTAATCGTAAAAGTTTTGATACCCTTGATATGGAATCGTTCCATATAATAAAATAAAATTTTAAACTTCCGCTGTACCGGGTATCAATTCTTGATTGATCTGAACACGTTTTCCAACAGAGGGTCCTACTACAGGATACATCTAAGGTAAAAGCTCAATATGATCATGTATGCAACATACAGTCATGACATGTTGTATATAAAGGCATACAAAATATGCAATCACATAATCCATGCAAACACATAATACATGCATACTCAATCTGGATATCTCGAATAATACTTATGTACCTCATATACTAAGGCAAGCTAGACCAGCTCTATGTCCAAGCCTATCGTCCGTACTACAATGCAAAGTACTCATGCATTATAATCTTATTTAAAAAGCCTTAACTACATTATAGCATACTACCTATTTACTATATAGAACCAGAGCTATACCTACGTCCTTCGTCAGCCCTCTGATGACGACTGCCCCAGAACTTGGGCACCTCTCCGTCGCAACCCCGGAGCATCTCACCAACCTCCGAACCAAGCTTAGGAAGTCTGTAAATCACCTAAAAGGCCTAAAGACCGAGAGAGAAGAGTGCAAAAGGTGTGAAGAAAATGAGGCCTTGAATGGCCTATTTATAGGCGGAGTTCGGACGCTCGGATCGGGGAGATCAGACGCTCCGAACCTTGCATGCGAGACACGTCACTGCATGCACAGTTCGGATGCTTTGATCCCTACTTCGGAGGCTCTGAACAGCTACGTGCTCGTTCAACCTTGACACCTCAACTCTTGCATGACCTAACTGAGATCGGACGGTTCAATCTGGGTTCAGACTCTCCAAACCGTCTGTAGCCTCCGATCCAAGGTTCATGCCGCCGAGGAGTTCAGATCCTCTTATCCTGGTTCGGACGCTCCGAAATCACCTAGGTCAAATTTCCGAAAATTGCTAAATTAATTCCAAATTAAGCCCATAATCCATGCTTAACCATTTTTACTTAATTAATCTTGTAAAATAGAGTCGGGCTACTACATTATCCCCCTACTTAAGATATTTCGTACTCGAACAATCTTAAATACTGAATGCAGAAAATACTGAATAAACATCCTTTATTCAAACTGTACATTTTACAAGATACATGTGAAATACAACAGTTTCAAAATAACTCTAGATAATCTGTACGCATACGACTCTCAAGTTCCCAATGGCATCTTCAGTGCCTCGGCGCTGCCACTGAACTAGAACAAGAGGAGTGATCTTGTTGCGCAAGACATTATCCTTATGACCTAAGATATGCAAAGGTCTCTCCACATATGTCAAATTTTTATCTAACTGTACTTCAGATGGCTGTAAGATATGAGACTCATCTGTCACATATCGTCGCAATAGTGATACATCGAACACGTCGTGGATACTCGACAAATATGGCGGTAACGCCAACCTGTAAGCCAGATCTTCAACACTTTCCAAAATCTCAAATGGAACAATAAACCTAGGAGATAGCTTAACCTTGAGACCGAATCTCAAAATCCTGCAAAATGGTGAGACTTTCAAAAACTAGTATGTCGATCCTGCGCAGTCTTAATTTTTTTTCTTGATATGTCCAACAATATCAACAGCCTGCTGGATCAACTCTGGTCCCTCTACCTGTCGCTCCCCCACTTCTTCCCAGAATAATGGAGTACGACATCGTCGTCCGTAAAACGCCTCAAACGGAGCCATCTCAATACTGCGATGGTAACTGTTGTTGTACGCAAACTCAATCAATGACAACTGATCTTTCCAAGGTGGACCAAAATCCAAATAACATGCTCTCAACATGTCTTCAAGATTAAGAATCGTGCGCTCTGACTGCCCGTCAGTCTCTGGGTGATATAAAGTACTCAAACTGAGAGTAGTACCCATAGCGCGCTGAACACTCCCCCAGAATCTGAAATAAACCTAGGATCTCGATCGCTAACTATGCTCACAGGCACTCCATGCAATCGGACAATCTCCTGGATGTACAAACGTGACATCCTATCAAACCTGTAGTCCCGGTTATAAGGAATGAAATGTAACGTGTTTTTTTCAAAAAGGCCGCACATAAATCATGCGAGAAGAACAACATACTAAGTTTGGATTTAAATACATGCTTCTAAGAGCAATCAATAAATATCTCCATCGTTTAGAAGTTTTAACATGATGTTCCAAACACAGTGTGTAAATTTTGCATAATTCCAATAGTTAGATCTTTCAAATGATCCTATTCAATTAGACCGCACACAGAAACTGTGCGAGAAGAGCAGCCTCTGCTCGGCGGTCAAATTCCGATCCTAAAAGCCATCAATAAAGATCGCACCGTTCAGATCTTAGATAACATAATTTTCAATATGAATACCAATTTTGAACCCGATCCGATGGTTCAATTCTTTCCAACGACTTTTGCAAATTGACTGATGTGCAAGACATGCGAAAATCCAAAAATATTTCCTTTTTTTTCGTTCTTGAGTCAACCGTGAAGAGTAATAGTGGATTTAGTTTTCATTCCCACAAACGGCGATAATTGACGCATTCAAAAATTTCACATCAAATAAGTTACCTCGAACCGATAATCAACACACCAATTTTTTCAATAAACCGAGCCGAGTGATCCCAAAAAATTTATGTGTATAAAAAAAAATATGTGAGATGGCTCGCCCGAAGGCGAAGCCACTCCGACACTCAAATCAGTATAGGATTCAATAGAAAAAGTATGGAAAGCGTATAGAAAATACATATATGAGATGTGTAAGAGTGTGTGAAAGAGTTGAAGAAAAGGTTACCGTAATAAGGGTTAGAGACCCCTTATTTATAGGAAGAGAGTCGTAGTTCATATAGAATTTTATTGTATAAGTCTACTAGATCATTCATATCCATGCAATATTATAATATATCTCTAAAATATAAATAAAGATATGATATGATTTTTATCCTATCATCATAACAATTAACACACGAATTACTATGCACAAGTGCGAGCACTTGTACAATACCACAAGGCAAAAAACAATTACTAGAATAAAGTAATATCCAATTACAAAAATCAATCCTAGTAATTCCTATAAAATTTAGATCTCTCAACATGTTGAGAAACCCAAACAACACTCTAAATTCAATCCTATATTGAAAACGAAAACTAGAAAGTGTAAAAGAAAAGATGAAATATCTCAAACAATTGAGATATTAAAACTACATCCTAACAACTATAAAACATGTATAGAAAACCACATGGTGCAGTAGGAGAATTAAAGTCGCAAGTAAAAGTTTGAATGATCTTCACTCGGCAGTAACCACTAGGGGTGAAAACGAGCCGAGCCACTCGTGAGCAGCTCGCGAGTAGCTTGGTCAAAACTCGATTTGAGCTTGGTTTAACCGAGCTCGAGCTCGAGCTTTCAATGTATGTGATCGAGTAGCTCGCGAGCTACTCGATCATATATATGTATATATATAATATAATATAATATATAAATATATAAATATACTATATATAATATTATATTTATTTATTCATATATTATTTATTTATATATATTTATTTATTTATTTATTTTTCGAGCATGAGCGTGAGCTCGAGTAACTCGAACTATAGTCGAGCTCGAGCTCGAGTACAAAAATAATTACTCGATCGAGCTCGAGTTCAAGTAGTCAAATACGAGTCGAGCTTTATTTATTTATTTTTCGAGCATGAGCGTGAGCTCGAGTAACTCGAACTATAGTCGAGCTCGAGCTCGAGTACAAAAATAATTACTCGATCGAGCTCGAATTCAAGTAGTCAAATACGAGTCGAGCTCGAGCTCGAGTAGTATGATACTCGGCTCGACTTGACTCGATTGCACCCCTAGTAACCACGATGTTGTGTACTGGTGTTGTGTGACAACACAGACAACACTGAACGGCGGTAGGGATTCTTCAACCGAAAATCCATCAATAATTCTCTACGTCTCTTTTCTCTATAGTTCACGGTTGTTCTCTCTGTTCTGTTTGTACGCATCAATCTTCACGGTCTAAATAAATGACCTTGTTTCCTTTTGATAGAGTCTTACAATATGTAAACAAATCTGTTTAAATCAAACTTGAGATATCAGATATCAATCATCAACTTAATTAAAAGATAACAATATTTATAATTAAGGATATAAAAAGTCTAATAAAGACAAAACATATCAAATCAAATTTAATTAAAAAGAAAATAATTGAAGGGATTTTATGTCTTATACGCCAAAACATATTTTTCTTTCAATTATATTAAATTTTCTTTTTTTAATAAAAAATCATTTTCATCCTATAACAAATTTGTCTAGCTCCATCCCCGATATTGATCAATATGAATACTAGCTACAGGAAAAAACAAAAACAAAAACAAAGAGTTCTTAATGATTGAGTTTTCAGGAGCTTGGTGACTAAGATCTAATTAGAACTAGATGTTGTGTTGTCTTTCTTTTCTTTTCTTTTCTTTTCTTTTCTTTTTTTTTTTTTTTAATTTTCACACTTAAGCACACCTACAGCAATTAATATTAATTTGAACTAGGTGTCGATGCCTGAAATCAAATTAATTGCATGACTAATGAACAATTTTTTTCACCGTTCTATCGATAGGTTGTTGGTTAAGACTCCGACTCATTTAATTAATTAGCTTAGTTCCAAGAGTTACAAGAATATTTATACACTTAGGTTAGTTCACTACTTTGTATTTTTTTAGTCATTTTTATATCGAAAAATATGACATATAATTGAAATATTATGGCATATCATCGAAAAATACTGACGTGACAATAAACATTAATGCTATTACGTTCGATGTCACGTCAGCACTTTGATGAAAAAACTCAAATTGAAAAAAATATATATGATAAATTAGTGGATTAGAACTATGAATTGACTGATAATAGAGTCAAAAACAAAAATCGTGCAAGTTACACGACAAAAAAATAATTTTCTCTTAAAAATGAATTTTTTTTTTCATAATAGCCGAAAATTAAAAGTTAGTGTACAAAAACCAAACTTTCAAAAATCAATGGATAAGAACCAAAAATAAAGAAGTTAATGGGTAACTATTTTTTCATAATTTAACTATTAACTTGGCCACCGACGAGATTACCAACATCTTCAAGTAAGGACTAAAGAGTAAATCTATAATATATCCCATGGAAATATATATGTTCTACACTTCATCAAATTTAAAGAGACTAAAGGAATAACGAGCTTGAACCTTATATATGTTGTTAAATCTCAATCAAAAACAGTACTGAGTGAGATAGTATATATTAAGAGAAAGATGATCTTGAGCTACCAATTGCGCATGAATAAATAGTTAAAAGGTCTAATTTTAAATTGAAAGAAACGGTGTACGTGGTTGGTTATGTAAAATAGGCAGTGTTGTGCTTTGTGTTGTAACACCACAGACAACACAGTGCAGCGGAAATTTAAAGCGTAAATAAAACACAAGTAATTAATTTTGCACGAGTATAAAAACTCGTGCGGGTTTCTTAGGGCTAAATATTACTAGTAAACGTAAGACCAGTCTTACAAAGCAATCCTAGTAATTTTACGAAAAGTCATTAAATCCTAAATTTCTCAACAAGTTGAGAAATCAAACTTGCATCCTAAAATACAACAGAGTATAAAAGAAATTGGATGCAACTCCCGTAGCCTAAATTGAAGAAACAGAAAAGATCTTCAATAACACAGTTCCCACAGTGTTGTCTCTGATGTCTTCAACACGAACGGCAACACGAGGACATGCAACAACGATGGTTGCAAACCTTGCTTCGGAGTTCTTCAAATTCTTCAGAGTATGCGCAGTATATTATCGTCTGAAGTATTCTCATCTTGTGCGTGAAATCCCCTTTTATAGATTAGCATTCAAATCTTGAAGATTTCCTTAGATAGAGTCCTACATGAATAAGGAAACATGTTTTAGTAGGAAATAAACTCTATCAAATCTTGCAAATCAAATCTTGATAATATCGAATTATATTATATCAACTAATCACCTTATCAAGACATGATTTAAACTTAGGCAAATATATCTTTAACATAATCGATACATACTCAGGATATTTACCATATATTTTATCTTATCTAGAAAGCAAAATCTAATAATATCAATTAATACAAGGGCCGAAAATATCAAGGAATAAAATTTTTTTCATAAATCATAAAAATTATTTGGTGAAAACATATATAAGGTCACTTATGGAAAATGAGTCGAAATCGTGAAAAGAGTGTTGGTTGCAAATGCCTAACGTAAATTTCTTTTAGTGGCTCGATCGTTACTCGGCCTCCTTGGAGACTGCAGTGTTTGGAAACACCGAATGGCTCGAGTTTTTGGAGGGTTTTGAGTGCTTTTTGTGTGTCAATTTTATAATTGTGGGGAAAACTGTTAGAGAACGCGTCGATCAGATCAATTAGGATTGATACCCGGTGCAGCGGAAGTTTAAAATTTTATATATGGAACGATTCCATAATGGGTATCAACCTTACGATTAAATTGTGTGTGTAAAAATTAAATAACGATTATAAAATTTTTACCTTTAATCTCGAATCGAGATTTTGGACACCAACAGATTTCTCTGCTCTTGTTGTATATCCCTGGAACTGATGGACGAACTGTTCTTCAATCAGGTCCACGAACGGATAATTAATCCCTCTGATAGATTGCACTAGAAAATCTATCAGAAGTTTCTACGAAGAGAATTAACGAATTTGATCCGTTAAACCAGACTGTAATTCAAAATCACAGGCTGGATTTTACCGAGTAGAGAGGGAGGGGGGGCGGCCACTATTGATAGAAAATACTTAGGTTTTCGAAAATTGTGACCTGTTGTGTGTAATTTCTGTACTGCAATAACTTATTTATAATGTAGGCCACTAACAGCTTAGGGCCCATTAGTCATAAGTTCAAGCCCGACAAGCAAAGCCCGCATGTTCAGAAATTAATATAAAATTCATCGTGACTCCGATTGATAAACCGATTTCACCAATGTGCACAGAAACCATTTCTGCACCTTTTAAAGTCAAGATAAATTTTTCTGAATCCGAATTCAGTGATTTCCAAAAATGTCCATCCCTATGTCATTTTAGGAAATCTTACTCCTCTACTCTTTAAATAAGAAGTCCAACTTCTTCGTTCATTAAATTTAACTCTTTAAATTTAACTATCTCAACGGGGATTAAAAATCCATTACACTGTGTGACCCTCAATGGTTCAGGGATACAGCTAGCCGTGGGCTCACAACTCCTTGTGACTCGGAACAATAATTTCCGACTTGCCCATGGAATCATGGTAAGAGCGCCTAGCAACAACGCCCCATGATTCCCTAGGTATCACTGATAGTGCCTACAAGAACCAATAGATTTTGGTTAGCGTACAGTACAGTCCCTTCATCCATATATCCCGATCGAATCAACAACCATTGGTATATCGAGAGTCGCTCGAGATTCGATAACTATGCAACACATCTTGAAGATCAAATAATGACATCGCATGTGCTACTAAGAAACCATTTCTTAAACCACATCATGTACTCTGGCCAGAGATTCGTCACACTAATATCTCCTCAGATCGCATAGGATATCCACACTCGCAAGTATGTGGTGAATCCTTAACAACAAAGCATCGACTCCTATATGTGTTGTAACTGTACCCAATCCCGACACCTGATGACCCCAATAGAGTCGGTAAATGAGTCAAAGCACAGTACTAGCATATAGAGTCTCAATGATGTTTCAAGTAGTAAGGACTAATGGTGTACAACCAAAACCGCGGACTTTATCCACTCGATAAGTGATAACCACTTGGAAAGTCCGGATAGGGTAGTTCGATCATTCATTATATGAATATCCATTTGCATGCTTCGAACATCTCTATGTTCCTTACCAATGAAACATGGTACTCCGCATCGCAAATGCTAGTCTCAAACTCGAGCGATCCTTATCCTTATTATCGGACGGCTCAATCGACTAGGAACAGTTTAGAATATACAGTGACTATAAGATGTGTTTCATGATAGACATCTCCATGTTCTACCACATCTTACATACACTATAGTATATTCAAGGTCTTTATCAAAACAACAATAGTATATCACAATATAACAATATGAAGAAAGATAAAGTCATTGTCATTAATAAAAGTGTAAATTATATTAAACAAAAGATTGTTTATACAAAGAGTCATCAAAACCCTTAGCCACAAGTTGGCTCACCGGGCACCCACTCTTTCAAAAACTTTTTTGAATAACGGTCATTCCGCCCTCGAAATGCCGTCATACCGTCTTTACCGTACCGAAAATTTCGATATCGGTATCGGTATAAGATTTTTAATTTTTCGATAGTTTGGTATACCGAAAAAAAATCGGTATACACGGTATCGGTATGATACCGGGTATACCGATATATTTTTTTTAAAAAAAAATTTTAAAAATCGGTATACACGGTATCATACCGATACCGTACTGAATTTCGGCATTCGGTACGGTATGGATTTATGTCATACCAAAATTTCGATGGGTACGATATCGGTACCAAAAATTTTCGACATGGTATGCGATATTCGGTACGATATGCGATATACTGTACGAAACCACCCCTAATCATTCATTCCACACGTGTTCTTGGACTGTATGACACGTCGTCAATTTAATGATATTAAATTTGGAATCTCTTTTTTTTTTTTAGAGTAAATTTGGAATCTCTGTTGGCTTTTACATATATAACATAACGCGAGTAATAATCTTTTTTAGTGTATTCTTTTGTGATGCACTCATTTTTTGTATAATTCTAAATTTTTTAAAATTTTAAAATAAGAGTTATTTTATTTTTTGGTGGTTTAAAATGATTAAATTCAATATATATTATCAAATAAGAGTTATTTTATAAATAAATTACATCTTTTGTAAAATAACAAGTGAGAGCGGGTAATATTAATATTAACCTTCGGTCTCACTGTTTGAAAAATATCGTAAGTTTTTAGTAGTGCTTTGAAACACTTTAATTATGTTCCCCCTACGGAGGGTTCTACTAATTACAATAACAAGGTTTTCTTTCAATGAGATAGAATTTTAAAACGTATTTTAGTATTGACTTACTTATCAATGAGAGTTAAATTTTGATTGGTGAAAAATTCGTTAAATGAAAAAAGCAACATTAATATCCTCATGATCAATGAAAGTTATCATTTTGTCCTTAAGGAGAATTTTCCTCCAATTAATGACTCCAGCCAATGCTTCAAGGACTGTCTCACAAGATCACAACAATTGATTTATTGAAAACAATAAGGCACGTTGCTACCTGTTAGCAACAATAAATGAAGTGCTTAGATCTAAGCATGAAACCTTAGAGACTACTAAAAAAATTATGGAATCTCTACAACAAATGTTTGAAAGTCCATCTAAACAAGCCCGTCATAAAGCTGTGAAAGCAGTTATGAACTAGAAGATGAAGAACGATTCTTCAGTCCATGAGCATATGTTGAAACTGATTAATCATTTTAATTATGCTTAAATCAATGGTGTGAACATAGATGAAAAGACTCGAGTTGGCATGACCTTGGAAACACTTTCTCCTGCTTTTCTCCAATTCAGGACAAACTAAGTGATGAATCATTGGGTCTATAATATGACACAACTTCTGAATCGGCTGCAAAGTTATGAATCTCTGATATATGATAAAAATAAAAAGGAAAATTTTGTCGAATCTAATGGTTATGGGAAAGGCTTCTTCTTCTAAGAACAAAAATAAAAAAAAATGTGGGAAAGTTTGTGGGAAAGAAAAACATCCAAAAGAAAAAAATTAGAAGGGATCTAAATTTAAACCAAAGGGAAATTTTTTGCATTGCAATGTGGATGGGCATTGGAAAAGGACTGTAAGAATTACCTTGATGAGCTGAAACAAAAGAAGAAACAAGGTAAATTAGATTTACTAATCATGGAAAGATGCTTTGTTGAGAATGACTTCTCGAGCTGGATGATTGGTTCAGGAGCATCTAACCAAGTTTGTGTTCTTCACAGATGTTGGAGTCGTCCAAGGATTTTGAAAGGGGAGCTTTCATAACGATACTAGGTAGTGTGGGAATATTTTCAATTATGGCAGATGCATGAGACAGTGCATCTGTCATTTAAGAATAATAAATATTTGATTTTGAAAATTTTATTTTATTCATGTTTCCAACACCATTTAACTTCAGTTTCAAAGTTGCATAAATAATTTATTTCTTCTTCTTTTTCCATTGACTTTGTTTCAATTAATAAGAATGATATGCATATTTGTTCGGGTTATGTTGAGAATGATATTTTTTAATAAGACAATTTCACATAATTTACTTGAAAGTTAAATGTTCAAAGTCGCTAAACCAACCCCTAAAAGAAGAAATATTTCTGATGAAAATAATGACACAAATTTGTGGCATTTAAGGTTTGATCATATTAATGTAGAAATGATAGAAATAGTAGTAAATGATGGTCCTTTGAAGGAGCTAAAAGTTGGATTTCTGCAGTTAGTGAGTCCTATATTGGAGGAAAGATGACCACAAGACAATTTTTTGCCAAAGGTGAAAGAGCTAAGGGCACCTCTAAAAATTATGCATTCCGATGTATGTGGACCTTTGAATGTCAAAGCAAGAGGAAGCTACAAATATTTCATCACATTCATTGATGATTATTGTAGATCCATATGCATATTTAATGAAAAACAAGTTCGAATTTTTTCAAAAAGTTCAAACATTTCTGGGATGAAGTAGAAAATCAACTCATCAAATCAATCAAGACTCTTCGATCATATCAAGAAGAAGAGTACATGGATTATGAATTCAAGGACCACTTGATTGAAAATGGAATATTGTTACTGATCACTGCACCTGGGACACCATAAACAAATGGTATAGCCGAAAGAAGAAATCGAAATCTGCTTGACATGATGAGATCAATGTCAAGTTATTATTCTTTGTCTAACTAATGTTTGGGTTATGCACTCCAAAAAACTATATACATTTTGAATATTGTTCCATCTAAGTCAATCTCTAAAACTCCCTAGAGTTTTGAAATGGTCACTATAGTAACCCGTACCCCATTTTACGAGCTTAATGGTTTAACATGATTAAAAGATACTAATTTAAATTAGCCAAGATATTAATCGGATCCAAGATGTGAAATTAGAACTTCGGAACCACCAAAGAGATCGAAGCTTCCGAAGTGGTTCGGAAGCACCGAACCATAACGGCAGAGATCGGAAGCAAAAGGTGAGCTTCGATCTTCCAAACGTAAGATCGGAGCTTCCGAAGGTTAGGCCATGTGCACTAGTGATGTGTCGCCAGTGTTTGGACATGCAGACACATGCCTGAGATTGGAACTTACGAAGTAGAGATCGGAGCTTCCGAACTGGACAGTTCGAAACGTGGCATGCATGTAGAGATCGGAGCTTCCGATCGAGGGATCGAAGCTTCCAAACGTTTCCTATAAATAGGGCATGTGAGGCTCACAATTTCCTTGCTAATTTAGAAGGTGTTTGGGTGAGTTTATAAGCTCTTGAAAATAGCTTATAAGCTATTTAAATCTGTTTGGTAATTTTTTTGTCAAACAGCTTATAAGCTGTCAAAATAAGTTGTTTGACAGCTTATAAGCTGTTTTTAAAAAAGTAAGGTGACCCCTACTTTTTTAGAAAAGATCTTATTTTTATATTTTACTTTTCCATATTATCCTTATATATTTTATTAAATTCCCACCCTGCCCTTTGCCCATTTTTTGTACATAATTTATCAAAAAAATTTTAAAATTATAATTAAATTTTTTTAATGTTTTTAATATATGTTTAACATTTATAATAAATTTTAAAATATTTTTGTATATATATTACTATTTTACATTACTTTCGTAATATTATACCTTTTTGGTAATTTTGACAATAAAAAGATCTTATAATACCAAACACATCAATATATTTAAGTTGTTTAGAATAAGTTCACCCAAACACTTTAACAGCTTATTTTTAAAATAAGACCTGACAGCTTATAAGCTCCTAAAACAGCTTATAAGCTCCTACAACTTATAAGTTATTTTTAATAAGCTTAGCCAAACACCCTCTCAGAAGTTTTTTTCCCTCTTTTGGTATTCTCTTGGGCGATTCCAGCCATCAAAGCGAGGCTCGGGCGTTAGGGAAGCGTTTCCATAGCTGCAACAGAGTTGTTCCCAGGAATTAAGGCTTTCAACAGAAAAAGGCTGACTATGGATGTAGACATAACCCTAGATCCTATTGGTATTAGAGATTATCTATTAGCTTAGTTAAGATTTTAAAATCAGTATTAGTGATATGATAAATATCTTTTTGTAGGCTTGGACCCTAGACTTGTGTTATTAGAACTGTCTTAGTAGGGTACATAAGTACTGACTGAGATAGCCAGCGAGTATGCATACTTATATGTTGTATTTTATGTGTCATGATGCATGTTTTACTGTTTTGATATATTATGTTGTATGTGCATATTCATGTTGAGCTGAGTCTCTTTTGAGATAGCATTTTGCGGTAGGGTCGCTCGGCCCTATATTTCTTATTTATATATATTTTTTACTTATATTGTCTGACACCGTATCAGAAAAAACATAATTATTTTGAAATATCCAATATATGTCATATAAAGAATAAGCCTTCCAATCGAGCACGAAAATGATACCTAAAACTAAATATCTTAATTTATCAGCGATTCAATCTTCGCCACGGATTTGGATCCACTACTGTGGCATCGCCACAGTAGGGGATGCTATGGGGGTGACAGCGTTTACCCCAACAGCACAATTGATGCCACAGTAGGGGATGTTGTGGGGGTGACAACGTTTACCCCAACAGCCCAATTTTTTTTATTATTTTTAAAAATATATATATTTTGATTCTTTAATTTTTTTAATTGTTAGGGTTTTTATTTTCGCTAAAATTTTGGGGTTTTTATTTCTCTTTTTTTACCTTTTGTTTTTAGTATGCATTCTAATTCTTTTTTTTATTTTGTCAAATTTTATTATATCTGATGATGTCGATTTTTTCCTCCGGGTTCGGTCTGGTAGAGCGAATCTCCAAATCTTCAATAAACCGGATCGGGTCGGGTAGCACGTGCTCTGCACAGACAAAAGCTAAGTTAGGGGGCTCCGAAGGTGTTTCGGCGTGACCCCTCCGATGCCTAAGTCAGTGCTCAAAAGTAAAAGAGATTGACTAAAAGTAAGAACAAAAGAATATGCGTGCGTGAATGTGTGAACAAGAAGTGAATAGAAGAGATGAATGAATAAACCATGAATCATACCTGTATTTATAGGGGCTTGGAGGGGTAGGTTACCTTGTCAAGGTAGAACATGTGTTAGAGTAGGACTCTAATTGAGGAGTCTGAAATCATATCAAATCTTGGATTCATAAGATATTGTCTTTATCTGTTGCAGATCTTCATGTGTCCGAGAGTACTGGAAGGTTCTAGATATTGGGCCCTTTTTGGGCTGAGATTTTCATAAAATAAGACTAGATGGACCTCAAAGTATATTTTCAAAAATATGGATTATTGGGCTAGGGTCGGATTAGACTCGTATATTTTTTAGGGGCATCAATAGTACCTCCCCCTACTGGTCTAAAAGAAGTATGAATTTTAGATCATGTGGTCTGGTCGGATCCCGAGCCCATGTAAGAACTCTTATATTAACCAAATACAAGTAACATTCCCGAACCGGATGGGATTTTGATGGAGGCCACGAATGGCGTGGTGAGTGCCGAGCTGGTCGGGCTTTGGTTTGACCACGAATGGCGTGGTGAGTGCCGAACTGATCGGGCTTTTATTTGACCACGAATGGCGTGGTGAGTGCCGAACTGATCGGTCTTTGATTTGACCACGAATGGCGTGGTGAGTGCCGAACTGGTTGGGCTTTTATTTGACCACGAATGGCGTGGTGAGTGCCGAACTGGTCGGGCTTTTGAGTACCATCGGAGTGGGTTTGGGTTTAGTACCCCCGGAGAGGATTTTGGTTTAACACCCCCGGAGAGGATTTTGATTTAATACCCCAGGAGAGGATTTTGGTTTAACACCCCCGGAGAGGATTTTGGTTTAACACCCCCGGAGAGGATTTTGATTTAATACCCCCGGAGAGGATTTTGGTTTAACACCCCCGGAGAGAATTTTGGTTTAATACCCCCGGAGAGGATTTTTGTTTTGCACCCCAAAGAGGATTTTGGTTAAGCACCCTCGGAGAGGATTTTGATTTAATACCCCCGGAGAGGATTTTGGTTTAATACCCCCGGAGAGGATTTTGGTTTTGCACCCCCGAAGAGGATTTTGGTTAAGCACCCCCGGAGAGGATTTTGATTTAATACCCCCGGAGAGGATTTTGGTTTAATACCCCCGGAGAGGATTTTGGTTTTGCACCCCCGGAGAGGATTTTGGTTAAGCACCCTCGGAGAGGATTTTGATTTAATACCCCCGAAGAGGATTTTGGTTTAATACCCCCGGAGAGGATTTTGGTTAAGCACCCCCGGAGAGGATTTTGTTTTGAGCACCACCGGAGTGGATTTATGATGCCGGACCTGCCCGAACTTTTACATTGTTGAACCATAAATTGGGTCTTATTGCAAGATTACACGCTCGATGTTGTAGAATAGGACCTTATTGCAAGATTGCATGCCCGATATGATATAATTTGGCCTTACAGCGAGATTGCATGCACAATGTGATATAATTGGGTCTTACATCGAGATTGCATGTCCGATGTCATAAAATAACCCAAACAAAAATACAAGGGGAGAGAAGTTCAACAAATTTGATCACAAGAAAACAAACATGTAATTTTGATAGTAGAAGATGCCTCAGAATATTATTAATAATGATAATAAATAAAAATTTAATAATTTAATTCGAACATAAAGATGATTGAAATATTTATCTCATTCATGCGTTGTCGATGACATGACTTTGGATTGTAAGATAAAATCTTATATTCTTTGATCAAATAACCGACTTGATGTAGCAATGAAAATTGATCCCCACCGTCCAAAATCAGTATCAAGATGTTCAACTTTGAACTCGATCCGACGGTTCAATTAATTCTTATGATTTTTGCAATATTCTGATAGAACACATAGAATTTGTGCGAGGGAGCGGCATCTGTGCGGCGGTCCAGATCTGATTCTAAAAGCCACCGATCACAATCTTCACCGTTCAGATCTTAGAAAACATATTACTTAATATTTATATAAAATTTGAACTTGATCCGATGGTTAAATTAATTCCTGTGATTTTTTCAAGATTCTGATATGCAAGCCCCGCGAAGAACACATAGAAGCTGTGCGAGAGAGTGGAATCTCTTCGGCGGTCCAGATCTGATTCTAAAAGCCACCAATAACAATATCCACCGTTCAGATCTTAGAAAACATATTTGTGAAATGTATATAAAATTTGAACTCGATCCGACGGTTCAATTAATTCATGTGATTTTTGAAAGATTCTGATATGCAAACCCCGCGAAGAACACATAGAAGCTGTGCGAGAGAGCGGAATCTGTTCGGTGGTCCAGATCTGATTCTAAAGGCCACCAATCACAATCTCCACCGTTCAGATCTTAGACAACATATTTTTGAATATTTATATAAAATTTGAACTCGATCCGACGGTTCAATTAATTTCTGTGATTTCTTCAATATTGTGATATGCAAGCCCCACGAAGAATACATAGAAGCTGTGCGAGAGAGCGGAATCTGTTCGGCCATCCAGATATGATTCTAAAGACAACCAATCACGATCTCCACCGTTCAGATCTTAGAAAACATATTCATGAATATGCAAACAAAATTTGAACCCGATCCGACGGTTCAATTAATTTCAATGATTTTTGTAAGTTTCTGATGTGCAAGCCATGCGAGAATCCAAAATTTGTTTCTTCTCTTGTACTCACCATCTTAACCCTTTGTTTTCAAATTCCCACAGACGGCGCCAATTGTAATGTCGATTTTTTCTTCCGGGTTCCGTCTGGTAGAGCGAATCTCCAAATCTTCAATAAACCGGGTTGGGTCGGGTAGCACGTGCTCTGCACAGACAAAAGCTAAGTTAGGGGGCGCCGAAGGTGTTTCGGCGTAACCCCTCCGATGCCTAAGTCAGTGCTCAAAAGTGAAAGAGCTTGACTAAAAGTAAGAACAAAAGAATATGCGTGCGTGAATGTGTGAACAAGAAGTGAATAGAAGAGATGAATGAATAAACCATGAATCATACCTGTATTTATAGGGGCTTGGAGGGGTAGGTTACCTTGTCAAGGTAGAACATGTGTTAGAGTAGGACTCTACTTGATGAGTCTGAAATCATATCAAATCTTGAATTCATAAGATATTGTCTTTATCTGTTGCAGATCTTCATGTGTCCGAGAGTACTGGAAGGTTCTAGATATTGGACCCTTTTGGGGCTGAGATTTTCATAAAATAAGACTAGATGGACCTCAAAGTATATTTCCAAAAATATGGATTATTGGGCTCGGGTCGGATTAGACTCGTATATTTTTTAAGGGCATCAATATCATTTTTTTCTTATAATTTATATTTCAATACTACATAATAATGCACCAATATAATTATTGTTAATATAGAAACACAAATAAATAATTTATATGATGTGTGCTTTAATTTTAACTGACATAGAAAGAAAAAGAATTGATTAAAAATGTGTATTAGATAAATTTCTATTGAAATTAATAAAAAAAGTTAGACCCTGAATAGGATCCCTCTGCATGAGTCGGATACCTACTCTATTGAAATTAATGGTTTCAAGATAATTAAGAGTGAACATTATATCAGTTAAACCGAATTAACCGACCGAACAAAAAATTCGGTTCGGTTAATTAAAAAATTCGGTTTTATTTTTATAAAATTTCAATTATTGGGTTCGATTTTTGGTTTCCATAAAAAAAAAAGTCGATTTACCGAATTAACATAATTATAAATAATTAATTATATTTTGATTTTTTATACGGTATTTGTTAATGTTTATATATTTAATCTTTTTCTTATTTTTTTTATTTTCTCAAGCATAATTTGTTTTACTCAATGTGCTAAAAAGCGCTAGGTGGTAGACAGGCGGTGACACACCGCCTAGCGCCTAGCCGCCTAGACGGGGCGGGGCATAGGCGATTTTTTTAAAAAACTTAAATAATAAATAACTTGAAATATTCATGAGTTTTACTATAAAATATAATTTTTATATCTTATGTTTTTTAGTTTTTTTACCAAACTCTTATAAAATTTTAATAATAATAATAACAACAACAAAAACATAAATATTAATAGATATCAAGTTTTCGTATGTAATATGAGATTTAATTTTTTGTTTGACTTTATTTTGTGCGCTTCTTCTTTCTTTCTGTGTTTGTTTCTCGCGTTGCATTTCTCTTTTTTAGTTTTTTATTTTTAATTTTTTTATAAAATAGTAGGCGGAAGATTAGGCGGGAAGATTAGGCGGAAAACGCCTAGAGGCATAGCCTAGCAAGGAAGCGAGGAGGTGGGTCACCGCCTAGGCGGCGCCTTTTAGAACACTGGTTTTACTATCATAAAAATCACATATTCAATTATTAATTTTATAATTTTTATTTTGAAAATAGTTTTAAAAACTAAATTGTTTAATGCGGTTGCCGATCAAACGAACCGCGTTTAGTTTGGTTCGATTATATCGATTTTAGAAGAAATTCGGTTAGAAGAAACAAAAAATATGAAATATATATATATATATATGACAAAATATAAAAAATAATATTTTGATATAGAAGAAATTTGAAATAAAATCCAAAAAATAAGGGAAAAAAGAGTTAAAATATATTAAGAAAAACAAACAAAAAGAAAAAGAAAATTGGGCTTTTGGGGTTCGTTTACCCCCACAGCATCACCACTGATGCCACGGTAGGGGATCCAAATCCCTTTGCCACATTCTTTTGTTTTTCAATTCAGTGATCAAACGAATTCCGCACTAGGTGAAATGGGTACTAAAAGTCAAAGGTACACACATGAAAGGTGAACTTTTGAACATAGTTCAGGAGTTCGATTCTCCCTGCCAACACTTTGAATTAGTCTGTCACACACGGCTTGCCTAGTTTGGTTTACCTTACTGACGTAGTTTGCAGACTTCCGAAAGTTTACTCAAAGCGTACCAAAAGATAGCGGTCGCGAATTCGCACGTAAAAAAAAAAAAAAAAAAAAAAAAAAAAAAAAAAAAAAAGGTTAGTGCGGTTGGGGGTTATCCCGTAAAAATGAAGTCTTTTGCTCAATCAAAAATTTTATCAATTTTACTGCAATACGTTTATGCTAAAAGATCTAACTAAAGAAGAGAAACATATTTTATTAATATTGAGATCACCTTCCAAACTATGAACCAATACAAGGAAAATAAAGAGATACATCACTTTCAAGAATAAAGATCACATAAATGCAACGAACCCCATAATTTATTTTTAGCACCAAACCAATACATGTGGGATATATCATCTTCAGACTCTGGGTTTGGTAAAGTTTATGATTGGTAAGAATAGACAAACACAAATATTTTTCAGTTAGATCTCCAGTACCTCGCCTTTTCGAACCCATTCCTCCCATAGAAATAATCTTCGATAGTCTTCTCGATTTCAGCTTGTGAATTCATGACAAAAGGACCATGTTGAGCAACCGGTTCATTGAGCGGTAGCCCACCGACCAAAATATACCTCAATGGTGTCGAAGATTTGTTCCATACGCTAAGGCCATCACCAGGACCCAAGACGAGGATATGGTGTGCGGATGTAGGATGAGAATTCGGGGTGCAAAAGACTCCTTCACCTTTTAGTACGTAGACGAAGGCATTCCATGACTTGGGGATAACTTGTTGGTATTGAGCATTTGGTGTCACTGTGAAGTCGAGAAACATTGTCGGGGTTTGTGTATATACCGGAGACTGGACCCCCATGGACTCCCCTGCAATAATTTTAACGGAAACTCCATCTTTTTCCACCCTTGGAATTTCTTTATCGAGTAATTCTTGATACCGTGGTTCAATCCTGAAAATTATCAACGAGGAGGATTGTCGTTAATTGTATACAGAGGAGTTTAATTCTTTATGACACTTCCTATCTCTTAGTACAGGAAAATAGAAGAATATCAAGTTGCATTCCTTCAACTGAACATGTGCCAATGCATAAAGGGCATACTTTATTCAGATAGCTGAGTGAGGCAGTCGTTTATTACATCTCTGCGCACTGGCCAAATTTGTTAATATGTCCTAGATATCAATTATCTTCCAGTACGATTCAACGAAATATAAAAAGTTTAACGACTCACACTATTCAGAACATTGTTTGTGTGGCTTTTCTAATCCTACTGTCAACTAACTTATACAAGCAAATCCAACAAACATACTTAAGAAGTGTACTGCTAATTCGAACCGCTGACTCAATGCAATGTCCAACGAATCAAACTTCAAAGTGTGCATACATTAGTTCTCTTCATGTACATAAAAAGAAAGAAAAGAACTCACATTTTATCCTTGGAAGCGAGATTGATCCACAGCTGTAGACCGGTGTTAGGGCCATCCCCTGCAGGCATTTCCGAATGAACCATGCCTCTCCCTGCTGTCATCCACTGCATGATTCCATTCAAGAGAATTTTAAAATACACAATGGAGAGGGGGAACAAATAGGACTATATTGATACGTCTTTCTTAGATAGCAACCCTAAGAATTCGTTATCCATTACCTGAATATCGCCCTCATGTATTGTACCCTTGTGCCCAGCAAAATCTTGATGAGTGACACCTCCCTATATGAAGACAAAATTGAGTTCGATATTCTCATTTAAAACAAACAGACCATCGACATAATAGGGTGTCTAGATAACCAAGTTACCTGCAACACGTATGTAACAGTCTCGAAACCTGTAATGCAAAATGCGGTACGGCTTGAGATTTATGATTTATTCACAATTTCGAAAGGATAAAAACTGAGACATATTGAAAAGCTTCAAATTACCACGGTGTGGATGATCAGGAAATCCAGCAGGAGGTGAAACTGTGGAGTCAAATTTACATAAATTAGGAAACAAAACATATTTTTGATAAGAAAATGAAATAGAAGTCGAAACCTCTATTTCAGATCGTTGAATTCGGATTGGACTTGGGATTAATTTCGGTCTAAAGAATGTTCAAACTAATAAATTTCAAATGACTACATTTTACAAAGATCCGAATCCAAAGAAGATATTCAAATTCTCAAACTTGGATTTGAAAAATCCATCTAGTCGAAATCCATGAATCCAATCCGATATGAAATCAAGATTGCTGAATGGTGCAATGAACTGATTGGAAAAACTTAGTCAACGCAAGGAAAACAACAGCATATCGTAGGATATTACTTGAAAATTCATCCAGCATGAGGAATGGATCCAGAGACTTCAATTCTTGCCTGAAAATAATGTCAACCAAACCAATATCTTTAAGCCATTGATAATCCAATATCCCAATCAAGAACCTCTCAAACATTTTGAAAATAACATCAAAACAATCTAAAAGGGATTTCCCACTTGGAAAATTCTACTAAAATAATAGAAGGCCACCAAAATTCAGGGAAAACACACGGCAAAACAGGCAAAAACAAAAAAACAGAAAAAAAAATGCCCATCAGACAATTTACATACAAATCAAGAAAACATCAATATCGAACACCAATACCTTCCAATGCTTCTCATAGATACAGCGCCGTCACCTTCACTCTGTGACTTGGCCAACAATTTCTTGGAAACCAATCTCGGTTGCTCAAATCCCAAGTTTTCTTCCGACAAAGACATGATTTTTATCGAAGACCAAGAGATTGTTTTTCTTTCTATATTGCTGATTCTGGGAATTGTCGGTTTCTTAAGATTCAACTGCAGAAGTTTATATAAAGAAATCATACAAAAGCTGATGTTTTGTGGCCTTCTCTCTAAATGAAGGCATGATCTCTATATATATAGAGAAATTGCATAGCGTAGGTGTGTACGCGCACTAGGAGTCATACCCCATCCATATTTTTATTTTCCAAAGAAATAACATAATTTAATTTACTTAAAATAACAGTACTTTATATTCAAATTAAAATATATAGTATCATCATCTATAAAGTATTACAACCCACTTTTTTATTTGTATTTTTTATTTTACATTCCTGAGATTTTCTATATAAAAATTATTTATGTAAATATAAAGAATTAAATAAAAGCTTTCACATACGTGATAAAAAGATATTTTTGTCCATATTATGAAAATTTTCATATTTATTGAACGATAGTTTTATTTCGATAATTATTTATATAAGTGTGAACAAGAAAACTCCTTCAGTTCTTCTGGAACGGTCAAATGATGATAACATCATCATGTCATGATGATGGAGCTTTCAGGTTAATTATTCCATTTAATCAATATGTATACATTTTTTATATGTATACTTTTGTTGAAAAGTTTGCACCATGTTTCCGAGCGTGACTTTATCCTATGTAAAATTAGCACGCCATAGTAGCTATTGTTTGTATTTTTAAGTATTATATATAAATATATATATATATTATTTTTGTATATAGTAGATAATTTCAAATCAGTCTTAAAAAATGTTGAAAAAATACATCAAAACGCCATCACTAACGAAAGACCCTACAAAATATTTTGCACGGTCTGCACTAGAGGACAGCAGACGCCACAGAAGTTGCAGTGTCCGTTGTCGGCGTCGGCAGACACGGACAGTGGTGTTGTAGTGGGCAGCAAAAGAATTTTGTTATAACCTGTATTGACCCGCACCGTGTTCACCTACTAATCAAAAGCTTTAGGCATGCAATTAAAAACACAATTAATCATACTCAGAATAACTGCGAAAAATAACTTAATACCTAGTGGCTAACCCTACAATCATGCCTTAGTTGCCACATAATCTCCAAATCGATGAGAGAAATTAACATGTAACTGCCCCATCGAAAGGGGTGTCCAGAAAACAAAAAATAACTGGACGTGAGCGCTAAAGCTCAGTACGCTAGCACGAGTAAACATACATATATGATGCATGCAATGTAATGTAAAGAACATGTATCATATATGAGTAACAAATCAGAAATTCACTCAGAATGGCGCTTAGGACATGAGTTGTACCCGCTAGGACTCAAACTGCCGGACCCCAACCACTCATTCCTAACAGGCCGTGGACCAAATGTCTCTGGATCACTAGAGTTCGACAGACCCGTCGGTCATGGTGACTATCAGTGTCTAATCGTCCTAACAAGGGCTGAGCACCCTATTACGCTAGCTTATCTCAAATGAGATACAGACTCAATAAGAAATGCACATGCAACATAATATTTCAAAGCAATAGCATGCATCATGTCAGATAATATGCAACACATAAGCATGCAAACCCGCTCGCAATCTCAGTCAGTGCTTACGTACCTTTCTAAGACAGTTCCTAGAAGCACCCATCTAAGTTTCAAGCCTACCATGCAACACTATAATTCAATATAACCATGCATCATCTAACATGCTCCAAAAGCCTTAATTAAAATATAGCATACTCCTTATTTTCTATAAGAAGCTACAGCTATACCTGCGTCCATCGTCAGTCCGCTGATGTCGAATTCACCAGAGCTTGGGCACAGCTCTGCTACGACCCCTCGACACCTCGCCAAAGCTCCGCTGCTTAGCCACTACTATGGACATTGTCTAACTATAAAAATACTACTACCTACTCCAAATATTTATAAAAGAATCCCGGAGTCCTTAAAATCGAGCCATTACAAAAGATGAGAGGTTTTGGAATTGGTGTGAAAATGAGATCCTTGGAACCCCTATTTTTAGACCTCGATCGGAAGCTCCGATCCTGTAGTGACCCAACTCGGATCCACTACTAATCAGAAATTAAGAGCATAATTAAGCATGCAATTAACACTAATCAAAATACACTGCGGAAAGCTTAAATAAATACTGACCGACATAATACAACCGGTTAAATAAATTCGATATACAACCCAATCGAATTAATCTTATAGAACCTACAACTAATCTTGGTGTCCTCTCTTGTCACCGACTACTCCAAGTCGTCGGACGTCTGCCCCGTCGAATGGGGTGTCCAGACATACAGAAAATACTAGACGTGAGCGACTACGCTCAATACGAAAGCAATGATATATAAAATATTTGCAGCATATAAATGACTTTTAAAACCCTAGTAAAATAGTCTGCTCAAAGGCGCCGATGAATACACAGTATCGTGCCAGATAGCTAGTCCGTGGGGTACTCATATATTCTCTCATCACTGTAGTGTCTACTCCGCTATCACGGTCGCTCCCAGTGATATCAAAACCAGAGGCCAAGCCTCCCCAAAACCTGACCCGAATCCATAAGGAGATACTCATCGCATATGAAAACTGTCAAGACTCACATCGTACGAGATGCAGTCTAGTGTAAAAACATGCATGTGCCAAAGCAGTAAAATATGGTAAAACACATAGCACATACTCTGAAAGAGTGGGTGCCCGGTGAGCCAACTTGTGGCTAAGGGTTTTGATGACTCTTTGTATAAACAATCTTTTGTTTAATATAATTTACATTTTTATTAATGGCAATGACTTTATCTTTCTTCATATTGTAATATTGTGATATACTATTGTTGTTTTGATAAAGACCTTGAATATACTATAGTGTATGTAAGATGTGGTAGAACATGGGGATGTCTATCATGAAACACATCTTATAGTCACTGTATATTCTAAACTGTTCCTAGTCGATTGAGCCGTCCGATAATAAGGATAAGGATCGCTCGAGCTTGAGACTAGCATTTGCGATGCAGAGTACCACGTTTCATTGGTAAGGAACATAGAGATGTTCGAAGCATGCAAATGGATATTCATATGATGAATGATCGAACTACCCTATCCGAACTTTCCAAGTGGTTATCACTTATCGAGTGGATATAGTCCGCGGTTTTGGTTGTACACCATTAGTCCTTACTACTTGAGACATCATTGAGACTCTATATGCTAGTACTGTATTTTGACTCGTTTACCGACTCTATTGGGGTCATCAGGTGTCGGGATTGGGTATAGTTACAACACATATAGGAGTCGATGCTTTGTTGTCAAGGATTCACCACATACTTGCGAGTGTGGATATCCTATGCGATCTGAGGAGATATTAGTGTGACGAATCTCTGGCCAGAGTACATGATGTGATTTAAGAAATGGTTTCTTAGTAGCACATGCGATGTCACTATTTGATCTTCAAGATGCATTGCATAGTTATCGAATCTCGAGCGACTCTCGATATACCAATGGTTGTTGATTCGATCGGGATATATGGATGAAGGGACCGTACTGTACGCTAACCAAAATCTACTGGTTCTTGTAGGCACTATCAGTGATACCTAGGGAATCATGGGGCGATGTTGCTAGGCGCTCATACCATGATTCGATGGGCAAGTCGGAAATTGTTGTTCCGAGTCACAAGGAGTTGTGAGCCCACGGCTAGCTGTATCCCTGAACCATTGAGGGTCACACAGTGTGATGGATTTTTAATCCCCGTTGAGATAGTTAAATTTAAAGAGTTAAATTTAATGAACGAAGAAGTTGGACTTCTTATTTAAGAGTAGAGGAGTAAGATTTCCTAAAATGACATAGGGATGGCCATTTTTGGAAATCACTGAATTCGGATTCAGAAAAATTTATCTTGACTTTAAAAGGTGCAGAAATGGTTTCTGTGCACATTGGTGAAATCGGTTTATCAATCGGAGTCACGATGAATTTTATATTAATTTCTGAACATGCGGGCTTTGCTTGTCGGGCCTGAACTTATGACTAATGGGCCCTAAGCTGTTAGTGGCCTACATTATAAATAAGTTATTGCAGTACAGAAATTACACACAAGATGTCACAATTTTCGAAAACCCTAAGTATTTTTCTAAAAGGTGGCCGCCCCCCTCCCTCTCTCTGTCAGAAAAATCCAGCCTGTGATTTTGAATTACAGTCTGGTTTAACGAATCAAATTCGTTAATCTCTTCGTAGAAAACTTCTGATAGATTTTCTAGTGCAATCTATCAGAGGGATTAAATCTCTATTCGTGGACCTGATTGAAGAACAGTTCGTCCATCGGTTCCAGGGAGATACAACAAGAGCAGAGAAATCTGTTGGTGTCCAAAATCTCGATTCGAGATTAAAGGTAAAAATTTATAATTGTTATTTAAATTTTTACACACACAATTTAATCGTAAAGATTTAATACCCAATATGGAATCGTTCCATACAAATTTTTAAACTTCCGCTGCACCGGGTATCAATCTTGTTTGATCTGAAAGCCGCGTTCTCCAACAGTGGTATCAGAGCCAGGTTGCTCAGATCAAGCGATTAAATTAATCGATTGTACAAAAATTTTTTAGGCCTCGGTTTTTGAAACAAAATAAATATTTTAAAATAAAAATATTTTTTTTCGGGCAAAAACCCGGGCAGCGATTGGATCGCTGCCCGGGAGGGGCAGCGATGGTCGCTGCCCCAGGCAGCGCACGGCGCTGCCCTGCGCAGCGCTGGGCGCTGCACAGGGCGGCGCACGGCGCTGCCCATGGGCAGCGATGTGATCGCTGCCCAGGGCAGCGATCGTCGCTGCCCGGCCCGGGAACGTCCCGGGCGGCCCGCGGGAAAAATTATTTTTTATTTTTTAAATTAAATTTTAATATGTTAAAATTCTATTTTTGGTCCGATCGAAAGTTGTTTTGATTGGTCCACGAGGCGTCGGATCGAATTGTTCGAGTCCGAAAATTTTAAAATTGATTTTTGGATAAATTTGAATTTTTGGAAAATTTTAATATTTTATCCTTTAATTGAATTTTGAAATTAATTAATTTTTGGTACAATTGATGATAAGATATGATCTTATGGATATATTGAGTAAAATATGATTTTATGTATAAAATTGGATTTTATAGATAAAATATGATTTTATTTGATAAAAAAGATAAAATATGATTTTATATGTAAAATAAGATTTTATGTATGAGATATGATTTTATCTTTTTAAATTTAAAATGCCATTGCATGTTTTCCAATAAATAATTTTGAATTAAATGTTATTGGATAAGGATGATCGATTGTCATACCAATTTTGTAGGTGTATGTTAGGAATTTACATTTGTTTTATTGTTGTTGGTTTTATTAATGGGCCTGGTTTATGGCCCAATATGAATGTCATATGTAATAAAAGTGGGCTTGGTTTATGGCCCGTTCCCACCCCTTAAAAATGTATCCCCTACTTGTCATTGTTATTTATTGTAAATACATTAGATTTAGTGGGAGATCAAGATTTGAAGATGGAGGTGGGCCCAGCAGACAATAAAGACAGAAGAAATGTAAATTGGAAGCAAATGTAATAGGATTGCATTGCATACTGCATATTACCTAGGATTGGACTAAGACTCGTGATTGGCAACCACGGGTCGATTAGAAATGGAATCGATCATCCTATATAATATGTGATATTATTGTTGTATGCATGTTTTAGACAAAATTGTGTGAATCCGGCAAGCATACAAAATTTTAAAAATGATGAGACAAATTTTCATAATTAAAATCCCTCATTTTAAATATGATTTAAAATTGATATCAAGATAAATAAAGGAAATTTAAATTTGTTTAAATGTTCCTACCTTCCATCAACGATCAATGTATGAGATGCTACCCGCGGATACGGTCCGGCTCATATTATTGGGGGGGCCCGTTCGTCGGAAAGCTGTACATTGGATCGACACATGTTGTAAGTTGGGTGGAACTCCCATGGGATCGGCTCATATTATTGGGGGATCCACATGGCGACCGTCCATCACAACTTAATATTGATGGGTCATCTTGACATGTCACAATAAACGGCGTCATATTATTGGGCCCTTATTGGACATGAGGTAAAAAACATGGAGGTTGCTTTGGAAGCAATTGGGCTCTACCTTTTGAAAATTATGGTTGGCTGATATTATTCGGGACCATAGTTTGTCAATTGGACTCCATGTTCTCACTAAGGAAAACAGTTTCCCGTTTTCACTAGAGGGTTGTGAAATCGTTAAAATAGTGGGAGTGAGATTCATAAAATAAATTTCGCCTATTTTATGTCTTAGTAAATTCATTAAACAATCATCGATTATTGTCTGTTTCAACTCAGTATTTCATTACAATGAATTCGTAATCCACATGTTCTCGAACAAAACAAACTTTCTGGCGCAACTATACGGAATGGTTCCATAAAGTCAAGATTGTCCTAAGTTCGGAAAAGATTTTCTAAGTGTTAGAAAAGGCTTCTCCGAAAACAGCCTCGGCTAATGTAACTGCCGAAAGGTTGGCCGAACTAGAGAAATGGTTGGACCATGATCTCAAGGCAAAATGTTACATGCAAAATTGGACAAGTCTAAACAAGTTTGCCATTACTGCAAGAAACCCGGTCATTGGAAACGTAACTGCAAGGAATACCTCGAGCAGTTGCGAACTGCAAAGGGTATGTTTTACATTGAAATAAATATTTTTCTTAATACTACTTCTTGGGTATTGGATACCAGATGTAGATCTCATATTTGCAATGAGTTGCAAATGATGACAAGAAGTCGCAGGCTTAGAATGGGTGAGACCCAGCTGAGGCTCGGAAATGATTCTAGAGTTGAAGCTAAAGCTGTGGGAGATATTTATTTAATTTTGCAGAACGGTTTTAAGTTACTTTTGAGAGATGTTTTATTTGTTCCGGATTTGATTAAAAACATTATTTCTGTTTCTATGCTTGATAGAGATGGTTATTCTTGCAATTTTGTGAATGGGATTCGCAATATTTACAAGAATGAATGTTTGATTGGAAATGGACAACTTGAAAATGATCTATATAACTTAAAACTAAAAGACGTTCCAATAAATTATGTTGATAAACTGGCAACAACAAACAAAAGGAAAATCGATAGTAAAAACCCGGCAAACCTTTGGCACGCTAGGCTAGGTCATATTTCCCCAAGGAGGATGAACAAGCTAGTGGGAGAGGGCATGTTTGATATGTCTGATATTAACTCTCTACCTACTTGTGAATCCTGCCTGAAAGAAAAAATGACTAAATCTCCTTTTAAGGGGAAACCTGAGCGTAGTCAAAATCTGTTGGATTTGATCCATACAGATGTTTGTGGTCCATTTAGAGTTGGTACTCAATATGGCCACACCTACTTCATTACCTTTACTGATGATTATTCTAGGTATGGGTATTTATATTTAATGAAATATAAGTCTGAAGCATTTGAAAAGTTCAAAGAATTCAAGGCTGAAGTAGAAAACAAGCTAGGTAAAAGTATTAAAGCACTTCGATCGGATCGAGGTGGAGAATACTTGAGTACCGAGTTTTTGGACTATCTGAAAGAGAATGGGATTCTCTCTCAGTGGACTCTTCCTATGACACCACAGCTGAATGGTGTATCGGAGCGTCGTAATCGAACATTGTTGGACATGGTTCGATCCATGATGAGCTTCACTGAGCTTCCACCTTCGTTTTGGGGCTATGCGCTTGAAACGGCGGTATTGTTGTTGAACAACGTCCACACTAAAGCAGTGGACAAAACACCATACGAGTTATGGAATGGCAAAGCTCCTAAGTATTCATACTTGAGGATTTGGGGATGTCCTGCTTACGTGAAGCGGACAGTGGGAGATAAGTTGGATAGTAGATCCAGCTTATGTTATTTTGTAGGGTATCCGAAGAATTCAATCGGATATTATTTCTATTATCCTGCTGAAACAAAGGTGTTTGTTTCAAGGAATGCCACCTTCTTGGAGAAGGAGTTCTTATTGGATAAGAAAGGCGAGATGATGGAACTCGAAGAAATTCGAGAAGAACCCGAAATACAAAATAACGATCCTACACCTCAGGAACCATTGCTGGACACGCCTGCACCTAGAAGATCCGAGAGGACTTCTAGACCTCCTATTCGATATGGTCTTCTTCTTGAAGGGGATCAAGATGAACCCGATGTTGGATGTGATCCAAGAAACTTCAAGGAAGCAATTTCTGATGTGGATTCAAATTTATGGCTTGAAGCTATGCAGTCGGAAATAGATTCGATGCATACAAACCAAGTTTGGTCTTTAATAGATCCTCCCGATGGAATTGTTCCAATAGGGTGTAAATGGATCTACAAGAGAAAGCTTGGGCCTGATGGTAAGGTATTGACCTACAAGGCGCGATTGGTGGCAAAAGGTTATACTCAAAGACAAGGAGTTGACTATGATGAAACTTTTTCACCAGTTGCAATGTTCAAGTCCATAAGAATCCTTATTGCCATAGCTGCATGGTATGACTATGAGATATGGCAAATGGATGTGAAGACTGCTTTTCTTAATGGAGACATTAAGGAAGAAATCTATATGAAGCAGCCTGAGGGGTTCACATCCATGGAAAGCGAGCATAAGGTATGCAAGCTTCAGAGATCAATTTATGGTCTAAAACAAGCATCAAGAAGTTGGAACCAAAAATTTGATGAAACAATAAAAGATTTTGGTTTCATCAAGAATCCGGAGGAACCATGCGTGTACAAGAAAGTAGTTAAGGATGCTGTGACATTCTTAGTACTTTATGTTGATGACATCCTACTCATTGGAAATGATGTAGGGATGTTGCAGTCAACAAAGATATGGTTATCAGGTAGATTCTCGATGAAGGATTTGGGTGAGGCATCCTATATTCTTGGGATACAGATCTATAGAGATAGATCTAAGAGAATAATAGGACTCACTCAATCAACCTACATCGACACCATATTGAAACGGTTTTCAATGGATGGGTCCAAGAGAGGACATCTACCCATGTGTCATGGAGTTTCTCTATCCAAGTCTATGTGTCCCAAGACTGATGAAGAGATAGAGAAAATGACACATGTACCATATGCATCAGCCATAGGTAGTATCATGTATGGGATGATATCTACCAGACCGGATGTAGCATTTGCTCTGAGTGTCACGAGCAGATATCAAGCTAATCCTGGTCAAATGCATTGGAAAGCCGTGAAGGACATTCTTAAGTACTTACGAAGGACTAAGAATATGTTCATGGTATATGGAGGAAGAGAACTAAAATTGGAAGGCTATACCGACTCTAGCTTCCAAAGTGACGTGGATGACTCGAAGTCAACCTCTGGATTTGTGTTCATGCTCAATGGCGGTGCTGTCTCTTGGAGGAGTTCCAAGCAGGACACCACAGCGGATTCCACCACTGAGGCTGAATACATTGCAGCATCAGCTGCTGCTAAAGAGGCCGTTTGGATGAGGAATTTCGTCCAAGAGTTGGGCGTCATTCCTGAAGTTGTTGGTCCAGTCCCGGTGTACTGTGACAACACGGGTGCCGTTGCTCAGGCAAAGGAACCAAGGTCTCATCAAAGATCCAAACACGTACTGAGGAAATACCACATCATCCGGGAGATTGTGGAAAGAGGAGACATCACTGTCGAAAGAGTGGCCTCTGCAGACAATATCGCTGATCCACTTACTAAGCCCTTGCCAGGACCATTATTTGACAAACATCGCGAAGAAATGGGTCTACGTAGTATGACTAGTTGGCTATAGGGCAAGTGGGAGATTGAAAGAGTGGGTGCCCGGTGAGCCAACTTGTGGCTAAGGGCTTTGATGACTCTTTGTATAAACAATCTTTTGTTTAATATAATTTACACTTTTATTAATGGCAATGACTTTATCTTTCTTCATATTGTAATATTGTGATATACTATTGTTGTTTTGATAAAGACCTTGAATATACTATAGTGTATGTAAGATGTGGTAGAACATGGGGATGTCTATCATGAAACACATCTTATAGTCACTGTATATTCTAAACTGTTCCTAGTCGATTGAGCCGTCCAATAATAAGGATAAGGATCGCTCGAGCTTGAGACTAGCATTTGCGATGCAGAGTACCACGTTTCATTGGTAAGGAACATAGAGATGTTCGAAGCATGCAAATGGATATTCATATGATGAATGATCGAACTACCCTATCCGGACTTTCCAAGTGGTTATCACTTATCGAGTGGATATAGTCCGCGGTTTTGGTTGTACACCATTAGTCCTTACTACTTGAGACATCATTGAGACTCTATATGCTAATACTGTGTTTTGACTCGTTTACCGACTCTATTGGGGTCATCAGGTGTCGGGATTGGGTACAGTTACAACACATATAGGAGTCGATGCTTTGTTGTCAAGGATTCACCACATACTTGCGAGTGTGGATATCCTATGCGATCTGAGGAGATATTAGTGTGACGAATCTCTGGCCAGAGTACATGATGTGATTTAAGAAATGGTTTCTTAGTAGCACATGCGATGTCACTATTTGATCTTCAAGATGCATTGCATAGTTATCGAATCTCGAGCGACTCTCGATATACCAATGGTTGTTGATTCGATCGGGATATATGGATGAAGGGACCGTACTGTACGCTAACCAAAATCTACTGGTTCTTGTAGGCACTATCAGTGATACCTAGGGAATCATGGGGCGATGTTGCTAGCGCTCATACCATGATTCGATGGGCAAGTCGGAAATTGTTGTTCCGAGTCACAAGGAGTTGTGAGCCCACGGCTAGCTGTATCCCTGAACCATTGAGGGTCACACAGTGTGATGGATTTTTAATCCCCGTTGAGATAGTTAAATTTAAAGAGTTAAATTTAATGAACGAAGAAGTTGGACTTCTTATTTAAGAGTAGAGGAGTAAGATTTCCTAAAATGACATAGGGATGGCCATTTTTGGAAATCACTGAATTCGGATTCAGAAAAATTTATCTTGACTTTAAAAGGTGCAGAAATGGTTTCTGTGCACATTGGTGAAATCGGTTTATCAATCGGAGTCACGATGAATTTTATATTAATTTCTGAACATGCGGGCTTTGCTTGTCGGGCCTGAACTTATGACTAATGGGCCCTAAGCTGTTAGTGGCCTACATTATAAATAAGTTATTGCAGTACAGAAATTACACACAAGAGGTCACAATTTTCGAAAACCCTAAGTATTTTTCTAAAAGGTGGCCGCCCCCCTCCCTCTCTCTGTCAGAAAAATCCAGCCTGTGATTTTGAATTACAGTCTGGTTTAACGAATCAAATTCGTTAATCTCTTCGTAGAAAACTTCTGATAGATTTTCTAGTGCAATCTATCAGAGGGATTAAATCTCTATTCGTGGACCTGATTGAAGAACAGTTCGTCCATCGGTTCCAGGGAGATACAACAAGAGCAGAGAAATCTGTTGATGCCCAAAATCTCGATTCGAGATTAAAGGTAAAAATTTATAATTTTTATTTAAATTTTTACACACACAATTTAATCGTAAAGATTTGATACCCAATATGGAATCGTTCCATACAAATTTTTAAACTTCCGCTGCACCGGGTATCAATCTTGTTTGATCTGAAAGCCGCGTTCTCCAACATACTCATGCAACACATATATCATATATCAAGTCGGCTATCTCGATCAGTACTTACGTACCTCACTAAAGGCAATCCTAGAAGTCTCACTCTAGGTTCCAAGCCTATCATCAGCTCTACAATTCAAAATACTCATGCATCATTATTTATGCTCTAAAAGCCTTAACTAAGCTATATCA
Organism: Henckelia pumila; assembly: GCF_033568475.1. Classification (NCBI taxonomy): domain Eukaryota; kingdom Viridiplantae; phylum Streptophyta; class Magnoliopsida; order Lamiales; family Gesneriaceae; genus Henckelia; species Henckelia pumila. Next base: position 59,902,985 of record NC_133120.1, on the reverse strand, counting down.
TACTCCTAAATATTTTTAGGAAGCCAAAGCTATACCTACGTCCGTCGTCAACCCGCTGATGGCGACCACCCCACAACTTGGGGCACACCCTGCTGCAGCTCCGTAGCTTTTGAGCCCAGCTCTGCTACTCGAGCACTATTTCGCTACTATGTCAGACACTGTCTGACTATACAAAAATATTCTTCCTACTTCAACTCTAAAATAAGAGTACCTAAAGCCCTAAAATAGAGCCATATGGGCAGAGGAGAGGATTCGGTGCACTCCACAAATGAGCTCTTTGGCCATATTTATAGAAATAGGTTTGGACCGTCCGAACCCCACTTCAGATCATCCGATCCCTGAATGTCTTCCACGAGTCCCTGATAGCACTTTGGAGCGTCCGAACAAGACTTTGAAGCGTCCGATCTCGAGTATTACGTCATCCATGACGTCACCTTCTCAGACACCTGGCTTGGCTACTGTTCGGATCGTCCGAACCTTTACTTTGGAGCATCCGAAGTCTGATTCTTAGCCAATCAAAATCATTTCTTATCTTATCTTATTCGGTGGAAATCGAACCGTCCGATCCCTCTTCAGATCGTTCGAACTCCGCCCTTCCAAACAGGTTCAGGGCCTCTGAACTCAACCCCTTCGGACCATCCGATCCTGAAGTTCGGAGCCTTCATTCCTTCCGAGGACTAGGAACTCACCTGGCTATTTTCGAACGTCCTGGATCCATTTTAGAACTCCTTAGATCCTTTAAGAAATCCTTTAATCATGTTTTACTTAATCTAACATGATCACTTGATTAATTATCGATTAATCATTATTTTCGGATACGGGTTACTAGAGATCCCCTGATCGAAAGTTCCGATCGGTGCATGCATGCCACGTTCCGATCGGCAGAGATCAAAAGCTCCGATCTACACTTCGGAAGCTCCGATCTCTTGCATGCAGCTACGTGTACAAGCTCTAATGCCACGTCTCGGATGATACAGATCGGAAGCTCAGATCCTTGTTCGAATTTTTCGATCATCAACGTTTTTTTTCCGAACCTGCTTTGCTGGTTCCGATCTGTTCGGAAGTTCCAATCCTGTCTAGGCCCAATTAAGTTCATTTACCATTTTTGGATGTCCTGGGTCTAATTTCTTGGTCCGTTTAATTATATAAAAATCCCTTAAACATGATTTATTAAATCTAAATATGATAAGAAAATTAATCTTGTAAAATGGGACCGGGTTACTACATAACCCCTGCGGCCCTATAGTACATGTATTAATATGGTTGCCATTTTAAGGTCATTAAAAGATAAACACAATCAAGGCTTATTAATTTAAACAAATCAACTATGTAGTAACCCGATTCCTAACTAAGTTAAGAAACTTCCTAAACATATATAATTGGTCAAAACATGGTTGAGGAATCTTTTCTTGGGTTCTTAGAGTTGAAAAATCGGATTCAAAATGATCAGAAATGGTCCAGGGAGTCCCTAGTGTTTGGGCAGTTCGAAGATCCTAACCAAGACCATGTATGGATCGATGGTTCCGAACTCTTTGGAAGCAAAATTGTAGTTCGGATGCAGAGGGTGAGTTCAAAAGCTTTGAACTCAAGATCAAAAACTCCAAAGGTGTTCGGATGACAATGTAGAATATTTGGGGTACCGAGCAGTTTGAAATTTCTAAACTGCAGATCGGAAGATCCGATCGCCTTTGGATAGGAAAGTATGGCCTTTCTGATGAGTGATTTTACGAGAGAGAGTTCGGAAGGTCCGAACTCTACAAGCTGCAATGAGTAGTCCAATCACAGGACACGTGTTTGGTGGCAAGATATCTGTAGTGACCCGTATCCAAAATAAGTAATTTATTTGGTAATCAGGATTAAATGGGTAAAACTTGATTAAGAGATTTTCCTATGGGTCTAAGGAATTCAAAATTGAATCCAAAACACTCAAAAATAACCCAGAGGGTTCCGAGCCCTTGGGTGGATTGGAAGATTCGAACCCTAGATCGGACCATCCGAACTGCATGACTTCGGAAGATCGGAAGGAGTTCGGATGGGCAGAGAAGATCAGATTATCCAATCTCAAGGATTGGACGACCCAAACTAAAGTAGCCAAGTGTCCAAGATGAGGTCATCAATATGACCTCACGCAGGAGCGGAGCTAGGATTTTGATTGAGTGTAGGCAACAATATATTATAATTATAACACAAAAAAATACATGTTAATCGAGAACCAAAAATAATGTGTCTTATGTTTGATCACAAACTACACACGGTTAAAAGGACATTTACTTGAAGGAAAAACGTCAGAAAATATGACGAAGAACATTGCGTACAAAATCCGTAATCAAAAGTGAATTTAGGTGAAAATGTAAACTCTACATTCGAAAAAATAAGTATGAATTATATTCACTCTTGATTGCAAAAAAAGCACAAAATCTAAAAATAATTTAATAATTGACGAACATTGACGGAAAAAAGTAGACCTAAAATTTGGTAAAATTGTGGGTTTTTTGAATAATTTGAAATATGAAACAAGTAATATCAATTGTAATGGTTGTTAATTAAAATTCAAAACGCATGACACTTATGACTCGTAAGAAAAATACATTGTACAAACTATGTAGTTGAGGTAAAATTTTGAATCTTGAAATTTGGGTCTAAAATTTTATAAAAAATAAAATAATTATTGTTTTTTTAGGTTTAGTGTGAACTACTAAATATATAAATAATAGCATAAAAAATTAAAAAATTTGAATCTACAAATTGTACATAATATATACACACAAACACTATATATTAAATAAAATCATGTTAGCAGCATACCAAAACATCAATCACAAAAATTTAATTTTTGCACAAATGACATTAAAATTTTCTAGTATATGTATATATATAAACACTTTTTGGGCTTATATATATATAAAACGTTTTTTGGGGCCCAGTGTGGGCAGCATAAGCTGGCTCTGCCCATGACGTCACGACTCACGTGGCAAGATCGGACTATCCGAAGTGCAGGATTGGACCGTCCGATGTGTTGCTAGGACAAATGTCACAATTTTTTTACACGTGGCGTTTAAGGGAGATCGGACGATCCAAAGATGCAGATCGGACCGTCCAATCGTGGGCTATAAATAGGGGGTCCAAGAGATCATTTCTTGTACCTTTTCTACCTCTCTTCTCTTATTTCCTAGTGCTTTTATGCAATTCCTAGCCCCTAGGCATACCCCTCGGGAGTTGGAGAGGCGTTCCAAAATTCGTAGCGGAACTGTGCCCAGGAGTTAGGGATTTCGACAGCAAAGGGCTAATGACATATGTAGGTATAACTTTGGATCCCTAGTAGACTTAGAAAGTATCTAATAGTCTAGTTAAGGCTTGCAGAGCAGTAATAATGACTCAGATAATATTGACTTGTAGACTTGGAACCTAGAGGTGCTACAAGGACTGCTTGCTAGTGAGGTACGTAAGTATTGACCGAGATAGCCGGCATGATATATACACTTATATGTTGCATTTTATTTGCCATATTTTACTGCCTTCTTCACATACATGATCATATTGGACTTGTATCTCTTTAGATATGAGTCATATTGATTGAAAGGCTCGGCCCTACATTTATTATGTTTTGTCTATTATCATTAGACGCCTTGACAACGGAGACTGACGCTACGGTGATAGGGCGAGTATGTGGATTTACCCTGCGGAGTTGACTGCAGCCGATATTGCATATTCGATTGGTGCCCCTGAGCAGACTGAGTTTTAAATTCATTGCATGCATCATATTTGTATATATCTATGATTTCTCATTGAGCGTAGTCGCTCACGTTCAATATTTCTTTATTTTCTGGACATCCTAATCGATGGGACAGGTCTCAGATTGGATGACGCCAGAGGATCGCGGCAGGTTGGAGACCAGGGGCCAAGGTTGCAGTGATTTTCCCTTAGTTGTTAGGGATTTGATACCTCGTTCGATTTGGTTGTATTATACTTTATTTTGGGTTTTTAGTGTCGGTTGTATTCCACCGACTGTGGTGTATTTGGATTTTTATATTTTTGCTATAAATTTCTGATTATGTTTTGCTTAATTTAAATGTATGCTTAATTAGTTCTGATTATTAGTTGATCCGGGTTGAGTCGCTACACTTTATTCGTAATCCCATGCAAGAGAACAATCTTCTGCACATACAGATGTGTCATCCGATCAAAAGTGAAATCCCGATTATACGGAAGAAAATGTGCGGACTTCGAGAATCAATCAACAACAACCCATATCGCATCACAGTTCCTGAAAGACAACGGCAAGTGAGTGACAAAATCCATAGTTACATGCTCTCACTTCCACTCAGGAATCTCTAATCTCTAGAGCAAACCTCAGGGTCTTCGGAATTCTACCTTGACCTTCTGAAACACAAGTCATCGCAACACGAACTGGTACTAGGGGTGTGCAAAATATCGGTTTGACCGAAATAACCGACCGAACCAAATTAAATCAAAAATTTGGTTCAGTTTAATCGGTCGATCGGTTTTTTAAAAAAAAATCGGTCAATTCGGTTTAGTCGGTTTGGTTTCGGTTCTGAATTTTAAAACATCGGTTAAACCGATTAAACCGATTTAATATAATATATTTTTATAAAAAATTATTATTGGGCCTAATTTTACGTTTGAATGATGATTATTTATACTGGGCTAGTGGGCTTTAAACATTATATCATAAACCAAAAAAAGATAACTCACCCTATAGCCCAACCCCAACCGTGGTATCTTCTTCTTTTCTCATTATGTCTGCGTCAGTGCGTTCCAGCCTCCAGGAGTCTAGCCCCTTTTTTTTTTTGCACAAACACACACAAGACCTGGTCATGGTCGTCACACCACCGTCTTCCCAAGAATCGGCCACTTCCAACTCCGCTTCATTCAAACACAGCAGAGTCCTGACCAGCACCCCAGATTCTAGCTCAACCAAACTGAATCTAAACACTAACACGGTCATAGTCAAAGTGTTCATCCAACTTCTTCCTCTTTGAAGGTTAGAGGTAGATCGATTTTTGTTTTTCGAAAATAGGTGAATCGATTTTTTTTTTCGAAAAAAGGTAAACGTTCTCCATCTTCAAACCAACTATTTCTTATCGGTTTAGTTCATGATGTGGCTTACCCAGTGGCATTATTGATGTGTGGTGCACTCTTAATTCTTAATTGTGGGGAAGTCGAAGCAATTGCGAGGAATGGATTTGAGGATTACTTCGAATTTTCGAAGTGTTTAATTTTTTTAAAAAAAAAAACATCGGTTATTCCGGTCGATGTTTTATCGGTTCGGTTAATTCGGTTTTCATGCTAAATATCGGTCGGTTGGGTTGTTTGAAAAAAGATTTCGATCGGTTCGGTTTTGTAGATTTTGGTTCCGTCGGTTCATTTTTGACCAATTGCACACCCCTAACTGGTACATGCTGCGCTTCATCCCTTTACACCAGAATCTCATCGTAGATCCTTATACATCTTCATGTTACCTGGTTGACAGAGAATCTACTACGATGAGTCTGCGACAAAATCTCATCTCTCAGTGTGGCATCATCAAGAACTATCACACGGCCGGAAAGACACAACAATCTATCCGCCTGAAGATGAAAGCCAGAAGTATTCTCACCCTGAGCCCATCGTGCTAACTTTTGAATCTTTGGATCGGCACTCTGCGCCTCTCTGATTCAAGTATACAAAGCTGGCTCAAAAACACCAAATAATCGTGACTCCCTATCGCTCTTTCTTGTGACGAAAGGTGAAACCCAATGAACAACACTCCTCTACCACTCGTGACACTGCACTGGTACAAAGTAAACTCAGATTCACCTTAAGACTAAGTGCATCAGCAACCGGATTCGAAGAGCCAAGATGATACTTGATCTCGCAATCATAATCCTTCAACAGATCCATCAAACGACGCTGCCTCATATTTAACTCAACCTAAGTGAACAGGTAATTCAAGCTCTTATGATTTGTGAAAATTTCAAACCGCTCACCGTACAAATAATGACGTCAAATCTTAAGAGAATACTTAACTACGGAGTTCTGATGGGATCCAGTGAATTTGTGTTGGTATGATCGCACCCTCGAGGATATGCTTAAAGTTACTGTGATGGATTTTGGTCCAGCTTGGCATGACCATCTAGCATTGGTTGAGTTTGCATATAATAATAGCTACCATCGAAGTATTGTCGTGGCACCGTTTGAGGCATTGTATGGACATCGATGTCGTACGCCTTTGTTTTGGGACGAGGTTGGCGAGCGTCAAGTTGAGGGTCCGAAGTTACTCCAGCAGATGACCGATGCGGTAGAGTTGATCAGGCGAAGGATTAAAATTGCTCAGCATCGACAGGCTAATTACGCTTATACGCATCGTAGACCTTTGCAGTTCCAGGCAGGAGAGCATATTTTTCTGAGAGTTTCACCTTTCCGGAGAGTGATGAGGTTTGGGCTTAAGGGCATGTTATCGCCGAGGTTCATAGGGTGATTCGAGATTCTTGTAAAATTTGGAGATATGGCCTTTTGTTTAGCCTGGCCACCTTATCTTTTTGGAATTCATAATGTGTTCCATGTATCCTTGCTGAGACAGTACGTTACGGATGAGTCGCACGTGTTACATCCGATAGAAGTTCAGTTGGAGCAAGATCTGTTGTACATGGAGAGACATCTCAGGATCCTCGACATGAAGGATAAGGTACTTTGTAATAAGCGCATACCGTTAGTTATGTGTTACGCCTTAAACGCATACAAATCTCGTGTTATGAGATTAATGTTTTTAATGCATTAACAAGTCTCATAATATTATGTTTTGATGATTACAAAACTCGGTTAATTGTTACTAACCATTTAAAGTGAGATTTTGCAGATTAGAATTTATTGACAAATAAATTGTTGGAAGTTATTTTGAAGCTACATGTATTTATAAAATCTTTTATTGCTCATTGAATGGATGGAACATTGTTAAGAGATATGAAAAAAAAAAAAGAGAAGAAGAAGCCAAAGTATGGAGCAGCAACTTCCGAAAATTACTGGGAATTTTCTAGGCATTTAAATCCGATCTCCACCGGTCATAATCGTGATGAAGAAGTTTTACATGTGTTGTCCAAATTTGAAAGCAATCCAACGGATAGATATGGAGTTATGATTTTTCCACAAAAATTGTGCAGTACCTATTTCTGCAGAACTTGTAGTGAAGAATGAAGAATCAACTTCTGAAAATTACTGGACGTGCTTGAGACATCCAAATCAAATCTCCACCAATCAAAATCAATATCAGGATGTTTTAAAACTTATATCAAAATTTCATATCAATCCAACGGCTAGATATGAAGTTATGATTTTTCTACAAAGATTGCACAGTACTTATTTCTGCAGAACATGAAGCAAATTATGAAGATTCAACTTCAGAAATTAACTGGGATTGTTTGAGACATCCAAATCACATCTCCACCGACCAGATTCAAATTCCGGATGTTTTACAACCTCTGTCCAAATTTCAGATCAATCCAATGTATGGATATGGAGATATGAATTTTTCAAATTTGTTGCACAGAACAAGTTTGAAAACTTGATGAAGTGACTTCCGAAAATTACTGGAAATGTTTGACTTGTTAGAATCAAATCTTCACCTTTCAAATTGAATATCCAGATGTTTTAAAGCTTCAGTTAAACTTTCATATCAATCCAAAGGTTAGATTGGAAGATATGATTTTTCCACAAACTCCGCTCAGTGCTGGGAAAATGTAGGTAGCGGCGCCGAACACTTTTTGTCACTCCTTGACTTCTTACCACACGCTCCAAGCACTCAAATCAGATTCAAAACTTTGCCAACTATAAATAGAGGCCATCCAAGTTCATTTGGAGACATCCCAACTCATTTCTTCTCTCATTTGCAAGCAATATTCTCTCTACCAAAGTGCTCAATCAATATTTGAGAGTTATTTGTGAAAATAGTTTGTGAGTTGGTTGTGCTATTGTTGTAAACACTTGAGTGTGAAGCCAAGTGTTTTTGTTGAGGCTATCCTTGGAGCCATTAAGGCCAAGTGTTCGAGTTGTATCGGCGCGGTGATCGTGTTGAGTTGTAAAGGCTATCCTTGGAGCCATCAAGGCCAAGTGTTCGAGTGCTAGTGGATCCTTGGTTAATCGTACTTAACCAAGAAGGGGAGACGTAGACGATTTATCGTCGAACTTCCATAAACAATTCCTATCTCTCTTTTACTGCTTTATTTACTTTACGCATTTATTTACCGCTTTATATTTGATTGCTTTACTAGTCTTCCGCTTGCGTTTAGTATAATCGCTTTAAATTGCTAAAGTTGCCAAAGAACCTAATCCCCCCCCCCCATTAGGTTCTAACAAGTGGTATCAGAGCCATTTGAAAATACTTTTCAAAACCTTTTTATGGCAAACCTAGCAAGTGATTATGCTCAAGGGCAATCTACTAATCGTCCTCCTCTTTTCAATGGCATAAACTACGGGTATTGGAAAAATCGTATGTCCCTATATATCCAATCCGTAGACTATGACCTATGGAAAGTGACGGTGAAAGGTCCCTATACACCTATGAAAATAGTTGATGGGGTTGAAATTCCTAAGGGAATGGATGACTTTTCAAAAGAGGACATGAAATTAATTTCGCAAAATGCTAAAGCTATGAATATCTTGCATTGTTCCTTAGATATGAACGAGTACAACCGGATATCGATGTGCTCATCTGCTAAAGAGATATGGGACAAGCTAGAGATATGTCACGAAGGCACCAACCAAGTGAAAGAAACAAAGATCGACTTACTCCAACTCAAATACGAAACATTTGAGATGGAATCCAACGAAGATGTTGACACCATGTTCCGAAGGCTTACTCAAATCATCAATGAGTTAGCACAATTGGGAGAAAAATATCCTACCAAGCAAGTTTGGAGGAGAGCTCTTCGTGCCCTACCAAAAGAATGGGATGCAAAGAGAACCGCCATCATCGAATCCAACAAAGGGGACACTGCCGCCTATGATCTTGATCAACTACATAGGACCCTAAAAACCCATGAGTTAGAAGTGTCCACAAGAAAAGAATCAAAGAAAGAAGATGTCAAGCACAAAGGGATAGCCTTGACTACACAAGTCGAAGAAGATGACGATGATGACATGGCTCTCTTCGCAAGAAAATTCAAGAAATTCATGCGAGGAAACAAATTCAAAAAGGACAAGAAACCTGAGAAAGAAGTGACCTGCTACAACTATCAACAACAAGGTCACTACGCCAATGAATGCCCACTCAAGAAGAAAGTGGACAAAGGAAAGAAGAAAGCCCTACTAGCTACCTGGAGTGATAGCGACGACGACGACGAGGAAGCAAACCTCTGCTTAATGGCTAAAAGTGATGACATCGTCTCTGACGACGATGACGAGGTACCTACTTACGATGAACTCTTACATGCTTATAAAGATATGTTTGATATGGTTAAGGTTCTTAGAAAAGAGAATAGAAATCTTAAAAAGGAATTAGAAACTAAGGAGCATGATAACCTTAGACTTAAGGATGACTTAGATCACTTAGAAAAATCTTTCGATAAATTCAATGTGAGTAGCAATAAATTGAACAACCTACTTAGCATGCAGAAATGTAGCTTTGATAAGGGAGGAATAGGCTATGGTAAAAAGTCTATAGACTTTGCTAGTCTAATAGCTAAAGCTAAAATGAGATCACCCCCTACTTGTTCTTATTGTTGCAAATCTGGTCATGTTAGACATAAATGCAGATCATTGAAATATCAATATGTTCAAAAGAGCTATATGAAATGGAGGCCTAAGAGTACTTAACAACTCATTAGTCGGCATTATGAGATCACAATCTAAGGGAGTTCAATATAGACCGGCTTAAAAATGCCTTGACTTGCGGCTGGTCTCCCTGTTGAACGTTGCTCTGTCCAAGGAAATAGGTTTTTAAAGTGGCCATATGCCCTACCTACTACTGGGAGCACTCTTGGAAAGTGGCGATGATGTTGCTATGAGAGACTGAACTCTTAGAAGTCTATTTTGTATCTCTCTTTTCTAACATTGTGGACCCAAAAGAACTAAAGGGTACCAAAATCAATTATTTTCAGGGAAACAAGAAAAATTCTCTCCCTAGCATATGGTATCTAGACAGTGGATGTTCTAGACATATGACGGGGAACAAGGATCTTCTTCAATCAATCAAACCAAAGGAGAAGGGGACTGTCACCTTTGGAGACAACAGCAAAGGAGTAATTGAAGTCATCGGCTCAATAGGTATATCTAATTCTTGTCTAATTGATGATGTACTCCTAGTGAAAGGACTTAAGCATAATCTACTAAGCATAAGTCAATTGTGCGATAGAGGTTATGAAGTCAAATTCACTCCCCAACACTGCACTGTATCATTTATTAGTGACAAATCCATAAATTTCAAAGGATATAGAAGTGAGAACGTTTACAAGGTCTCTTTAAATAATTTATCTTTATCAAATATAAAAAGCCTTGTATCCGTGAATGTTGATGACAACATTCTTTGGCATAGACGATTGGGTCATGTTGGTCCTAGTACCATCGAAAAACTTTTAAAACTTGACTTAGTCGTTGGTATGCCAAAACTTGATTTGAAACTTGATTCTGTTTGTGATGCGTGTCAATTTGGCAAACATACAAGGGAATCTTTTAAAAGCAAAAATTTTGTATCCACTTCTATGCCCCTTGAACTTCTCCACCTAGATCTATGTGGTCCCTCGAGGAACGCTAGTTTAGGAGGAAAGCTTTATGCGTTTGTCATTGTAGATGATTTTTCACGTTACACGTGGACATTGTTTTTAGCTCACAAAAATGATGTCTTTGAGTATTTTAAAACTTTTGCTAAACGAGTTGAGAATGAGAAAAATCTTTCAATAAAACAGATCCGTAGTGACCACGGAACTGAATTTCAAAATGAGATTTTTTCAAACTTTTGTATAGAAAAAGGCATCGGTCACAATTTTTCTTGTCCTAGGACTCCTCAACAAAACGGGGTCGTTGAGAGGAAAAATAGGACACTAGTAGAGATTTCAAGGACCATGCTATGTGAGCATTCTCTACCAAAATATTTTTGGGCTGAAGCAATGAACACTGCCTGTTACATCATCAATCGCGTATCAATAAGGCCAATTCTCAAGAAAACTCCATATGAATTATGGAGAGGGAGAAAGCCTAACATTTCTTACTTTCGAGCTTTCGGTTCCAAATGCTACATACATAACAATGGTAAGGACAACCTTGGCAAATTTGATGCCAAATCCGATAAAGGTATTTTTCTTGGGTATTCTACTACAAGTAAGGCTTATAGAGTATTCAATAAGCGCACCTTACTTGTTGAAGAATCAATGCATGTTATATTTGATGAATCTTTGTTAAATATTTCTCGCACTAACAATGATGATATAGAAATACTTGAAGAAGAGATGGTTTCCTCAAGCTTAAATGATATAGATGCTACAGTTGAGGAAACACCACTTCCTAAGGAATGGACACATCACAAAGATCATCCTAAAGATCTGATAATTGGAAGTCCATCAAAGGGAGTATCTACTCGCTCTTCTCTCAATAATATTTGTAATCATCTTGCTTTTGTTTCTCATGTTGAGCCAAAATGTGTTGATGATGCTTTACTTGATGATTCCTGGATTATTGCTATGCAAGATGAGTTAAATGAATTTAAATGCAATAATGTTTGGGATCTTGTTTCTAGGCCGCATGATAGACCTGTGATAGGTACTAAATGGGTGTTTAGAAATAAACTTGATGAGCATGGCACCATCACTAGAAACAAGGCTAGGCTCGTAGCTAAAGGATATAGTCAAGAAGAAGGCATTGATTATGATGAGACTTATGCTCCTGTTGCCCGTCTTGAATCCATTCGTATGTTACTTGCTTTTGCATGCTCTAGAAATTTTAAATTATTTCAGATGGATGTTAAAAGTGCTTTCTTAATGGTGAATTGAAAGAAGAGGTTTATATTGTGCAACCTGATGGCTTTGTTGATCTTTCTTTGCCTGATCATGTGTTTAGACTAAACAAAGCATTGTATGGTTTGAAACAAGCTCCTCGAGCTTGGTATGATAAACTGTCTACTTTCTTGCTTTCAAATGGTTTTTCAAGAGGAAAGATCGACATTACTTTATTTACCAAGAATGTCAAAAATGATCTTTTGATTGTGCAAATTTATGTTGATGATATAATTTTTGGTTCTACTGACGAAACTCTTTGTCAAGATTTCTCTAAGTTGATGCAGGAACACTTCGAGATGAGTATGATGGGGGAACTTAACTATTTCCTCGGATTACAAATCAAACAGTGCAAGGATGGGTTCTTTGTGAACCAAAGCAAATACATCAAGGAGATTCTAAAGAAATTTGGAATGGAGAACACCAAATCATCATCCACACCGATGAGCACAGCAATCAGACTCGACAAGGATGAAAATGGTAAATCTGTAGATCAATCTTCCTTTCGTAGTATGATTGGCTCCTTATTATATGCTACTGCTAGTAGACCAGATATTATGTTTAGTGTTTGCTTGTGTGCACGATTTCAATCATGTCCAAAGGAATCACATTTGTTCGCCTTAAAACGCATTTTCAAATATCTTTCAAATACTCCAAATCTCGGCTTGTGGTATTCGAAAAATTCTTTCTTTGATTTAAAAGCATATTGTGATGCCGACTTTGGTGGATATAAGGTAGACCGAAAAAGCACTAGTGGAACCTGTTTCTTTTTAGGAAACTGTTTGGTTTCTTGGTTTTCCAAAAAGCAAAACTGTGTTGCGTTATCAACGACCGAAGCCGAATATATGGCTGCCGGTAGTTGTTGTGCGCAAATTCTTTGGATGAAGCATCAATTGCTCGACTATGGCGTCTCTTTTTCAAAAATCCCTATTTTCTGTGACAACACTAGCGCCATATGTCTAACAAAGAATCCGATTCAACATTCGCGCACCAAACATATTGACATTCGTCATCATTTTATTCGTGACCACATCGAACGAAATGAAGTTGAACTTCAATATGTTGACACGACAAATCAAATTGCCGATATTTTTACAAAACCACTAGATGAAAATACTTTTATTCGTTTGCGCGGTGAACTTGGCATGATTGAGTTGTAATCACTTGTTGACATATTCTAAAGATAATGACATATTAAGGGGGAGCTTAATATAAAATTCGAGCAACTTAATTTTGGATAATACAAATTAATTGTATTTATTCAATATTATACGCTCATATTTTGTTATTTATGTGAAATTTATGTGTTGCATTTTAGAAATCATATTTCAATTCTCATGTTTTTGCATACTTTTCCAGTCTTTTTGATTATCACAAAAAGGGGGAGAATTAGTTTGGTTAAATACTTTAACTAAAGGGGAGAGTTAGTATGGTTAAATGCATGAAGAATAAAATTGGTTATTTGATAACCATTTTCTTCTTAGCTAATTGTTTAATTTAGGGGAAGTTTTATTCATGCAATTATATTGTGCAAATTTAAATTATTTATTTAATATTGTACATTTATTTCTCCTATTTAACCAAGTTTTGTGATCATCAAAAAGGGGGAGATTGTTACGCCTTAAACGCATACAAATCTCGTTTATGAGATTAATGTTTTTAATGCATTAACAAGTTTCATAATATTATGTTTTGATGATTACAAAACTCGGTTAATTGTTACTAACCATTTAAAGTGAGATTTTGCAGATTAGAATTTATTGACAAATAAATTGTTGGAAGTTATTTTGAAGCTACATGTATTTATAAAATCTTTTATTGCTCATTGAATGGATGGAACATTGTTAAGAGATATGAAAAAAAAGAGAAGAAGAAGCCAAAGTATGGAGCAGCAACTTCCGAAAATTACTGGGAATTTTCTAGGCATTTAAATCCGATCTCCACCGGTCATAATCGTGATGAAGAAGTTTTACATGTGTTGTCCAAATTTGAAAGCAATCCAACGGATAGATATGGAGTTATGATTTTTCCACAAAAATTGTGCAGTACCTATTTCTGCAGAACTTGTAGTGAAGAATGAAGAATCAACTTCTGAAAATTACTGGACGTGCTTGAGACATCCAAATCAAATCTCCACCAATCAAAATCAATATCAGGATGTTTTAAAACTTATATCAAAATTTCATATCAATCCAACGGCTAGATATGAAGTTATGATTTTTCTACAAAGATTGCACAGTACTTATTTCTGCAGAACATGAAGCAAATTATGAAGATTCAACTTCAGAAATTAACTGGGATTGTTTGAGACATCCAAATCACATCTCCACCGACCAGATTCAAATTCCGGATGTTTTACAACCTCTGTCCAAATTTCAGATCAATCAAATTGCACAGAACAAGTTCGAAAACTTGATGAAGTGACTTCCGAAAATTACTGGAAATGTTTGACTTGTTAGAATCAAATCTTCACCGTTCAAATTGAATATCCAGATGTTTTAAAGCTTCAGTTAAACTTTCATATCAATCCAAAGGTTAGATTGGAAGATATGATTTTTCCACAAACTCCGCTCAGTGCTGGGAAAATGTAGGTAGCGGCGCCAAACACTTTTTGTCACTCCTTGACTTCTTACCACACGCTCCAAGCACTCAAATCAGATTCAAAACTTTGCCAACTATAAATAGAGGCCATCCAAGTTCATTTGGAGACATCCCAACTCATTTCTTCTCTCATTTGCAAGCAATATTCTCTCTACCAAAGTGCTCAATCAATATTTGAGAGTTATTTGTGAAAATAGTTTGTGAGTTGGTTGTGCTATTGTTGTAAACACTTGAGTGTGAAGCCAAGTGTTTTTGTTGAGGCTATCCTTGGAGCCATTAAGGCCAAGTGTTCGAGTTGTATCGGCGCGGTGATCGTGTTGAGTTGTAAAGGCTATCCTTGGAGCCATCAAGGCCAAGTGTTCGAGTGCTAGTGGATCCTTGGTTAATCGTACTTAACCAAGAAGGGGAGACGTAGACGATTTATCGTCGAACTTCCATAAACAATTCCTATCTCTCTTTTACTGCTTTATTTACTTTACGCATTTATTTACCGCTTTATATTTGATTGCTTTACTAGTCTTCCGCTTGCGTTTAGTATAATCGCTTTAAATTGCTAAAGTTGCCAAAGAACCTAATCCCCCCCCCCCCCCATTAGGTTCTAACATTATGGTTCAGTGGCAGCGCAAAGGTACTGAGGAAGGCATTGGGAGCTAGAGAGCTGGATGCGTGCGGAGCATCCAGAGTTGTTTTGAGCTGTGTAATTTTTTTGAAATTGTATTGTAATTGTGTAAAGATCAGGTATATTAAAGAACACTTTTGTTTTTGACTATTTGAGTATGAGTACAACGTATCACCCAGAGATGGATGGGCAGTCGGAGAGTGCTATACGAACACTAGAGGATATGTTGAGAGCTTCATGATAGATTTTGGTTTGTCCTGCCAGGACCATTTTCTGATGATAAAGTTTGTGTTTAATAATAGCTATCATTGCATTATTGGCATGACACCGTTTGAGGCTCTTTATGGTCTTCATTGTCGTACACCTTATTCTGGGATGAAATAGGGGAGCGGCAGGTTGAGGGACCAGATTGGATCCAACAGATTGTCGATAAAGTTGATTTGATCAAGAGAAGAGTCAGAGCTGCACAGGATAGATAGGCCAGTTATGCCAACACCAAGCGCATACCATTATATTTTGAACAAGGAGAGCATGTATTCTTGCGAGTTTTACCTTTCTGAAATGTGACGAGGTTTGGTTTGAAGGGTAATTTAACATTGAGATTTATTCGACCGGTTTAAAGTTTAGAATATATTGGAGATGTTGTTTATCTTCTGGCGTTACCCCCATATCTCTCCAATATTTATGATGTTTTCCACGTATCTCTCCTTCGTTAGTATGTGGTTGATGATTCGCATGTTTTGCATCCGATCGAAATGTAGTTAGAGCCAGATTTGTATTATGTGGAGAGACCACTCAGGATTTTAGCAGGAAAGACAAGGTACTCCAGGACAAGTGCATTCCTCTTGTCATGGTACAGTGTCAATGACGAGGTACTGAGGAGGCGACTTGGGAGTTAGAGAGTCGCATGTGTTCAGAGCATCCTGAACGTTTTGATTGTATTTTTTCTTTGAGCAATTTAGTTGTATTTGTAAACTGATGATATGTAATAAAGTAAATTTTCAGTATAATTTTGATATGTTTACCCTAGACCGGCTTTCAAGGACGAAATCTCTTATGTGAGGGAGAACGTAGTAACCCGATTACCATTTTAAAATGATTAGAAGTTAAACGCGATCAAGGGTTATTAATTTAAAACAATCAACTAAATAACTGAGCTTAGAATAAAGATTTCAGACTTCGGACCCTCCAAAGATTTCAAAATATCCGAACGTAGTTTGGATGCACCGAAATAATCAAAGCCAAGATCGGAAGCAGATGTAGAGTTCGGAAGATCCACAACTAGAATCAAAATGTCCGATCAGAATTAGGCCATGTAGAATGTGAGGTGTCAAGTGTGCACAGACACGTGGAACTTCGAAAGGTCCAATTCCAGTCAACCACTTAGGTGTCAAGAGGCTTTAGACACTTCAATTCATGCAGAGATAGGAAGGTCCGAAGAGGGTGATCCGAGCTACCGAAGTGAATGGTTCAAAATATGGCATCCATGCAAAGATCGGAGCATCCAATCCAGGGATAGGATCGTCCGACCGTCTTCTATAAATTGGCCATCCAAGATCAGTTTTAGATTCACTTCCAGCTTCTTCCCCCCATTTTTGGTGCCTTCTTGGGAATTCTAGTCGACGGTTCGATGACCGGGCACTAGCAGAGCGATTTCGAGTTTGCGTGTCCAAGAGGCGGGGTCTTCGACTTGGGCTTCAAAGGCCTAACGACGGACACGGGTATAACTCTAGACTCTTAGTAGATTTTGGAGTAGTTATTAGTCTAGTTAAGATTTTTAGTAAGCAGTCAGTGATATGGTAATTTCTTGATTATAGACTCGGACTTGTTAGCCAAAGTTGCTAGGTTGCATGATAGAGATACGAAAGTATTATCCAAGATATCCTAGTTGAGTATGCATTTTCTATGTTTGCGTGTTTATCTGGCGTGTTTTATGTGCATATATTATGCACGATTATTATACTGTATGCATTATCATGTTGAGCATATACAGGGATGATAATTTTTCCCACGTGTTCAAGAACCGTGGGGAAAACCCGAAATAGGGTGGGTATGAAAGAGCTTTTTCGAGTTTGGATTTGGGTTCGAGTATTTTTAAAAAGCCTCGAGCATATCGGGGCGGGTATGGGGAAGCTATCTCCATCCCCGAACCCGATTCGAAAATTTTATGCATTATATATAATGCACAGCTTATAATAACATAATTTTTATAATATAAAAATATTATTTGATTACGTAACATAAATAAATTATTAATATTAATCATGTATATTTATTATTTATTTGAAAAAAATTTGAGAAAAATATATTCTTACTAATTTTGATATATAATATTTTATTTTAAAGAAAAATTTTCATTCACTTAAAGAATAATTTTGATTGATATGGATATTTCTTATTTAATATATTGTGATTAATGTTAAATTTTAATTTTATAATCAATGTTTTTTACACCAATTTTTTTTTAAAGTGTATTTTACAATAAAATTGACTAACAATATATATAAAAATAAAACTAAAAATGTATATTTATATATATAGTCGGGTATGAAGACGAGGATAGACATTAAGTCCTCGCGGGTATGGAGATGTGGAATCTCTGATTCAAAATAACGGGGAATGAGGTGTGGATTGGGACGAGTTTTGTATTCGGGGATGGGGTCGTCCCCGCCCCACCCCATATCATTGTCATCCCTAAGCATGTATCCTTGAGATAGCCAATAGTGGGGTCGGTCAGCCCCTATCTTCTTAGTGTATGGTTGGACCCGCTAGCACAGGATCAGGTCACTTATATCCATAATTTATTTCTAGTGTGTGAGTCACCTCCTGATGCGACGGCCTAGAGTCTACATATCACGAAATCTTCTTGACTGAGCAGAATTTGACCGAGATAGAGTTTTCGGTATCCTGTGCATTTGTATTCACGCACTCATAGCATGTGTATATTTATACTTCCGTATTGAGCGATTTCATCGCTCAAGTCCTCGGTTTTAGTCATAGACACCCCATTACACGGGACATGTCTTAGGTTAAACGGACCCATCTGGAGCCGTCGTTGAGGCAAATACTGCATATTTTTCGAGGAGTATGTTTTGGTTTACTTTCAGTTGGTTATTTGTACTCTTTCGATATGGTTGAATTTGTATTGAGTATTTGTAGTTTTTCGATTGAGTTGTAATAATTTTAAGTTCCATTGTTTCATCTAATTACTTTTTTTATCAAGCCAATTGCATGTTATAAGTTCTGGTAAGTAAATAATCTGGTACCGGGACATTACAGTACCACTTTACTTTCCTTTCCTTTCCAATAATTTTTTTTTTTTTTACTTATTTGATATAATTTACATAAGAATTTGTAAATTTCTTATGTAAATAGGTGATAAAATGCAAAATCAATAATGTATTGAAAAATTCGAGTTATTTAATACTTGGCTATATTTAAGAAAATAATATTTTATATGTCAATTTATTTTTTTAACGGATTAAATTTTTTTATAATAAATCTCAAATTATAAAACCAAAATTAAAAAATAATTTTAAAATTATAGATTGATGTTATATTTACCTCGTGTTTATTTTAATTTTAATTTTAAAATTAAATTATATAATATTTATTTTTATCTAAATTAAATTTGTAAAGTCTCTCCCCATGAACAAAATTCGTATATATAATACATTTTCTGGTCTCTAGTTTCTCCACATGAAATTTTTTTTTATATATAATAAATTTGCAAGGTCTTTCGCCATGAACTAAATAAAAATGTTATTAGTTCAAAAATAACTTTTAATCACAGTTACTTCTGATATATTATCAAACATGACAGTTTAAATTCCGTTAAATATGATGAGCTTTACAGGTTATTATTGATAATAAAAACATTCAAAACATGATGGAATAGGATTGGAAGTTCCAAGATTTTGGAATGTACGCACACGGTAGATTGTGGTTCCAGGTCGAAAAAAAAAAATGAGTTAATTGAAAATATTTTAGTAAATGAAAACGTATTTGAATTTAATTTTAGATAAAATAAAATAAAAGTTATTATTTCAGTCCTTGCAAGTTTAATTTGGTCGCTGATTTTTTAATTTAGTATGTAGATATTCAAATTATTTTAACTATTTTATACAACTTGAGCCATCTTTAAAAACCATTTTGGTACGTTTTGATGACACCAAAATATATTTACTATTTAATCCTTGATAGTTATTTAAAATTTTATATATTTACATTGAAAAAAATAGGGTAAAAATAGGTAAAAAATAAAAACGAAAAAAAACTACCTTGCATTTTGAGAATTACATTCTACCACATTATTAACTAGCGAAATGCGTGCTAAATAATTTATTTTTATAATAAAATTATATTTAAATTAAAATTTTCAATTAAAATGATTGTATTATATAATAAATACAAAAGTTGAGGAGAAAAGAAAAATAATAATTAAATTAAAAAAAATTAATAATGGAGGGAAAAATTGAAATAGTGGAGGCAATGGTTTTTTTTTTTTTTGGTTTTAATTTTTTTATTTTTACTTTTTTGACTTATCATACCAAAAGATCATAAGATATTCTTATTTAATATATAAGTATAGATAACTGCACTCACGTTCTCTATGTTGAAGGAAACTGCAATAAATTTGGTTTATATCATATTAATCACCCACGCATAACGTGTGCACATTTGCTAGTTATAATAAAATTGTTGTTTGATTCATAGACATGGTTCATAGTTGCTCATCAAATGACAAGAAAAACTTACCATCGAACAAACGACCGAACATTAGTCCAATTACCAATATAAAGGACAGATAATAAGTCAAAAAAAAATTGTTTACTAATTTGATGGATATTCATCCTTCTTTCATATATACTAGCTGTTTATGTGTGTGAACAAAAATAATAACTATTAATTCATATAAAAATAAAATGACGACAAAAATAGTATTGTCCAATAATATATAAATTTGTTATTAAGGAATATTTTTTCCATATTATTTTTCTAATTAGAATTTTATATATAATATCAAGTTAAATCATTATGAAAATCAATAAATACCAATATCAATTCTCTAATGTTGATAAGAACCATTATGACCGGTGGGCGGTGGTTACATAATTTACCTAAAATAGAGAGAAAATTTATATTATTATCAAATAATAAGTGAGTAAATGAAAATCTATTATTTAACAAAATAATTTAGAAAAAAAAAACTGATAAAAAAACCAAATATATTCTTACAAATAAACATGCTCTTCGATTACCTGAAAAATTATCTAACTTCGATGCAATTGCTTTATCAGAGATGGAGGATTTTATGTTGTATATCATGAGACTTATTTGAAAATGTAATAGATGTAATTATTTAAATAGTATCAAATAATCACAGATAAAAATGTGATAAACAAAAAAAAATTGTTAAATGAAGCATGAAACATTATGAAAATCCCCAAGTCAACCACAAAAGTTTAAAAAAAAAACATATTGTATTTGAAATTCTTACAGAACCACGCTACCAATAATCAAGTGAATGGATTTGCCGCCCCTATGTGGTGTCCAAGTTGATGGAATAGAGAAACTCTTGGTCATAGGTCAGGAGTTCGATTTCCCCTGCCAACACCTTCTTAGACTAGCCTGGCACACAGGGCTTGCCTAGTGTGATTTACCTGACTAACGTAGTTTACAGGCTATTTCGTTAATTCTGGGGTTTACCCAGAGCGCACCGAAAGGTAGCGACTGCAGGCGGGTTCCCACGTCAATAAAAAAAAAAAAAAAAAAAATTGAACGGATTTGCCACACGGTGTTTTTTTCCATGTTCGGTCTAGTAATTGTAAGAGTTGGTTTCAATTTTTTTTTTTGAAAGAAACAGTTAACACATTCAGTATATTAGGGTGATTTGTGGATTAATAAAAATATAGAACTGCATTTAGCTTTTTATCATTTTATCTTGTGTTTTAAGGTTTTTTTTGGTAATAAGATGGTTGTCATACCAATGTACCAACATAGTTATAGTTTTTATAGGGGTCTCACTCTTAATAATATAGGAAGAGATTTTTAGTAATAAGATGGTTGTCATACCAAACATACCAAGATAATTTTTATAAGGGTCTCACTCTTAATATATATAAATAAATATATATATATATATTCCTATATAGGGCAACCATCATGGACACCTACTTGGGCAAGAAGCTGGGGGTAACACCTTGTACATCCTATCAGTGATTGTCACGTCAATTGTCGCTCATATATATATATATAGATTTGATATCATGAACAATCACCATAAGCATCTACATGAGCGACACTTAAACGTGACAATCACTGATAGGATGTACAAGGTGCTACCTTTGCTCCTTGCCCAAGTAGGTGCATATATATATATTCTTTCAATATTTCATACCAATGGTCATAACTAGAAACCAAAAACCAAACTGATCAAAGCTAGTAAAACCAACGAATAGATTAAGCTCCGGTAGCAAGCCACATTATCTTAAGCAAATCACACAAGCATGTGATTAGAAAAAGGAATTAGCACCTCAATAACACGGGGAGGCAAGAGTCCTGGAACAGCTAACATTACACAACATACATTATTTGAATGCTTATAGTTTTTTTTTTAACAATAAATGCAAGCTGCATCATCTAATTCAAGGCACATCCCCTCTTCATTCTTCAATAGCAAAAAGCAAACAGCACATCCAAATAAACTCAGAATTATTACATGACAAGGTAATCCAAAAATAACGAGCCTTATTGTTAAAAAAAAAGATTTATTGAACATGTTTAGCCCATGCTCTAGTTGTTTTACAAGAAACTACATTTCTCATTAATCCTTTAATATCTATTATCTAACCAAAAGATATTAGATGGTTAATGCCTACCAAGGCGATGCACCTTATGTAAGGCAAGTGTAGGATCCAAAAATTGGAGAAAATTTCATCAGACATTATGTAATACATACTTCAGAAATTATTGATGAACAATAAAACAAAACTTAATTAGATGTTCACTATCTTGCATTTCGTCATGGATTTCCCATTTCTATATTAATCTGGCTCTTAAAAGAGCCTTCGAGCCATCAATGCATAGCAAAACATGAGCTTTATGGTTAAGGTGCTCACTTTCATTAAAAGGCTGACCTGGTGTCGAGGTGCAAAGGCAGATGCTGCCAAGTCTTAAGCCTAGACCACGGTTCCTCGGGTTCTAACATCGATGATTCAGACAAATTTGTATATATGCAATCTGGATATAAATTTCAGGCATATAATCTCAATTATCTAGAGTTAGAAACTGAACGTATCCAATCTTGATTCAAAAACGTGGGACATGCCAGATATAAAATGATTGACTGCACTAAACCACATAAACTCAAGCAGAAGTGGCTTGAAGCAAATACAAAACTATCTGGGCATCAACCGTTCAAATAAATGGGAAGTAAAAATGTGTCCGAATGCAGAATCCAGAGTCGCATTGTTTCATACAAAACAAAACCCTCGATAATAACGCACCAAAAAAACAATAACGATATGATACTAGGATCTCCCAATAACATTACCGAAAACAACCTCAGAACCGGAGTTTCGTGAAGAACCAGCGGTTTTTCCCAGTCTTGAACCGCTCCTCGAACCTGGCCTTCGTTTCCTTAGCTGCCGTCACCTTCTTGTCCCTGGACTGCAATGAATCAAGAGTCACCACATCCTTGAGATCCACGTCGAGCGTGTAGCGAGTGGGCATGATGTGATTGTAATTCACGAGCTTAATGAAGCATTTGACCCTCGATTTCTTCGCCTGCTTCTTCGCGGAATCCTTACGGATGACTTTCCGCGGGTATTTGGAGATTCCGGCGACTAAGCAATGGCCATAAGCACGGTCGCGCGTGCCGTCATCAAAGGCGCGAACAATAACGGCCTTACGGCCGGCGTATCGGCCCTGTAATACTATTACGGCCTTGTTTGGCTTCAGAAATTTCACCATTTCCGCGGCTGCCTCTCTTACTCTACACGAAATGGGGTTGAACGGGAAACTGAAACCCTAGCTGACGTTTAAATTTAATGTGGCTACATTATTGGGCTTCGTTAGTCATTGGGCTGTTTCGAGCTCAACTTGTTTGACTTCGTAATGTCGCTCCACATTTGGGCTAGACATGTCAATTCTGGCCGGTCCTCCCCAACCCGCCCCGACCACCTTGGCCCGACATTAGGCGGGGCGGGGCAGCCCGAATTGATGGTGGGTTGAGAATATCCCAAGCCCAACCCAACCTACCATGGGTTGTGGGTTGGGCGGGCCAATCCATCAAAAACTAAAAAAAATTCAAAAAAAAATTTAAAAAATAAAAATAAATTAAAAAAATCATACATAAACAATTATAAATGATATACATATTTAAAAACTCATTCAAAATAAATAAATCATTATAAATAATTTAAAATTAATCAATTAAACATAAATTATAATAAATTATATAAGTCATTTAGAACTTATAATCATATATAAAACATTTCAAACAATATAAATTGTTAAAAAATTATCAATCATACATAAAATATTTAAAATATTAATTATAATATAAATTTTAAAAAAAACAAAACAAAACTGGCGGGCCGCCTCGCCCCGCCTTGGCCCGCGGCCCAAACGGGCCACCCCATTTCGGCCCGCCCCTAAATGGGCTGTCAATTCTTCAACCCAACCCGCCATTGTTTAATGGGGGACGAGTTGGCCCGACGGGCTCAACCCGAATTGACATCTCTAATTTTGGGCAGTTATGATTTATTAAATATCTTAAGGATATTTAAGATAATAATATATAATATAAAATGGTAGGACAATAATCTTGCAAGTTAAAGAAATACCAAACAAGAAATCGTTCGAGCAACAGACTGAGGCTACCCAATCGTGGGAAACAGTCTATGCTACCACATGGGCACTGCTATCCATGTGGAGATCCAACGGAATTTTTTTTTTTTTTTTTTTGTATTTCAGATGTTCATGTGAACATCTGAAATGCAAAAAAAAAAAAAAAAACCACCATTGGATGTAGCACATGAGGCAGTTTCCATGTGCTAGCATAGACTCAGCCCAATCGTGGATAGCCACGATTATACACCCATGAAATATTTAACAAAATTAATTTTTTAAATCGAGTTGGGTTGTTCGTGAATAGCCCAGCCCAGCCCAGCACAGCCCAGCACAGCCCGAGTTGGCTGAAAATTTAGGTCAACATGGTGACACGAACAAGGGATATTTATTGATAACGATGGTTATAACTTATAAAGACTTATATACACAATAATCTAAAGCTCTGGTATTATGTCAAAAGTTTAGAGAGAAAAGCATAACTCTTATATATCGATAACGATAGTTATAAAGACTTATATACACAATTGATAAGTGCATTTTACGCACTTAATTTGCATATGATTTGACTTGAATTTTGTGATGTATCGAACTATTTTATGCGTATTTGTTTGTTATTTTTGTGATATGCAAGGATTGAAAGTTAAGTACCGAGAAGTGACGCAAGAACAAATCACAAAGCCGTAAGTTTACAAAAATTATCGGAGCTGCTAGAGAGATCCAAAACCGATCTTTACTATTCATAATGTAGTATAAGATGTATAAAGTTGTTGTCCAAATTTCAGCCCGATCCAACGGCTAGAACTTTGGATATGATTTTTTTCAAGAATACTACGCGCTGAACACAAAACAGCATCGCCCCACACTGTAATGACGAACGAGAAGTGCCCCAGCGCCATAAAAAGAGCGCTCCAGCGCTGTTGGAAGTAATGAGCGAGCGCCCCAGCGCCTAAAATGCAACGCTCCAGCACTGTAGGATCGAAATGACAGCGCCCCAGCGCCCGAAATCAAGCGCTGCCGCGGCGGAGAAATATGTGCAGAATTTCGAAACTTGAAAAGTCTTGATTTGTCGGGCTTTATTTGACGGGCTTCAAGGACATATAAAAGAGGGATCAACCGCACAAATCAGGGGGAGCAGCCGCACAACAGCAGCACAGGTGAGAGAATCGAGAGAAGAAGAAGCGGCAGCCAAACAATATAACCACACACAACTACGCATTCAAGGAGGCTTGGGACACGAATTTGAGACGTGGGAGCGAACGAAAAGGGATAATTGAAACGCAAGACAGAGGAAATTCATTTGGGGACGCAGAATCAACTTTACTCTGTGATTTTTATTATCTGCCTTGATTTATTATGAGATTTTTGAATATGTCTATGTGTTTAATTATTTCATTATAAACTTATTGGTTGTTTCTAAAATTGACGGATCTTGATTTGATTTTCATGTTTTGAATATTATTTTGCCTACTATTATTTGTTCTTAAAAATTTATTTGTGTATTCTTGTTTTGATTGCCTTTCAATTTACTGATCATAGATTAAATATTAAATTTATTTGAAATCTGGCACTCGAAAGAGGGGATTTTGAATAGGATCATAGGAAAACACAACCTAGGAGTTTTGTAGAGTTCGGAAGGCCTGCAAGTTCCTTTGAGGTCATTGAAAGAGAACCATAGAACTTGATTAAATTATTTTGCTGTTTGATTTATGATAGAGATATCGAAATTGACATTAGAATAATAAAATTTACTCGGCACTCGGGAGAGACAGTAAATAACACTTAAGAGTTCTTGACCTATAAATTGTAATAAGTGATATTATCAACTTATATGATTTACATGAATGAAAATTGAGTGAAATCTTGTATCTAGAACCCATCTCAGATCGTGTACCCAAAGTCGTCCTTGAAATTTTGGTTCATTTATTTTATTTTATTTTATTGAATTTAAAACTTTGATTTTTTAAACAAAGATGAGATTATTTTAATTACAGGATTTGGTGTGAATATAAATTTTCAATCCTCGTGGGAACAATACTCTACTCATCATATATTAAAACTTGACATCGTGTGCTTGCGAGCGAAAAATATGCAACAACAATAATTAATATCTAAATTAGGAATATTAAATCCTAGAGAATATTTACTCTAATCTAAATCTCACACAATTTGGGATATACAATAACTGTACAATTACAATTATACACACAATCTTATTTGAATAAGAGTAGATTTTCCCAGTGCACCTGTCAAAGATGAAGAAATAATCAATGATAGAGAATTTTCAGAATTCAAATAAGCATACTTAAGATGAGAAGGTAAAGGTTTGATCCCAAGAGTTTGTGGATCTTCAATTGATGGCTTTTGTGGCTTGATATCTCTTTGCCCCGACTCTTCAAGATTTCCACTTGAACGCCTTTTGTAAGGAGGATTGGAATTCAGTTGTGCTATTATCTCACTCTTCTCCTCATCGTGCTCATCCTCGCCTTTTGAATCTACTTGACGTGCCCCCAAGCTATCCTTGAATGTACCTTGTAGGAAGTTAATTGAAACGACCCTCCAACCTCTAATATTTAAAAGATATTGAAATAATGCGAAATTTTTTTTTTCAATCATTTTTCGGCATGACTTATCTACAACTCTTAAAATCTTCCTGTCTCAACAAACACACCAAGGATGCAAACAAACGAGATAGAAATTCGAAATTCGAAACGAGCATGAAACTAATGAAAATGGTTCAAAATCACAAACATCAAAGTCTAACAATCAAATAGATTAACATGCCAACAAAACTGATCTAGAAGTTCTTAAATTTACATCTAACTAATATACAAAATAAAAGACATCAAAAATATACATTTAAATAACATCTACGGAAGACTAGCATAGGTCGAAGGGATGTGTCAAGCCCGCATCACATTTCACTCAAGAGTCATGCCCCTCGATCTCAACGAAAGTATATCCTGCACCAAGTAAAGTAGTGAATCTAAAGACTCAACAAGTATAAAACATGTAATAACTAAGAATACATAATGCATGCACACAAATTTTAAAATAATTGTTCTCAAAATAGTTTGAAATTTTCCTCGAAAAAATGCTTGAAATTAAATGTAGACAAGACTTAGAACTTCAAAGAAATCGCATACAATGAACTCACTCAACTTTAACTCAAATTCACGCTTGAAACTTTAATTGTACTCAAGCCTTTAAACATAAACTTTAACTTTGAACTTTTTTCTGTGAATTTAGATCCTCGATTGTGACTCTCTTTTGTTTGATCGATCAATGGCTATAGTACTATGCCGGCAAGGAGGCCAAGATTTCTTTCGACCCCACATTGCCCTTCTATGGCAAAGAAATCAAGATTTCTCCCGATCCCACATTTTCCTTCTATGGCAAGAAAACCAAGATTTCTCCCGATCCCACATTGTCCTCTATGGTAAAGAAACCAAAATTTCTCCCGATTCCACATTGTTCCTTAGATTGGGTAGGGGAAACAAGATGTCTCTTGGCCCCTCCCTATACCTTTGATTTGGTAAATGAGCCGAGACATCCTCCGACCGATATTGCACGTCTATTGTCACAATAAACTCTCCTCATTCAAAATTTTTACTCTAACTCAACATCAAACTCAAACTTTCACTTGCCTCACAAGCACAAAAAGTCTTATACCCAGCTTGCTTAAAACTTAACTCAACTCAAAGGAAGACTTCTTTAAAATAACTCACTCAAAGACTCAACTTTAGATGATGAAAAAAGGTTTTAGAACAAGGAAAAAAATGGTTAAGCGGCTGCCCATAGGCTAAACTAATCAACTACAACTCCCATTTTCTCCTCAACAAAGATTCACCACGAGCGTTCAAACCGAAAGACCCCTAACTCGACCTTTCCTTAACCGAATTGACCTCCTCTTGAACCGACATCTTATATACACCCCAAACTAACTCAAGAACCAGACTCTAAATTCCGGAGTAAACCCGAGCAGCCTGATCCAATAGAATTCCCGGTAGCCCTTAAACTCTACAAAAAAATCTGCACTAACCATACTAACTTGCAATATTCCTAACTCGGTCTTAACTAATCCGAATTGCTCTCAATTTGAACCGACATGCTCCTCACACCCTATATTTTACCTGGGACCAAACCCTTAGTCAAATCCTATGTCTAAGCCTGACTTAATCACCAATCTCCTAACAACTATGAACACAACCAAAAATTTTGCGCAAGTCCACCACTAAATTAGCCCCTTACAAACACTTCAACGAACGAATTTCCCAACTTCCAGCCTACGTGTCAACTCTAATAACACCACTTAGCCCACATTGAACCCTCGATCCAAGCCCTCACACCTGAAGCTAGCTCAAAGTCCAACTATTAGCCGACTTGCCCCAATCGGAGTCCCCTTCTACACAGCCACACCTACAACCCACAATCCCTCACCTCCAGCCATTCTAGCTAGGGATGACAATAGGTCGGGTGCATTGAACCCAGCCCGGCGGGGCGGGTTTAGACCCGGTCAAGCGGGTCCAGATGCGGGTCCGGGGTGGGTCCCAGGTTTAGCCAGTCCCTCCCCGGACCCGCCCCGCCAAAAAATATATATATTAAATATAAATATAAATTATATATGTATATATATTAATAATATATAATTATATTATTTATATTTCATAATCAATACTTTATCCTTAATTTGAGTTTATAATATTTTTGGATTTAAATAATTTTAATATATTATGATATTTTTAATATAAAAATATATTATTATGATTTTTTCTTAGTTTATTAATTATTATGTAAATTAAAATGATATATTTTAATTTGTAAAAATATTTTTTTATCTTAAATATTATTAATATAAATTTTAAAAATAAATTTAATAATGATTTGTTAAATTTTTAACTTATTTAAAATTTTTATTTAATATAATTTAAATTATATTTAATTTGGCGAGTCCAACGGGTCTAACCCGGATTGAACCCGTCGGATCCACGGGGCGGGTCTCGTGTTTGCCCAAACCCGCCCGGAACCCGCTCAATTGTCATCCCTACTTCTAGACATCTTAAACTTCATCCAACACACTATTTAAACTCCAAATCAACTAGCCTAGGCATCCCCTTTAGCATTATTCAACCACATTTCAGAAATTGAGCTCAAACAATCCAAACAACAAGCTGAATTTTTGAAATAAGCTAGCACCTTCAAGAATCAATCAACACACAAGACATAGCTCATTTCAACACCAAGAATACATATAAATCTCAAAATTTAGGCATGAACCCTACTGATTTTTGTGATAAATTCAAAATCCAAACTCAACAATTCACCAAACTCGAAATACATGAAGGAAATCAAAACATACACATAATATCTTTGTTTGGTGGCCAAAAAACATGTTTATATTTGCTTTAAATCAATAAAAACCAAGAAAAAGAGCTGGAATTCGAAAGAAATGAAGTCCTTGCTTCCTTGGGAGTGAGCTCCAGCCGGTGGGGAGGTGGGACGGCAGCAGCGGCAATGACTACTGTGAAGGAGGAGGATGGCCGACGGTTTGGGTGAGTGAGGGGAGAGAGTGGCGGCTAAGGAGGGAAAATTGGGGTAGGATTTCTATCTTGATGTATTTTAGGGTTTGGGAATTAAAAATGAGGATTAAATTTTGTGTGTGTGTGTGTGTGTGTAAAATTCTTAAAAGTGCTACTTTAATAACTTAAAAAAATGCTACTAGGTGTGTTACAACTTTTACACTACTCACCCCAAAATCCCAAAAATTCCCTATGTTTGAAAAGTTAAGAATTTCAAGGAAATAACTAAATTTCATTTACCAGTGTTTTAAAATGCTAAATTTTGAAAAGTTCTAAAATAAACTCCAAAATGTCATAAAAACAATTATGTTCACCCTGAAAGTCTTAAAACCGAATTTTATTTGTTTTTCTCAATTTCTCATAAATCTCAAATCTTGTGAAACTAAGAGTTACCGCCAAAATCCACCGTCTCCTCATGTCGGACCCGGAATCACTGAACTCAAGAACTCAAGATCAATTAGCTTAAATAATTAAGCAGAATAAACATTTAAAGGAATTTAAAATAATTAAATCTCTGAAATTAAAATTATAAATATTTAAGCGAAAATAATTTCTATCCTGATTTTAAAAATACAAACTTTGGAAAGTAATAAAATAATCTCTACAATTTAATAAAAATAATTATGGCAACTCAAAAATCCTTAAAATAATCATTTAATAAACTTCTTCTAGTTTACTTCATAAATCACAAGAATAATTTATAACTCACGACTCCACTTCCGCCGACCGGCCCTGAAATAACAGAAACTCAAGAATTCTTTTAAATCAATACTTAAAAATTTTGATGTCACAATGATAAATAAAATATTTAAATAACAAACGAAGCGATTAAAAATAATTTAAATAAACTAGATGAATGTTTAAAAGTCATTTAAATAAATACACAAGCGGATTAAAAACCTTTAAAAACCAGTTGGACAAATAAAGCATTTAAATAAATAGGCTAAACATTTAAAATAATTTAAATAACTAACCGATAAACTCAAGTCATTTTAAATAAATAAGATGGACAAAAAAATCATTTAAATAAGCAAGCTTAAACCTTTAAAATCATTAAAACAAATAAGTTTATAATAAAATAATTTAAATAAATAAACTTAAACAATTAAAAGCATTAATTAAATAGTTAGTACAATAAAATCATTTAAATAAATAATTAACATTTTATTAAAACATAACTCAAATAAAGAATTTAAATCAATTAAAATTAAAAATAATAATCATAATTATTTATTTAATTTAATGCATGCGATTTAGTATATTGGATTTTAGGCACTACATTAATAGACAGAGCATCAATAACATCACTACTAAAACACATGTGCTCGTCGTGTGGGTACTTTAAAACTTTAAAAATATTAAAAGTGACTTGATCCTCTCCCACTCAAAGGATCAACTTTCTCATTTGGACATCAATATGTGCCTTTTCACTAGGTAAGAACGACCGTCCCAAAATCAATGGCATGTCTGAATCTTCCTCCATATCCAGCACAAAGAAATTCACTGGGAAAAAGAATTTATCCACTTTGACTAGCATATCCTCAATGATTCGTCATAGATACCAAGCGTCTGAAGATAGAAAGAGACATCAAATTAAAATTTGCACCCAAATCACATAACGTTATAGTAAATGAAATAGAACCAATAGTGCAAGGTATTGAAAAACTCATTGGATCTTTTAACTTTGGAGGTAATTTATTTCGAACAATTGCAGAACATTTCTCAGTCAAACTCATAGTCTCATGTTTCCCCAATTTCTTTTTATTAGATAAAAATTTCGAAAAAAGTAGCATAATTATATTTGAATAAAGCATCATCAAATGGAAAATTAATATGTAATTTCTTAAAAATTGCAAGAAACTTAGCAAAACTAGCATCTACCTTTGTTTTTTTCAATTATGCAGGAAATGAGGGAGAAATACTTACTTGCTTGGGTAGTGTGCTAGGTGTAGTGATAGAGGACATACCTTTTTCGCTCTCCTCATTCTGTTCTTCGTGCTTGTCCTCATTGCTTCCAGTTTCTAAGCCAATCTTTATTCCACTCCTGAGTGTTATAACCTTTACTTGCTCCTTAGGATCTTTTCAGTATCAATTGACAAAGTTCCTTGAGTTCTTCCAGTGTTGGGGAATCAATTATTGAGTTTTGGGGTTTAACAAAATAAATTAATGCAAAAATAAAAGACTACGTTAAGTAACTCAACTGCACATCTTAGAAAATTGAACTAGAGTTATTCAACTGGATAGTCTATTGAATTTGGTGAACTAGTCTGTGAACCGCAACTGGATTTTCTCAACTGGACTAGACGACTGAATATATCGAGGAATTCAAGACAGAGAACCAATGTTTTTATAACCGGACTGGTGATCGAACCGGTCTACCTTAAAAAAACGGTCCAACCGGTTCGACCGTTTTAACCGGACGGTTGGACAGGAAAACCGTTTATATAATATAATATAATTAATAATATCTTTTAAATTTTAAAAATCTAAAATATGTATATAAATAAACAAAAATATATTTATCATAGTTTAAAAATAAATAACTATATAAATATATTCAAAATATTAATTATAGTTATATATACTATATTTTAAAAAATAAATAAATAAATTAAAAAAATATAATAATAGAAAAATAATATTTTTAACGAAGTACAAATTTCAAATAATCATGTGTATATATATAATAAAATATTAAATTAAGATTTTAAAATTTTAAAAAACAATTTTAAAAAAAAATAAAAAAAATTCGAAAACCGGTTCAACCGGTTTTTTGGCCGTTTTTTTGGCTTGTTTCTTGGCCGGTTCTTGGCCGGTTCAACTGGTTTTGACCGGTTCTTGACCGGTTTTGAGCGGTTGAACCATTAAAACGGTTTTTAGGGGTATTTCGGACCGGACCAGTGACCGGTTCCCGATCGAACCGGCTGGTCCGATCCGGTTTTTAAAACACTGCTGAGAACAACAGAGATTTTGATGACTGAAGAATTTGACTGATCAGAACACCATGATTGAAAGAAATTCTCGACTACCCAAGGCTGCTCAATTGAAATGATCTCAACTGAAGTCAAGGACGACTGACACTTATCGAGGATATTCAAGAATGTCTACCTCAGTTCCTAAACATTATCAACACTATCAGAGTCCTTCGGAATTGGATTTTAGCTATTTTTGGAGAAGAAAATAGTACACTGTAGACACTGCAACATTTAGCGGACAAAATCTTACTATATTTCGGGATTTGTTCCCTGAAGACTATCAGACTAAGTAACAAATAAATTTGTGAGGAACATATACTTTTAAATGGATTTTGACCGTTGTGATAAGTGTTTATAAAGAGGGATGAAGATCATTTGAAGAACACTCTCCAACTTCATGTTTTTATAATATGTTCAATTGAATTCACAACTGAACTTGATGTAATCAGTTTGGGAGGGGCTAAACTGCTTTCTTGAATCTATTAATGCCATGTTTGGTATATAGGATAAGTGTGGGATTGGTCTCATAGTCCCGTGTTTGTCTGGTTTTTAATAAAAAATAGGATACCTCATGGCCCGTGATAAAGCACTGTAGAAGTTTGAAAAGGAGGGAAATAGATCCGGAGCGAAGAGGTGGTATTCTTAATCCAAGTTTCTACAGTAACAAAGACAATCGTTTGAATTCCCAAAATATCCTCTGCCCTACCTTATCTTTTCTCATCTCTTCAGCCGCATTTGAAAGCAAGAATGGTCGATGCAGGTGAAAAAATGAATTTTCTTCCTATTCCGCTCTGAAATCGGCACTTCAGTGGGTTAGTTCTTCTTGCCATATTTTTAATTATTTTTCACCCTCTTGCGCGTGTTTCATTTACGGGTCTCCCAAATTTTGTTTCGCAAATCTTTGATTTATGAGTGTTCTCCGATAAAAACCAGGGCAGGTGAAGCATAAGTTGGAGCAAGCTTTCAAGATTGGTGAGCTTCGAGTTCTTGGTAAAGCTATCCATTATTTTGGTACTTACGTAAAATCATTTCGACCAACGCCTTCGACAGATCTGATGCCGCTGTGTTTGAGATGTGAAAATGGGAGTGCATGAAGATGGAGGGTTCTTTGAGGGAGAGAGTATCTTGAGATATGGGTTGTTAGGTAGGACTATGAATTTGTTTATGTGAAGGGGTAAATTTGGAACAATATGAAAATATATAATTCTTATCCAATGTAATATCACGCCAACCAAACATGTATAATTTCTCAATATAGTTTAACATATCCTTATATAACTCATTATTATCCAAATTATAATTTTTTTATTAATAATCTCATCACACGTACCAAGCGTAGCCTAAGTGTTGCTATAGCAGTTGACCCCTAAATCTTCGAACATGGAGTTCAGTTGAGGTTGGTCAACTAAGCTATTTACCTTTTGGTGTGTCGATGTTAATTGACCAACTTGAAAAGTGCGGAATGAGGTCAACTAACATATTGAACTTGTAAATCAATGGATTAATCTAAGTGGTGAGTGAGTGAGTGTTAAATGAAATAAAGAAACACAAAGGTTTGTTTATGGATGTTCGGAGATTTCAAATCTCCTACGTCACCCCTTCTTCCGCTTTGGAAAGATCCACTCTAGAAGACTTTAACTATTACAACTCTTTGCAACAGCCCACTTCAAGACTAGGACTTACACACAATCGCCTATCCCAGAACTCCTAGACACTCAAGAACTCAGTTCTTGACTAATTCTTGTTACAACGAGGTTTGTAGCACCTCAAATGATAACATTGGAATTACAACACTTGAAATACAACTCAACACTTGAGCAATATATGATCCTACTTGATCTGATATAATGTTATGCTCGCTCGTGTTCTTCGGTTTTTTTAATATGATCTTGAAATAATCTCTTTTCTCCTCGACTGACTGTGTGTGGGTAAACTGAAGGTATTCACTTTACCTCTAAGAATATATGTGCGATTACTTTTCTAAGATGCCGAATGACATTTCTGATGCCCTAGGGTATTTATATTGGGCGAGCAATTACTCTTTCGAATTCAAATCAATGGCTGTTAACTTGTGTTTTCCACAGACATTTCCTGACATCATAGTAAACTCATATGTTCTGTAAATGCGGCTTCTAGTCTTGTACGAAAAAGTCTATCCAAATTGGTTGCGTTGATTTAGTCTTGCTTGCTCAGTCTCTTGGTCAATTGAGTCGGACATTAGTTTGGTTTTGTAAACTGAATGCATTCTACTTCAAATATTCAGTTGAGTTTTGATGCAGTTTGGCCTTATAGAATTCATTCAGTTTAGCTCCCTAAACTGAATGTAGTTTGCTATGTGAAGATAGTTTATTTACTCGACTGCTTGAAATCACTTGATAGCTTGATGTTCTTCAGTTTAGCTCTTGGTTAAAGTCAACTCAGTTGATGTCTTACGAATTAGCTCCGCGACTTCACCATTTTTATTCTTTGAGTTTTCTTGTCGAGTGAGTTCTGTTTATTAATGACTTTGTTTGATCAGTTTCACAAATATCAAAACTGTGTAAAGTTCCAACAGAACTGATGGTTTTCTTGATTGTCGATATTAGTTAACCAACAAATTGTGTGGGAGAAAGGTCGACTGATAGATTATAACAAATAAATAAATTTCTTGAAAGTAAGATCAAACGAAGGTAAATATACACGAATATGTTTCTGGATGTTCGGAGATTTAACTCCCACTCAGTGGATGGATGCCACTAGAAAACTTTGAACTTTACGAACACTTTGCAAAATCCATAATTTTTGGAATTAACACTGCCAACAACTAAAACTCCTAGTTTCACAACTGAAATAAGTAACAGTACTCGACTGATACTATTACAATGTTTTTGCAACTAGAAAACTAACACAAATT
Source organism: Henckelia pumila (assembly GCF_033568475.1). NCBI lineage: Eukaryota > Viridiplantae > Streptophyta > Magnoliopsida > Lamiales > Gesneriaceae > Henckelia > Henckelia pumila. The sequence goes on along the minus strand of NC_133120.1, from coordinate 59,867,487 downwards.
GATCCTTATCACTTGATCAGATATGATACTTGAAGCGTGTGTTTTGATATCTTTGATCTTGAGTATTTAGAATTTCAGATCACGTCGAAATCTTGTAGAATGAGTGATAATTCTTAGAATTCGGAGAGCCTTCTCAACTTATCTTCATCATCTATTTATATATTAACTCTGCAATGGTCACAAATTTCAAAAATGATTTGCTTCCAAAAATAGTAGTTCTTCTCTTGTGTTGTAGTCCACATCATCATCTCTCTTAATAGTACGAGGTAGTGCCCATGAATGCCTTCATTTTAGCCGTTGAAGTGTACCGGAATGCTTATCCAAAATAGCTAACATAAATGATTGTCCTTTTGGGAATGTGACTATCAATTTGAATATTCCTTCGAGTAATTCAATTTTGGTTATTCTCCAGTTAAGCTAGGGTCCTGTTGAGTTTCCTCGTCCGGTTTAGGAATCTATCCAGTTAAGGTGTTTCATCTAGTCAAGGTATCAAATCCAATTATGGACTCCATTAAGTCAATTTCTTCAGTTAAGTAATTTGTCCAGTTAAGAAATTTTCCAGTTGAGTACTCCAGTTAAGGTCACAGACTGTAGCGACCCAACCCGAATCCACTACTAAAATCAGAGTTAAGAGTATAATTAAGCATGCATTAAAATAAATCACTGCGGAAGACTTAAATAAAATTAGACCGGCAGAATACAACCGGTTAAACAAATTCGATTATACAACCCAATCGAATAAATAAGCCTAAAGGCAAAACCTACAGCTAATCTTGCTGTCTCCACTGGTCACTGGCTACTCCAAGCTCTTGGGCTCAATCCCGCACCTACACCTGCCCCGTCGAATGGGGTGTCCAGATACATAGAAAAGACTGGACGTGAGCTCTAAGCTCAATACGAAAGCACGGGTGAAACATACAAATATGATGCATGCAAATGACAGGGTATCCATATCTGGGATATCTGTATACAACTGCTCAGTAATGGCGCCTAAAAAATGAGTGGTACAACCCGGGGAGAAAACCCTGTGTACATTGCTCATTCCTATCGGACGTAGACCGTGTCTTACAGATGCCAGTGCCGGCTAACCCGTCGGTAGCGGGGCGCTCAACATCTTCCGTCCGAACAGGGCTGAGCGGCCCTACATGGCTCATCTCAAAGGATGGACAGACACAATATGATATGCACATGCTGCATAATAATATGACACACAAATGCAACATATAAGCATGCAAAACCCGCTGGCTATCTCAGTCAGTACTTACGTACTTTTCTACAGGCAGTCCTAGAAGTCCCACTCTAGGTTCCAAGCCTATCATCAACTCTACAATGAAAATACCCATGCATCATTAATTAAGCTCTAAAAGCCTTAACTAAGCTATTTCATACTCCTAAATAATTTAAGGAGACCATAGCTATACATGCGTCTGTCGTCAGCCCGCTGATGACAATTGCCTCAAAACTAGGCCACAGCTCCGCTACGACGCATGGATCGCTATGCCACTTCTGGAATCCCAATAGGATGCCTGGATTTCCCTAGATCTGAGTTAGAAGGCTAAGGAATCGAGAGAGAAGAGAGGAGAGAGGTGCAAGAAATGAATTCTCGGACCCTCTATTTATAGACACAGAACGTTGCGTCCGTTCGGGTTCGTTGCGTCCGTTCTGCCTGACGAATGTTGCTTTCGATCCCCATCGTTGCTTTCGATGTCCCATCAAGTGCGTAAGCAATGACGTAATATTTTTGACATCATGGATGACATCACTGCCAGAACGTTGCTTCCGTTCATGAATGTTGCTTCCGTTCTTGGTCACCCTTCGGGCCATTTCCGATCATTCTGAATCAATTTCTGAAGTCCGTTAATCCAACAGAGACTTCCTTAATCATGTATTAATAAATCAAAACATGATCACACGATTAATTACTCATTAATCATTAATTCTGGATACGGGTCACTACATTCTCCCCCCTTAAAAGATTTCGTCCTCGAAATCTAGGGTAAAACCTCGAGAACGTACTAGAAACCCTTGCTCGAGTGCCTGGTCAATATATCCTCCGACACACTCAGACTCTCGTCGAATTCCCTGCATGCTCCATTAATGCTGAACCGCATTAACATCCTCCCAACTGAAGATTACTGCTCTGCTGGTTGACATTCAAACTTCCTTGTCACTAATGTATCACAACACTGATACGTCCTCCATACTGACCACGATCTCTCTGACCACAAAGGATACAAACACCCGCTTGATCAAGATCATCATCCCAAGGAATATCTTAGACTGACGAAGACCAATTCATAACCTGACTGGTTTACTGCATTCGTCGAATTACCAACTAGATCTAACCATCTAATGGTTCGAAAAATTCTCGGTGCTCAACACCTCTAGTCAGGAAACACCATTCCCAACATTGTGCTGACACAACAAAGCCATAATTCTCCCCAAGAGAATCTAGTTGCCACAAAGTCATACTTCAACATAACTGATTAGCACAATCCTCAGACTGGTCATCCTTCCCATGCCCTACCGAAGCGAACGAGCTTCCCAAGAAATTACTCGAAACTCAGACCATCGAGTCTAGTACTAATCACAGTTCATGTTTCTTAGTATAACTCAGCACTGTGCCCTGATGAAAACTATTATCGCTCGCCAATAATGACGCTAAGTCATCTCCTAGCCATTGGCATGTGGAACCACGCATATACTGCAATGGAAATCATCGTATCTATGATTATTTACATCATATCGACCATAGATTATTCACCCATGAATTCAATCGATGGCCATCCTCCTGCTAGTTATACATACTCGCAATCACTGTGCACATATCAAGACTAAGGCAAGCTCCCATCAATATGCTCGACTGGGACATCCCACAGTACATAGACATATGGAAACGCTTCCTGTTCCGTCTCGAAACTCTACAGTTACATGCGCCTGATATAACTCAACTCGGAGTCTCTGGTGATACCATCATCGCTCGTCCCAACCTATCACGGTTGAACATAAAGATTCTGGAAACTAAATCCCAATGAATTCTCAACAGTCAAATTGCTCCATTTTCTGAAGGCATCAGCCTTAGCGCTGAAAGGACTAATTCATCTATTCCCTAGTCACTCCGGAAAAACACTTATGCTCGAAGTAACTTGTCATACAAAATGCCTCTGATTGTCGTTCATTGCTAAAACGCAGTATCTTTGACAAACAATCTTCATGGATGTGACTCACTGACTCGAAAGAACAAATTCGATCCGTCACGATCTTGCAAAATCTTCGACCCCAAAGGCAAACCACGTTGGCTACTAAGTCTATCCTTGACTATCTCAGTCACTTCAGAGATATTGCACATCACTCGCTGAAATATTAGTGACACAACCTGCTGGATCTCGAGAACTAGATCCCAGCTAATGTCACGCCTCACGATACGACAATTGATGTTTTCTTGCTAATGTCCATTAGAATTTTCAACTACTCGTCGGATCCAAACACAACGATATACATGGATGTCCCCACAGGAACACTTCATCGACATGTCCGGTCGACAACCTTCACTATTGTTGTTCAATGGACAACTCCCACATGAAACAATAACATGATCCTTTCCTGACCATTACTATCACTAAGTAATTGATTGGATCAATATCGATTTCCTTCTTAACAAGAATGCATAATCCTAGGGAACCACCAACTCCCTTGCTTGAATCCACTTGTCAAGTTATCGCCTAACTTGACCATACAAGTCCAAATGCAATCGTTCCCGATTAGCAGAAATCTTACAATATTCATCTCTGGCAATCCTAGAGACTCTAAATCCTCCAAAGTGCCGAATGCTCTGAGATTTTAGCAAGTACTCATCTCCTAAGCACTAAGCGACAAAATACTATCTCAAGTATTTCTCGATTTTTACATCCAAATCATCACTGATTTGATTTAATTTATCAATCTCGTCGAACTACTGAAGCTCGCACACGTCCGATCAGACCACCACTGATCATCTAAACCTACGTGGCTCAATCAAACTTGATTCCGTTGCCAGAACGAACTATTTCCAAACACTTGGAATATCCAAATCGCTTTGGTTTCAACACACCCACATTTGATAATCCAGACAGTAGCTATAAGTAGTCTATCGACACAATCTCGTGCCTTACTACTGACAGCTGCCTCGTACACTGAACTTAATCATCCTAACTCTGACAGAGTTAGCCAATTGCCACTAGTAGTCATTAGCACAATTCCCGTGCCGCCTTAGCACTACCAATCGTTGTCTTGTTCACTCAAGGCAAACATCGAGATAAACCAAGCCCATTTCCATCCCATGGAAAATCCTACACCCAACCTCTGAGAATATCAGACAGTACTTAATGCAATCACTGGACTCACTATCCTTGCCTCGTTCATCCAGAATGAACACCACGGCTCGTCAAGTCCTAAAATAATAACTAACGAATCCCAAAAATTCTCACAATCTTCAGACACACTCCTGATCATATCCATTGCTAAGACTGTACAACAATTTAAGGCTGAGCTAGCCTACCACGATGTCCCACCTGGAATCATGACCAAGTGTACACTGGCATAAATCACGCTTCCCTCACGCCTCAATTAGTATTATACAATCCTTAGCATCTGACATAATCCTATTACAGTTGAAGTCAATCATCATAGAGTAGTCCTCGTATTCGAGTCAAAATCTTGAAACAGCATCCCATCCAGTATCTTGGATGATTCCTATCTCAGGGAAACTCTAACCACAACTCTGATGACAACCCCTAGTCATCGCTGGTAGAAACTTGTCTACCTATTAGATCCACACATCTAGCAGTAACCCAAAGGTTAAAACTTATCTGCTCAAAATACACACTCGTCAAGGAAATCCCTCCCAGACTGGTTCCCATAGCAGAACACTCAAACTATATCTCTGGCACACCAGACGATATCGAAACATCGATATCGAACCTGATATCTAATCCAAGGTCATACCCTGTTGTGACTGCCACCAAATCCCTAGACTGGGTAGCCTTCCCACCGCCAATCCTGAAGCACGGAGGCTCCCAGGTAACCTCTGAAGTACAAAGACTCCCAGAGTAACACTGGCATAGGGTCGAGCCCCATCACATCTAGTCATGGTCATAGTCCACAACTCTCGGCATATACTGGACCTGGTATCCCGATGAAAACCTATCATCACAAGTTTCAACCTAATGAAGTTCAGACAGCTTACTGTTCTAAGAAAACAACCTAGAACAAAGCCCAATGTTCTAAACCGAATAATAATCTTAATGCCTCTAGATGAGTCAACTCATTGCTGCCACTATATTAGTCCACTGACTAACTAGGTCAATCCTAGGAAAACACCTAGACTAACCACAAGTCAAACAGTCACAGTCGGCCCACTCAAATCCCATGAGCTACAATAGTTGAACACTAATCAACTAAAACCAAGCCAACCTTTCGCACAATCATGCAATCATTCACGAATTGTTGGATAAATAAAACATGTATCATTGCTACAAGTTATGTACAGTTCTCTTTATTACAATTCCATGTAATACAATTACAGTATTTCAAAAATACAATGAAATGTACAACCGAACTTGAAATGGTACAACCAAAGTATGATGATTCATTATAACTGAAATACTGTTTACAACTACAACAATACAGTTTTTAAATCATCGTACAAGTCTTCGTTTCTTGAGCATGAAGCTTCTAATCGACACACGCATCGATACAAGCATACTCCCGACCAATCCTCTAGGTATCTCGTCCTACCAAGACTTCCAGAGAAATAACTCGAGCTCGCTAACCAGCTATGCTCTGTGTCAGTTCCTGTCAGTCGACCTCTTCTGCTCACGATCTACCGTCAACATTCTTCTTGTAACCAAATCATCCTTTTGAACATAAAGTTTCCCGTGTGCCTACCGAATGCATCGATACAAGCATACTGGCAAAACTATGTTCCGCATGAGTTTAATGACCTTACGCTCGAAACCTGCCATGCCTTAGGCACTCGAGACATTCCTTGGTAAAATTCTATCTGACAATCTCTCCAACTATGACTGGAGAATCTTCAGAGTAGTGTCATCATGGTAATGACTGTACAGATGCAAGCATCAAGTAAGTCCCCACCAATCCTCTGCCACTGCCTCTGGCATCCGGTACTCGATCCAAAGCTAGGATCCACATGAGTAGAAATCTCGAAAGCTCGGACAAGATCCTTCGCTTCTGCCCGCACTTGCTGGAATCCCATAAGCCAAATCTTCAGAATTCCTGCCGATAATGATAGTCTTCGGGAAACCTAATCGCCGCATCATCACCTCTTTCAAGGTCTCATCAATCCTATAAAGATAACCCAAAGTCTTAATACTATATCCCAAGTCTCTTGCATGCATGTGCTCTGGTACCAATAAATGTAGCGACCCAACCCGGATCCACTACCAAATTAGAGTTAAGAGCATAATTAAGCATATATTAAAATAAATCGCTGCGGAAAACTTAAATAAAAGCAGATCGGCAGAATACAACCGGTTAAAAAAATTCGATTATACAACCCAATCGAATAAATAAGCCTAAAGGCAAAACCTACAGCTAATCTTGCTGTCTCCATTGGTCATTGGCTACTCCAAGCTCCTGGTGCTCAATCCCGCACCTACACCTACCCCGTCGAATGGGGTGTCCAGATACACAGAAAAGACTGGACGTGAGCTCTAAGCTCAATACGAAAGCACGGGTAAAACATACAATTATGATGCATGCAAATGATAGGGTATCCATATCTGGGATAACTGTATACAACTGCTCAGTAATGGCGCCTAGGAAATGAGTGGTACAACCCGGGGAGCAAACCCTGTGTACACTGCTCATTCCTATCGGACATAGACCATGTCTTACAGATGCCAGTGCCGGCTAACCCGTCGGTAGCGGGGCGCTCAACATCAACCGTCCGAACAAGGCTGAGCGGCCCTACATGGCTCATCTCAAAGGATGAACAGACACAATATGATATGCACATGCTGCATAATAATATGACACACAAATGCAACATATAAGCATGCAAAACCCGTTGGCTATCTCAGTCAGTACTTACGTACCTTTCTACAGGCAGTCCTAGCAGTCCCACTCTAGGTTCTAAGCCTATCATCAACTCTACAATGCAAATACCCATGCATCATTAATTAAGCTCTAAAAGCCTTAACTAAGTTATTTCATACTCCTAAATAATATAAGGAGACCATAGGTATACCTGCGTCCGTCGTCAGCCCGCTGATGACAATTGCCTCAAAACTAGGCCACAGCTCCGCTACGACGCATGGATCGCTATGCCACTTCCTGAATCCCAATAGAATGCCTGGATTTCCCTAGATCTGAGTTAGAAGGCTAAGTAATCGAGAGAGAAGAGAGGAGAGAGGTGCAAGAAATGAATTCTCGGACTCTCTATTTATAGACAAGGAACGTTGCGTCCGTTCTGCCTGACGAACGTTGCTTTTGATCCCCATCGTTGCTTTCGATGTCCCATCAAGTGCGTAAGCAATGACGTAATATTTTTGACATCACGGATGACATCACTGCCAGAACGTTGCTTTCGTTCATGAACGTTGCTTCCGTTCTTGGTCACCCTTCGGGCCATTTCCGATCATTCTGAATCAATTTTTGAAGTCCGTTAATCCAACAGAGACTTCCTTAATCATGTATTAATAAATCAAAACATGATCACCCGATTAATTACTCATTAATCATTAATTCTGGATACGGGTCACTACACAGACCAAGTTCATTTAAATTAGATTAAGCTTAATTCAGATGTTTGCCATTAATTTATTTAACACCAAAACTTATAATTGATTTCCCAAAAATTTCTTCCTTTTCGATGTTTGACAAAAGTTACAAAACTAAGCTGTAATGACCCGTATCCATAATTAATGATTAATGAGTAATTAATCGTGTGATCATGTTTTGATTTATTAATACATGATTAAGGAAGTCTCTGTTGGATTAACGGACTTCAGAAATTGATTCAAAATGATCGAAAATGGCCCGAAAGGTGACCAAGAACGGCTACAACGTTCATGAACGGAAGCAACGTTCTGGCAGTGATTTCATCGATGATGTCAAAAATATTACGTCATTGCTTACGCACTTGATGGGACATCGGAAGCAACGATGGGGATCAGAAGCAATGTTCGTCAGGCAGAACGGACGCAACGTTGAGGAACGGACGTTCCGTTCCGTGTCTATAAATAGAGGGTCCGAGAATTCATTTCTTGCACCTCTTTCCCCTCTTCTCTCTCGATTCTTTAGCCTTCTAACTCAGATCTAGGGAAATCTAGGCATCCTATGGGGATTCCGGAAGTGGCATAGCGATCCAGGCGTCGTAGCGGAGCTGTGGCCTAGTTTTGAGGCAATTGTCATCAACGGGCTGACGACGGACGCAGGTATAGCTATGGTCTCCTTAAATTATTTAGGAGTATGCGATAGCTTAGTTAAAGCTTTTTGAGCTTAATTAATGATTCATGGGTATTTTCATTGTAGAGTTGATGATAGGCTTGGAACCTAGAGTGGGACTGCTAGGACTGCCTGTAGAAAGGTACGTAAGTACTGACTGAGATAGCCAGCGGGTTTTGCATGCTTATATGTTGCATTTGTGTGTCCTATTATTATGTGGCATGTGCATATCATATTGTGCATGTACATCTTTTGAGATGAGCTATGGAGGGCCGCTCAGCCCTGTTCGGACGGTTGATGTCGAGCGCCCCACTACCGACGGGTTAGCCGGAACTGGAATCTGTAAGACACGGTCTACGTCCGATAGGAATGAGCAGTGTACACAAGGTTTGCTCCCTGGGTTGTACCACTCATTTACTAGGAACCATTACTGAGCAGTTGTATACAGTTATCCCAGATATGGATACCCTGTCATGTGCATGCATCATATTTGTATTTTTTACCCGTGCTTTCGTATTGAGCTTAGAGCTCACGTCCAGTCTTTTCTGTGTATCTGGACACCCCATTTGACGGGGCAGTTGTAGGTGCAAGATTGAGCACCAGGAGCTTGGAGTATCCATTGATCAGTGAAGACAGCAGGATTAGCTGTAGGTTTTGCCCTTTAGGCTTATTCATTCGGTTGGGTTGTATAATCGAATTTGTTTAACCGGTTGTATTCTGCCGGTGTGCTTTTATTTAAGTCTTCCGCAGCGATTTATTTTAATGCATGCTTAATTATGCTCTTAACTCTGATTAGGTAGTGGATCCGTGTAGGGTCGCTACATTTATTGGTATCAGAGCGCATGCATGCATGAGACTTGGGATATAGTATTAAGACTTTGGGTTATCCTTATAGGATTGATGAGACCTTGGAAGAGGTGATGATGTGGCGATTAGTTTTCCTAGAGACTATCATCATCGGCAGGATTTCTGAAGATTTGGCTTATGGGATACCAGCAAGTGCGGACAGGAGTGATGGATCGTGTCCGAGCGTTTGAGATTTCTACTCATGTGGATCCTAGCTTTGGATCGAGTACCGAATGCCAGAGGCAGTGGCAGATGATTGGTGGGGACTTACTTGATGCTTGCATCTGTATCATCCGTACCATGATGACACTACTCTGAAGATTCTCCAGTCGTAGTTGGAGAGATTGTCAGATAGACCTTCACCAGGAAATGCCTCGAGTGTCTAAGGCATGACAGGTTTCGAGCGTAAGGTCATTAAACTCATGCAGAACATAGTTTTGCCGGTATGCTTGTATCGATGCGTTCGGTAGGCAAACGAGAAACTTCATGTTCAAAAGCATGATTTGGTTACAAGAAGAATGCTGACGGTAGATCGTGAGCAGAAGAGGTCGACTGACAGGCACTGACGCAGAGCATAGCTGGTTAGCGAGCTCAAGTTATTCCTCTAGAAGTCTTGGCAGGACGAGATACCGAGAGGATTGGTCGGTAGTATGCTTGTATCCATGCGTGTGTCGATTAGAAGCTTCATGCTCAAGAAACGAAGACTTGTACGATGATTTAAAAAACTGTAGTGTTGTAGTTGTAAACAGTATTTCAGTTGTAATGAATCATCATACTTTGGTTGTATCATTTCAAGTTCGGTTGTATAGTTCATTGTATTTTAAATACTGTAATTGTATTACATGGAATTGTAATAAAATAGAATTGTACATAACTTGAAGCAATGATACATGTTTCATTTATCCAGCAATTCGTGGATGATTGCATGATTGTGCAAAAGGTTGGCGTGGTTTTAGTTGATTAGTGTTCAACTATTGTAGCTCATGGGATTTGAGTGGGCCGACTGTGACTATTTGACTTGTGATTAGTCTAGGTGTTTTCCTAGGATTGACCTAGTTAGTCAGAAGACTAAGATAGTGTCAGCGATGAGTGGACTCATCTAGAGGCATAAGAATATTGTTTGATTTAGAACATTGGACTTTGTTCTAGGTTGTTTCCTTTGAATGGTAGGCTGTCTGAACTTCGTTAGGTTGAGACTTGGGATGATGGGTTTTCATCAAGATGCCAGGTCCAGTATATGCCGAGAGTTGTGGACTATGACCAAGACTAGACGTGATGGGACGCGACCCTATGCCGGTATTACTCTGGGAGTCTTTGTACTTCAGAGGTTACCTGGGAGCCTTCGTGCTTCAGGATTGGAGGTGGGAAGGCTATTCAGTCTAGGGATTTGGTAGCAGTCACAACAGGGTATGACCTTGTATTAGATATCAGGTTTAATATCGATGTTTCGATATCGTCTGGTGTGCCAGAGATATAGTTTGAGTGTTCTGCTATGGAAACCAGTCTGGGAGGGATTTCCTTGACGAGTGTGTATTTTGAGCAGATAATTTCTAACCTTTGGGTTACTGCTAGACGTGTGGATCTAGTAAGTGGACGGATTTCTACCACCGATGACTAGGGGTTGTCATCAGAGTTGTGGTTAGAGTTTTTTTGTGATAGGAGTTATCCAAGAACTTGGATGGGATGTTGTTTTGAGACTTTGAATCGAATACGAGGACTACTCCATGATGATTGACTTCATCAGTATTGGATTATATCAGATGTTGAGGATTGTACATGACTATTTGAGATATGAGGGAAGCGTGGCCTATGACCGTGAAGCATTGGTGGTTGTCCAAGTGGGTTATCGTGGTAAACTACCTTAGTCTTAAATTGTTGTACAGTCTTAACAAGGAATATGATCAGGGGAGTGTTCGAAGATTGTGGAAATCTTTGGGATTCGTTAGTTATTATTTTAGGACTTGACGAGCCGTGGTGTTCATTCTGAATGAACGAGGAAAGGATAGTGAGTCCAGTGTTTGCGCTAAGTACTGTCTGATATTTTCAGAGGTTGAGCGTAGGATTTTTCAGGGGATGGAAATGGACTTAGTTTATCTTGATGTTTGCCTTGAGTGAACAAGACAGCGATTAGTAGTGCTGATGTGGCACGAGATTTGTGCTAATGACTACTAGTGGCTATTGGCTAACTCTGTCAGAGTTAGGTTGATTAAGTTTAGTGTACGAGGCAGCTGTCAGTATTAAGGCATGAGATTGTGTCGATAGGCTACTAATAGCTATTTTCTGGTTATCAAGTATGGGTGTGTTGAAACCAGAGCAATTTGGGTATTCCAAGTATTTGGAAATAGTTCTTTGCGGCAGCTGAGTCATGGTTATTGATTGAGCCATGGAGGTTTAGATGATCAGTGGTTGTCTGATCGAACGTGTGCGAGCTTCAGTAGTTCGACGAGATTGATAAGGTAATCCAATCAGTGATGATTTGGATATAGCAATCGAGAAATACTTGGGATAGTATTTTGTCGCTTAGTGCTTGGGAGATGAGTACTTGGTACAATCTCAGAGCATTTGACACTTTGGATGATTTAGAGTCTCTAGGATTGCCAGAGATGGATATTTTGAGATTTCTGCTAATCGGGAACGATTGCAATTGGACTTGTATTATCAAGTTAAGCGATAACTTGACAAAAGAGACAAGAAAGGGAATTGGTAGTTCCCAAGATAGTGTTTTCGTGTTTAGGAGAAGTCGAAATTGATCCAATCAATTTCTTAGTGATAACAATGGTCAGGAGAGGATAATGATGTTGTTTCATGTAAGAGTTGTCCACCGAAAAGATATTGAGGATGTCAACAGAACATTTCGAAGAAGTGTTCCTCTGAGGACATCTATGTATATCGTTGTGTTTGGATCCGACGAGTAGTTGAAAATGCTAATGGACATTAGCAAGGGAACATTAGTTGTCTGATCGTGAGGTATGACATTAGCTGAGATCTAGTTCTCGAGATCCAGCAGGTTGTGTAACTAATATTTCAGCGAGTGATGTACGATATATCTGAAGTGATTGAGATAGTCAAGGATTGACTTAGTAGCCAATGAGGTTTGCCTTTAGGGATCAAAGATTTTGCAAGATCGTGATGGATCGAATTTGTTCTTTCGAGTCAGTGAGTCACATCCATGCAGACTGTTTGTCAAAGATATTGCGTTTTAGCAATGAACGACAATCAGAGGTGTTTTGTGTGACAAGTTACTTCGAGCATAAGTGTTTCCCCGGAGTGACTAGGGAATAGATGAATTAGTCCTTTTAGCGCTAAGACTGATGCCTTCAGAAAAATGAGCGATTTGACTATTGAGAATCTGTTGGGATTTAGTTTCCAAAATATTTATATTCAACCGTGGTAAGTTGGGACGAGCGATGATGATATCATCAGAGACTCCGAGTTGAGTTATACCAGACGCATGTAACTGTCGAGTGTCGAGACGGAACAGGAAGCGTTTCCATATGTCTGTGTACTGTGGAATGTCCCAGTCGAGCATATTGGTGGGAGCTTGCCTTAGTCTTGATGTGTGCACAGTGATGCGAGTATGTATAACTAGCAAGAGGATGTCTAACGATTGAATTCATGAGGTGTAATAACTTCTATTGCAGTGTATGCGTGGTTACACAGGCCAATGGCTAGGAGATGACTTAGCGCCATTATTGGCGAGCGATGATAGTTTTCATCAAGGCATAGTTAGACCTGGCCATGGGCCGGTTCCGGTCTGGTTCCGGGTCAGAACCGCCGGGTCCAGGTTGGTATTTTACCAACCCTTAACTGGCCCTCCCTTGGCCGATTCCGGTCCGGGTTGGTGAACCGGCGGTTCCGGTCTGGGTCCGGTTAACCGCCGGTTCCGGGTCCGGGTCAACCCTTGCTTTTTTAAAAAAAATAATAATTTTTTTAAAAATTTTTTTACAATTAAACTTTTAAAAACTCTATCAAATATTTTATTATCTCAATAAAAAATATATAAATTTATTAAATAAAAATATATACATTTAAACTTTTAACATCTTCTAATATTATATTTATTCAATAAAAAATATATGACATTTCAACTTTCAACATTTTATATTAAAAACTATGTCTATCTCAATTAAAAAAAATATTATATTTATTAAATAAAAAATATATTACATTTCTTATATTAAAAATTATATATATTTTAATAAAAAATTTATTACATTTATTCAATAAAAAATATATTATATTTCAACTTTCAACATCTTATATTAAAAACTATACATATCTCAATAAAAAATCTATTACATTTCAATTTAAACATCTTGTATACAAATTTTATTACATTTAATTATTTTCAATCACAATTTAATATCAAATGATCTATTGGCCTAGTGGCAAGAGTGATGCCTCAATACCAATTGGTCTTGGGTTCAAATCCAACATGATGTGTAGGTTTTAAATATAATATTTAAAATTTTAACAAAATAATAAATATATTATTTAAAAATAGGCCAACCCGCCGGGTTGACCCAAGTCAACCCGCCGGTTCGGACCCGAGTCAGAACCGCCGGGTCGACAGGTTTCAAAGGGAAAAACCATGACCGGACCGGCCAGTCACGGTTTCGGGTCAAACCCGTTGACCCGATTAACCGGCCCGTTGACCACGGGCCGGTTCCGTGTCGGGTTCGGGTTTGACCCGGCCCTTGGCCAGGTCTAGGCATAGTGTTGAGTTATACTGAGAAACGTGAACTATGATTCGCACTGGACATGGTATTGGATTCCAGTATTGCTTGGGAAGCTTATTTGCTTCGGTAGAGCATGAGAAGGATGACCAGTCTAGGTAATCGTGATAAGCAATTATATTGAAGTATGACTTTGTGGCAACTAGATTCTCTTGTGGAGAAATTTGGGCTTTGTTGTGTCGGCACGGTGTTGGGATTGGTGTTTCCTGACTAGAGGTGTTGAGCACCGAGAACTTTTGGAACCATTAGATGTTTAGATTCGGTTAGTGATTCGACGAATACAGTACACCAGTCAGGTTATGACTTGGTCTTCTTCAGTCTAATATATCCCTTGGGATGATGATCTCGATCAAGTGGGTGTTGGTATCTTTTGTGATCAGAGAGATCGTGGTCAGTATGGAAGACGTATCAGTGTTGTGATACATTAGTGCCAAGGAAGTTTGAATGTCAACCAGCAGCGCAGTAATCTTCAGTTGGGAGGATGTTAATGCGATTCAGCATTAATGGAGCTTGCAGGGAATTTGACAAAAGTCTGAGTGTGTCGAGAGATATTTCGACCAAACACTCGAGCAAGGGTTTCTAGTACGTTCTCAAGGTTTTACCCTAGATTTCGAGGAAGAAATCTTTTAAGGCGGGGAGAATGTAGTGACCCGTATTCAGAATTAATGATTAATGAGTAATTAATCATGTGATCATGTTTTGATTTATTAATACATGATTAAGGAAGTCTTTGTTGGATTAACGGACTTCAGAAATTGATTCAGAATGATCAGAAATGGCCTGAAGGGTGACTAAGAACGGAAGCAACGTTCTGGCAGTGATGTCATCCGTGATGTCAAAAATATTACGTCATTGCTTACGAACTTGATGGGACATCGGAAGCAACGATGGGGATCGGAAGCAATGTTCATTAGGCAGAACGGACGCAACGTTGAGGAACGGACGTTCCGTTCCGTGTCTATAAATAGAGGGTCTGAGAATTCATTTCTTGCACCTCTTTCCCCTCTTCACTCTCGATTCCTTAGCCTTCTAACTCAGATCTAGGGAAATCTAGGCATCCTATTGGGATTCCGGAAGTGGCATAGCGATCCAGGCGTCGTAGCGGAGCTGTGGCCTAGTTTTGAGGCAATTGTCATCAGCGGGCTGACGACGGATGCAGGTATAGCTATGGTCTCCTTAAATTATTTAGGAGTATGCGATAGCTTAGTTAAGGCTTTTAGAGCCTAATTAATGATGCATGGGTATTTGCATTGTAGAGTTGATGATAGGCTTGGAACCTAGAGTGGGACTGCTAGGACTGCCTGTAGAAAGGTACGTAAGTACTGACTGAGATAGCCAGCGGGTTTTGCATGTTTATATGTTGTATTTGTGTGTCATATTATTATGCGGCATGTGCATATCATATTGTTCCTGTACATTTTTTGAGATGAGCTATGGAGGGCCGCTCAGCCCTGTTCGGACGGTTGATGTCTAGCGCCCCGCTACCGACGGGTTAGCCGGCACTGACATCTGTAAGACATGGTCTACGTCCAATAGGAATGAGCAGTGTACACAGGGTTTGCTCCCCGGGTTTTACCACTCATTTCCTAGGCGCCATTACTGAGCAGTTGTATACAGTTATCCCAGATATGGATACCCTATCATGTGCATGCATCATATTTGTATGTTTTACCCATGCTTTGGTATTGAGCTTAGAGCTCACATCCAGTATTTTCTGTGTATCTGGACATCCCATTCGACGGGGAAGTTGTAGGTGCAGGATTGAGCACCAGGAGCTTGGAGTAGCCAGTGATCAGTGAAGACAGCAGGATTAGCTGTAGGTTTTGCCCTTTAGGCTTATTCATTCGATTGAGTTGTATAATCGAATTTGTTTAACCGATTGTATTCTGCCGGTCTGCTTTTATTTAAGTATTCCTCAGGGATTTATTTTAATGCATGCTTAATTATGCTCTTAACTCTGATTAGGTAGTGGATCCGGGTAGGGTCGCTACAGCAGTATCTCAAACTCTGCTGAACTAAATAAACTGAAATGACAATGTGATAGATAAACTGGAATATCTGAATACACTGTGTAGATAAAATAAGAAACAATAAATCAATAGAAATCAATTTTAATCTGGAAGTCTTCACTTTATTATCTATCTCTTCTATCTCTCTTCCCCCTTTTTGTCACTAACACCCGGGGTAAGAGCTAATGTTCCACTGTACATTCCATTGAAGTTCACCGCAGTTTTTATTTGATTAGAAATGATATTTGTCTGAGCAGTCAACTGAGTGTGAACGGAATCAATTTTTTCATTTAGACTGTTGTAGGCAAGATTCAATTTCTCGAAAATATGCTTTTGAGAGATGATCAGCTGATTGATAGATTTGTTCTTCATATTGTCTATTTTGACAAATAAAATTTGAATCTCCTTTGTCATCATTGCTCTTGCAGCCACAAAAGTACTAGCCTTTCTCCATGAAGCCAAAAAGCCAATCATATACCGTGATTTTAAGGCTTCCAACATTTTGTTGGACTCGGTAAGTCGATTTTCTTCTTTATATTTCTACGTCAAAAATGTGATGCTTATATATATATATATATATATATATATATATATCCATAAACAATTTTGCTATCCTTCCCACTCATCGTGCCCACCTAATGTGTCCACCATGAGGTGGCACTCAACTATTGGATGTGATGAATTGTGCGTCCAATAGTTGAGTGCTACCTCATGGTGGGCACATTAGGTGGGCACGGTGGGTGGGCAGGATAGCAAAACTCTTTATATATATATATATATATAAAATGAATATCTAATGTTCCAGAATCACGCAGCAAATCTCTTGGATTTTTGGCTGGCCGATCGATGGTCCAGGAGGTGATCACTCTCACATTTACACCCGTGTTGTGGGCACAAAATGAAGGTGTTTGGTTAACTCGTGCCCGGAAACGCAGCGGATATTTTAAAAATTTAACAAAAAGAGATCCGAGCACTTGTGTAGTATTCAAAAATTAAACAACCTTAGAGTGCTTAGAATTTTACCTATCAATCTCAAAGATTGATTTATGGCTCCAACCAAGTTGATAAACAACTAGGCTCTTGAAGTGGTAGACACTATCTACAAGCTTTCAAGAGCACACCTTGCTCAAAATGGATTCAACACTTCAAGTCTCCGAATTAGGTCCCCGACTAGACGATCTAGATCCGCTCTAAATATGCACTAGAATATTTAGAGAATTTTGCATTGAGATTTTCCTTTTCTTCTTCCACAAAAATTGAAAGAAAACTTGGAGGAATATCTAATGGAGTGTTCGGCCACTTCCTTGAATGGAATGGAGTGGAATGTGTGTATATATTATTCATAATAATATATTAATGGTCAAGGATTAATGGATACAATTAAACATGCATGGAAAAAATCAAGACTTGCATGGAAAATTGTAAACCATCTTCCAACCCTTCAAATTCCATCACAAACACACACACACACACAGATATATATATATATATATATATATATATATATATATATATTTAAATGGTATTTGACTATTTTAATTAAATTATTAAACCTAAACCCATTTAAGTTTAATCAATTAATTAAATTCAACTTGAACTCATTCAAGTACACTAGTAACAATAATTATATAACACTATTTTATTTGAGCTCTACAAGACTCAATAGTGTTTAATTATTTGTACATTAAAATGTCTACTAGTGTTAAATTAATTCAACACTTGAATTAATTAACTAAGTTCAAAATAATAGTTTAGAAAATCATTATTTTCATAAACTAATTATTTTAAGTCAACTTTTAATCTTGGAACACATTAGAAAATTAAACGTTAATTATTCCATTCATTCTCCAATTTAGAAGTCAAACTTCTAATTTATTTTACTTATAAACTCCTTTATAAGTTGTTCAACACATTGAACTTATTTCAATCTCAACGGGATCTAGAAAGCTAGTACTTGTGTGACCCTCAATGGTTGACTGATATAACTAGCAGTGAGTTTACATCTCCATGTGATTTGGAATCAACAAGTCTCTTATATGAGCATACCCTATATAGCTCCATTTTTATTGATCAACATTTTGATAATAAGAACGTCAGAAAACTCAAGTCTGATAGTACCCAACCAGTCATGTAAACGTCTAGCAGTATCGCTTACATGACTCCCTAGGTATCAAATGATAGTGCCTGCAAGAACCAATCAATTATGGTTAGTGTACAGTACGGTCCCTTCAACTCATATATCCCGATCGATTCGACAACCATTGGTTTATCGAGAGTTGTCATTGAATCGATAACTATGTGTCATGCCGTAGTTGCATCGAAGGTGTAATTCAAGAAACCCCTGTCTTAATTACCACCTACTCTGATCAGAGATTTCAAGATACGCATGAATGAGATCACATAGGATATCCATACCCGTAGGTAAGCGGTGAATCCCCGACTACAATGCATTGACTCCTATATGTTTCGTCACAACACCCAACATTGCCACCTGATGACCCCAGATGAGTCGGTAAACAAGTCAAAGTGAAGCACTAGCATATAGTGTCTCCATGTTATCCCGGGTCATAAGGACTAGTGGTGTACAACCATAAACTAGGACTTCTCCACTCGATAAGTGAGAACCACTTGGAAAGTCCTTTAGGGAGGGTTGTTCAGTGCACTATACAAGGAGCACCTATTTGCATGCTTGGACATCTCCATGTCTCCTACCAATGAAACATGGTACTCACATCGCAAATACTAGTATCAAGCTCGAGCGGCATTTATCCTTCTTTATGGCGGCTGAATCGACTAGAAACAATTTAGAATATACAGTATTCCAAATATGAGTTTCATGATAGTCATCACATGACTATCTCATATTCTTTCTACTATTTGTATATTCAAGGGCTTTATCTATGCAGCTAGCATGGGTATAAAGATAAAGATGTGCCAAATTAAATAATGTCAAATATTATTAAAATAAATATTGTCATACAAGAGTTCTCTCAAAGACCATCAGCCAACACAATGGCTCGACGGGCACCTACTCTAACAATCTCCCACTTGCACTAGAGCCAACTACCCATATTCTTCAAACTCATTGATTCGCGATGCTTTTCGAACAATGGTCCTGGTAAAGGCTTAGTTAGTGGATCAACAACATTATATGCGGAGGCGACTCTGTCTAACAAGACATCTCCTCGTTCCACAATTTTCCGGATGATGTGGTATTTTCTCAGTACATGTTTGGATTTCTGATGAGACCTTGGTTCTTTTGCCTGAGCAACGGCACCAGTGTTGTCGCAGTACACCGGGACTGGATCAACTCCATTAGAAATAACGCCCAACTCTTGGACGAAATTCCTAATCCAAACAGCATCCTTTGCAGCATCGGATGCAGCAATATATTCTACCTCAGTGGTTGAATCCGCAGTGCTGTTTTGCTTGGAACTCTTCCAACAAACAGCAGCACCATTGAGCATGAATACAAAACCGGAAGTTGACTTCGAATCATCAACATCGCTTTGGAACCTAGAGTCGGTATAGCCTTCCAATTTTAGTTCTTCACCCTCATAAACCAAGAACATATTCTTAGTCCTTCTCAAATACTTGAGAATGTCTTTCACAGCTTTCCAGTGTGGAAGACCAGGGTTCGATTGATATCTACTTATAACACTTAGTGCAAAGGCCACGTCAGGACGTGTAGATATCATCGCATACATGATACTACCAATTGCAGATGCATATGGAATGCGTGTCATCGTCTCTATCTCTGCATCATTCTTGGGAGACATGGACTTGGATAGAGACATGCCTTGACACATTGGTAGATGTCCTCTCTTAGACTCATCCATCGAGAACCTCTTCACGATGGTATCAATGTATGTGGACTGGGTGAGACCAAGCAATCTTTTCGATCTATCCCGATAGATTTGTATTCCCAATACAAAAGATGCTTCACCCAAATCCTTCATTGAGAACATACTCGATAACCATACTTTAGTTGATTGCAACATTCCTACATCATTCCCAATGAGTAGAATGTCATCAACATAAAGTACCAGGAATGTCACAGCACTCCCACTGACCTTCTTATACACACATGGTTCCTCAGGATTCTTAGTAAACCCAAACTCTTTGATTGTACCATCAAATATGAGGTTCCAACTCCTAGATGCCTGTTTGAGACCATAAATAGATCTCTGAAGTTTGCATACTTTATGCTCACTTTCGATAGATGTGAACCCTTCAGGTTGAGACATATAAATTTCTTCCTTAATATCCCCATTAAGAAAAGCTGTCTTCACATCCATCTGCCATATTTCATAGTCATACCATGCGGCAATGGCAAACATTATCCTAATAGACTTGAACATTGCGACTGGAGAAAAAGTTTCTTCAAAGTCAACTTCTTGTCTTTGAGTATAACCTTTTGCTACCAATCAAGCCTTGAAGGTCACCACCTTCCCATCCGTCCCAAGCTTCCTCTTGTAAATCCATTTACACCCTATAGGAACAATTCCTTCAGGTGGATCCACAAGATTCCACACTTGGTTCGAATACATGGAATTCATCTCAGATTCCATTGCTTCAAGCCACTTGGATGAATCGGCATCAGACAATGCTTCCTTGAAGGTCCTTGGATCACATCCATGGTCAGGCTCATCTTGGCCCTCTTCAAGAAGCAGACCATACCTCATAGGTGGTCTCGAGATCCTCTCGGATCTTCTAGGAACTTGTATCTCCTCTCTTGGCTGTTCGGGTGTGGGTTCCACAATCGTGGGTGTTTCTCAAACTTCTTCGAGTTCTATCATCTCCCATTTTCTATCCAATAGAAATTCCTTCTCCAAGAAGGTTGCATTCCTAGAAACAAACACCTTTGTTTCTTTTGGATGATAAAAATAATATCCAATCGAATTCTTTGGATATCCCACAAAGTAGCATAAAATGGATCGAGCATCCAATTTATCTCCCACTGTCTGTTTCACATAAGCAAGGCACCCCCATATTCTAAGATAAGAATACTTTGGAGGTTTTCCCATCCATATCTCATATGGTGTCTTATCAACTGCCTTTGAATGGACATTGTTCAACAACAGTGCCGCTGTATCAAGCGCATATCCCCAAAAGGATGACGGCAACTTCGTGAACCCCATCATAGACCGAACCATGTCCATTAAAGTCCGGTTACGACGTTCCGAAACACCATTCAACTGAGGTGTACCAGGAGGAGTCCACTGGGAGAGAATCCCATTCTCCTTAAGATACTCTTGGAATTCAGCACTCAAGTACTCACCACCTCGATCCGATCGAAGTGCCTTGATGCTTCGTCCCAATTGTTTCTCCACTTCATTTCTGAATTCTTTGAACATTTCAAAAGCTTCAGATTTGTATTTCATAAAATACACATACCCGTACCTAGAGAAGTCATCGGTAAAGGTAATGAAGTAAGAATGTCCGTGCTTAGTGGTGATGCTAAGTGGACCACACACATCTGTATGGATCAAATCCAACAGTCCCTTGGCTCGCTCCACATGGCCCTTAAAGGGAATTTTGGTCATCTTTCTTTTTAGACAGGGTTCACATGTAGTAAGAGAATTAATATCAGACATATCAAACATGTCTTCTCCCACTAGCATGTTCATTCTTCTAAAAGATATATGACCTAATCGAGCATGCCACAAGTGTGCTGGATTTAGAGTATCTTGTTTTCTTTTGGATGTTGTTGATATCTCTTGGACATTATACATAGGAATATCTTTCAATTTTAAATTATAGAGATCGTTTTCCAATTGTCCTGTACCAATTAAACATTCATTCTTGTAAATATTGCAAACACCTTTGCCAAATAAACAAGAATATCCATCTTTATCAAGCATAGAAATGGAAACAATGTTTTTCACCAAATCTAGTACAAACAAAACATCTCTCAAACATAACTTAAAATCATTGTCCAACAATAAGTAAACATCTCCAATAGCTTTGGCAGCAACTCTTGCCCCATTTTCCATCCTCAAGAAGGTCTCACCATCCCTAAGTCTCCTACTTCTTGCCATCACCTGCAAATCATTACAGAGATGTGAGCCACAGCCGGTATCTAATACCCAAGAAGAAGAGTTAAGTGAAATGTTTACTTCAATGTAGAACATACCTTTTCCAGAACTATTCTGGTCAAGATATTCTTTGCAATTACGCTTCCAATGTCCAGGTTTCTTGCAATTATGACAGACGTCATTAGTCTTGTTAGCCTTAACTGGTGTGGCTACCACAACGGGACTCGGAGCTTGCCTCTTCAAGGGAACATTCTTTTTGGGAGCATGGAAAGAACGCTTCTTTCCCTTTCCACGTGGTCTATTCTTTGAACCAGATGAAAATCCCACATAAAGAACCGGCTTCTCTTTCTTGATTGTGGATTCAAACGTAACAAGCATGTTAACCAACTCCTCAAGGATTGGATCTAACTTGTTCATGTTGAAATTCACCACAAAAGGATCAAATGAGCTAGACAGTGACAAGAGCAACACGTCTGTGGTCAACTCAGTTGGTAGCACAAGATCCATGCTAACGAGTTTCTCCACGAGCCCAATCAACTTCAGGTCATGCTCATGGACCGAAGCCCCATCTCGCATGCGCAAAGTGATTAGCTCCTTGACAATCGCATGTCGAAGTGGGCGTGTTTGTTCACCAAAGAGTTCTTTGAGATGCAAATGAATGTCAGCAGCATGCTTTGCACTCTCAAAACGTCGCTGAAGCTCATCATTCATAGAAGCCTGCATATAACACTTGGCTTTCAAGTCATGGTCACACCAATCCTTGTAAGTCTGTAGCTCTTCAGGGCTACAATCAGTCGGAGCCTTATCAGGGGGCGACTCATTAAGTGTATATGCAATCCTCTCTGAGTTCAAGACGATTTTCAGATTTCTTAGCCAATCGAGGTAATTTGGACCGATCAGTAAATGTTTGTCGAGTATTGTAGATAGCGGATTGCGAATTGATGACATTGTCAAAAACTTTGTACTGAAATATAATAACAGATAAATGTCAATGACTATTTTAAAATATTTAATAAGATATAAAGTATGGACTTTAACTTTATAAATATTTACTCCCACTGTTTTGACATTTTTACTACCCTCTAGTAAAAACGGGAAACTCCTTTCCTCAGTAGGTACATAAGGTCCAATTAGCCAATCATGATCCCGAATAATATCAACCAATCACGATTTCTAAAAGGTAGTTTCCAATTGCATCTGCATGCAACTCTTACGTAAACTTTTGTCTCACGCTTGATTAGGACCCAATAATATAACGTCGTTCATCTTTACGTGTCAAGCCTTACCCATCAATATCGAACCTTAATGGATGGTCGCCATGAGTTCCCCCAATAATATGAGCCGAAGTCATGGGAGTTCCACGTAGTTCACATCACCATGTCAATGGATGTCACAGCTTTCCGGCATCCAAGCCCCCCCAATAATATGAGTCGAGCATTGAATACGGGTAGCGTTCGTCATGCATCCATTGTCGATGGAAGACATGAAAATTATAAACAAATTTATAATTCCCCTTTTCGGGCTTGATATAAATTTTGAATCTAATTCAAAATGAGGGTTTTTAATTTTGAAAAGGTCTCATCATTAATTTTTTTTTAAAATCGCCATGTTTGATCGTATGTTTGCCGGATTCATACAACTTTGTTATTATAAAATAATAACGCACATACTTATTAACAAGGATGATCAATCGTCCCAAAACTATTCGGCCCGTGTGAGCCAAACACGGGCCTAGGTCCAATCCTAGGTAATGCACGGGATGCAAATGCAACAATTACATAAGCTTCCAATATTTACATGTCTTGGATCTTCATAATTCATCATGGCCCACCATCTTCCAATCTTGAAATTCCACTATCAAATATTTTACATTAAAATATCCATGAAAATAGGGATACATCTCATGGGGTGGGAACGGGCCATAAACCAAGCCCACTTTATAATTTGATAATTATTACAACCATTCAACACAAAATATCCTAGCATACACCTAGCAAATTGGTCTTGGGCTTTTGATCATCCTTCATGCACAATATCACATATCATACACCATCAATTAATTATCTCAATAATCAATTGATCAAATATTATATATCTTGGTCCAATCACTAACCACCAGAATTATAAAACAAATTAACAAAATAAACAAACAACTTTGTTTACTTTCAAATTAATTTATTTATAATTGAATTTCTTGTAAATCACAATTTACTATAAATAATCAAAGTCACACTTTAACTATTTATTTTATGAGAAAAATCACATATTATAAAGTTTAAATTTTTCATAAAAATCAACTATAATATATTTAACAATTTAGGGCCTATGACACATGATATTCCAAAACACCTTTTGAAAAACTCAAGTAGTCATAGTCGTCACCGAAACTCCGTCGCCGGATTCCGGCCAAATTTTTTTTTATTTTTATTAAAAACAGCCCCAAAATTGATAGATATTGATTTTCCCATGCGGTTAGAAATTGACCTCAATATAATATCCATCAAATACTACACAAAAGAGTAACCTAGGCTCTGATACCACTGAAGGTGTTCGGTTAACTCGTGCCCGAAAACGCAGCGGATATTTTAAAAATTTAATAAAAAGAGATCCGAGCACTTGTGTAGTATTCAAAAATTAAACAACCATAGGGTGTTTAGAATTTTACCTATCAATCTCAAAGATTGATTTATGGCTCCAACCAAGTTGATAAACAACTAGGCTCTTGAAGTGGTAGACACTATCTACAAGCTTTCAAGAGTACACCTTGCTCAAAATGGATTCAACACTTCAAGCCTCCGAATTAGGTCCACGACTAGACGATCTAGATCCGCTCTAAATATGCACTAGAATATTTAGAGAATTTTGCATTGAAATTTTCCTTTTCTTCTTCCACAAAAATTGAAAGAAAACTTGGAGGAATATCTAATGGAGTGTTCGGCCACTTCCTTGAATGGAATGGAGTGGAATGTGTGTATATATTATTCATAATAATATATTAATGGTCAAGAATTAATGGATACAATTAAACATGCATGAAAAAAAACAAGACTTGCATGAAAAATTATAAACCATCTTCCAACCCTTCAAATTCCATCACAAACACACATATATATATATATATATATATCATATATATATATATACACGTTTATATATACATATATAAATATATATATATTTAAATGGTATTTGAACTTATTTTAATTAAATTATTAAACCTAAACCCATTTAAGTTTAATCAATTAATTAAATTCAACTTAAACTCATTCAAGTACACTAGTAACAATAATTATATAACACTATTTTATTTGAGCTCTACAAGACTCAATAGTGTTTAATTATTTGTACATTAAAATGTCTACTAGTGTTAAATTAATTCAACGCTTGAATTAATTAACTAAGTTCAAAATAATAGTTTAGAAAATCATTATTTTCATAAACTAATTATTTTAAGTCAACTTTTAATCTTGGAACACATTCACAAATTAAAAGTTACTTATTCCATTCATTCTCCAATTTAGAAGTCAAACTTCTAATTTATTTTACTTATAAACTCCTTTATAAGTTGTTCAACACATTGAACTTATTTCAATC
The DNA here is from genome assembly GCF_033568475.1 of Henckelia pumila. Lineage (NCBI taxonomy): Eukaryota > Viridiplantae > Streptophyta > Magnoliopsida > Lamiales > Gesneriaceae > Henckelia > Henckelia pumila. The sequence goes on along the minus strand of NC_133120.1, from coordinate 59,841,819 downwards.
TCAACGGGATCTAGAAAGCAAGTACTTGTGTGACCCTCAATGGTTCACTGATACAACTAGCAGTGGGTTCACATCTTCATGTGATTCGGGATCAACAAGTTCCTTATATGAGCATACCCTATATAGCTCCATTTTTATTGATCAACACATTGATAATAAGAACGTCAGAAAACTCAAGTCTGATAGTACCCAACCAGTCATGTAAACGTCTAGCAGCATCACTTACATGACTCCCTAGGTATCAAATGATAGTGCCTGCAAGAACCAATCAATTAGGGTTAGCGTTCAATACGGTCCCTTCAACTCATATATCCCGACCGATTCGACAACCATTGGTTTATCGAGAGTTGTCATTGAATCGATAACTATGTTTCATGTCGTAGTTGCATCGAAGGTGTAATTCAAGAAACCCCTTTCTTAATTACCACCTACTCTGATCAAAGATTTCAAGCTACGCATGCATGAGATCACATAGGATATCCATACCCGTAGGTAAGCGGTGAATCCCCGACTACAATGCATTGACTCCTATATGTTTCGTCACAACACCCAACATTGCCACCTGATGACCCCAGATGAGTCGGTAAACAAGTCAAAGTGAAGCACTAGCATATAGAGTCTCCATGTTGTCCCGGGTCATAAGGACTAGTGGTGTACAACCATAAACTAGGACTTCTCCACTCGATAAGTGAGAACCACTTGGAAAGTCCTTTAGAGATGGTTGTTCAGTGCACTCTACAAGGAGCACCTATTTGCATGCTTGGACATCTTCATGTCCCCTACCAATGAAACATGGTACTCACATCGCAAATACTAGTCTCAAGCTCGAGCGGCCTTTATCCTTCTTTATGACGGCTGAATCGACTAGGAACAGTTTAGAATATACAGTATTCCAAATATGAGTTTCATGATAGTCATCACATGACCATCTCATATTCTTTCTACTATTTGTATATTCAAGGGTTTTATCTATGCAGCTAGCATGGGTATAAAGATAAAGATGTGCCAAATTAAATAATGTCAAATATTATTAAAATAAAGATTGTCATACAAGAGTTCTCTCAAGGACCATCAGCCAACACAATGGTTCGACGGGCACCTACTCTAACACAAAAGGTTACGCCCCACCCGATTCATCATGGCTGATAATTTACATTAATATATGGCTTGTAGTACACATGATACATCCAAAAAATATATATACTCGTTTTTGTATCATAGACATAAAATAATTAAGTCGTTATGATGTTTTGCATAGGTCATTTGAGAGCAGCAAGTGATATACAATTTTGGAGTCGCGTTGTTGGAGCTTCTCATTGGTCGAAAATCACTCTACAAAAAGCCCTCGTCATGAGTCATGACTACCAAAATGCAACACCCTTACTTTCGAGGAACTGCGCAACTCGCGAACCCCCTGTCGTGACTACCAACTATGCAACACCATATCAAGTTGATTTGTGGGCTGTTGATATCTTATATTCGAAGCTTAGAATAGCTTTTGAGCCAATCCTTTGTCCAGTGGCAATATGAGAGGTTCATCGCCATTGCTACCATGCAAGAACCGTGGATAGCTACTGTTTGGATTCCAGTTTGTTTAGTTTTGATTTTGGAAGAATTTTAGTCCAGTTACATTTCAATTCCATTTATTGATTTTAGTAGGCAGTCTAGAAGTGAGTTTTGATCTTTTCGATGTAATTAATTTTCATCAATTTCATCACATCTGTTAGAATCTATTATCCAAAAGCAATAAATTGTGTGTACTTTTTCAACGGAAAATAAAGCACACGGTTGTTGGATATCTGAATCGATCTACAAGCAAGTTCCTCGAACAAATCTCATGAACAATAATTTGTTATTTTTGCGGTCGTCGAAATATTAATAGAATATTTCGATCACGTGTACACCTTAAACCCTTAAAGATTCTGGCGATGCTCCAAGAATTACCATATAGATAATATTTGGTTATGTGTATTATTCATTGTATCTGCCAACTAGGGACTACCTATATTTATAGGACACCTAGTATGGTCTGACTAGAATTCTACTTCACTTCAAACTGCGGATGCACTTTGATATATTGAATATTCTATATCAAATAATATATTATGAGATAATATTATTGATATATCTAGTCTTTTAATTGTGGTATAAGTAAAATATCAAACATATTAAAAGATCACAATAATATTCAATAACATCATTATTGATGTATTATTGGTTTAACGTTGTGGTTCAACATTTGGAAGCCGTCAAGTTATATTTAGACGAGCCTATAATTTATGTCAGATTAGTTTACTGAGATATTTTGGCAATTGTCGTTATTGTGATGAATTATCATTTCAAATTATGAAGTTTGAGAATTTTAATTCGTTGAGTTTGGAATTTTGGAAAATAATTCATCTTTGAGGATGTTAGAATAATAGTTGAATTATTTTAGTTACTTGCTCATAGATACTGTCCATACCACTCATATCTATTAATACCGAGGATACGACATGGTTCTGGAAACACGACGACAAAGAGAATTATTTTGTTCGGAGAAAATATGGGGAGACAATCGATCTCTTTAATTCTCATGAAAATAAATCTAATTTATCGGGATCAGAGTAGTGGAACTTCATTTGGAACTTATCAATACCTCCTAAGATAAGAGTGTTCTTGTGGAGTATTGTGTGCATGATATTATTTCCTAGTCGCTCAACTTGTCGAGGCACCATGTTCTTGTGGATGGTTTCTTTCCTGTATGCTATTTTGTCTTAGACACAGCTTTGCATGCATGTGAGTCTATGAGACTGATCTGGAAAGGGACATAGTTGTAGCCAATTAAAAAACAAGCACGCTTGTTGACCTCTCCTGCGGATGAAAGGAGCAATGAAGGTTAATTTTGCTACAGATACAGGCTGAATTGGATCCATAAAGAGGGACCGGATCGCCACCATACCCAATTAAATTGGTGCCACAACCTGCTCTGGGCTTTTCATGAGGTCTCTAATGGCATGAACATATGGAATCAAATGATGGATGTGTGAAGTGCGCCAGAATCACCAAGTATCTTGACTAGATAGACTTAACTTTAAGTCGATGGTTGCGTTAATGTGGGAAAGGGCTGTTTGGCATCAGACTTCAGGTCAAATATCTCAGGCCAAGGAGAACTCTGAGCAGTGGCAGAAGGACTTGTGTGTCAGGGAAATAAGGAAGGGTAAATTGGTGTTAAGTCCCTGGACCCAAACATAAATACAAGATCAGTCTTTGTCAGAAAAAATTTGTTTAAACTTCCTAGGCCCACATGTTTTTTTATCGAATGAAAGTCGGTACAAAATATTAAAAATATGGTACAAATACATGATATTCAAGCACTAATTGTCAAGGCCAAACAAAAAAAATTAGATTTTGAGTATAAAATCTGAACATCTTTATTATTTTGAAATTGCAACATATGTTTTCAAACATATGTTGCAAGCTCAAAAGTCATATATTTATACCAGATTCAACATATTTGGTACTCAAATATCATATATTAGTACCATATTTTCAATGTTACCGATTTCCATCCAAATAAGATAAATGTGTCATTAATATCAATATTTTTTAGTACTAAAAAATCATATATTTGTACTAGATCTAATACATTTGATACTCAAATATCATATATTAGTACCACATTTCTAATATTTTGTACCGATTTATATCCAAAGAAGACAAATGTGTCATTAATATCAATATTTGCTTACATATTTGAGTACTCAAAAATCATATATAAGTACCAGATTTAAAACAGTTGATACTCAAATATCATGTATTCCTACCATATTTTCAATATTTTGTACCGACTTTCATCCGAGAAAAAACTGTGTGCCCAGGGAGTTTAAACAACTTTTTTTTTTTTTTTCTGACAGAGACTAATAATGTATTTATATTTGGGTGTAGAGACTGAACACCAAATTACCGAATAAGGAAAGACCAATTTTCATATCGTATCAAACTCATTGTCAACTATGCGAGAAGTTATAGGCCTGATTGAGAATTTGAATTATGCTGGTGCAATGGCTGAAGAGATTCACATACTTATGGAAGCTTTACAAGTGAGGGAGGACGGTGCCGTTTTGGGGTTTTTCTAAAAAAATTCAAACCGAATTGTCATATGCGGTCGGTTAGTATTTTTAAAAATAATAGCGATTTTACTTATAGAATTAGTTTTACGATTTTAAAAAAAATTAAGAAAAATGGTGCGAAGCAATTCGGTTCGAACAGTTAGACCAGTTTACAAAATTTTTTTGACCACCCCTACTCCCTACCTTGTTGCATCTTTTCCTTCTTCTTCTCACCCTCCTTTTGTTTGGATGCTTGAATTTTTTTACTTTCGTTGGAAAACTCTCGTAACCTCTTAGCTTTTTGAATTAATAAATAATAATTTTTTCATAAAAAGTATAAAATTTAATATATATATATATATATTATAGATTATTATTAAATTAAAACTAAATAAAGAAAATATTATGTAAAATATAAAGATGGATGGAGAGCAAGAATAACTATTCGCTCTAAAATGGATGAAATGACTATTTTTATTGAAAACAATTTATCATTTCAATATCATATCAAGCAATAGTACAAAAAATGATATGAGAATGTTCATTTTATTCTCTTTTACCAACATATCCTGTAGATTGTTGTTCTCCATTTCTTTTTAATTGAATAATATAATTGATTGAAATAGATTTGTTTGTTTTTTTAAGTAAAAAAGATATGTGATAATTTTTAAAATAAGAGTAAAACATCACTTGATTAGTTTAGTTTATAGTAGTTTTACTTTTTCTTTATGATAAATACTTGCACAAAAAATTAGGAACTTGCTGGAATTTCTTTCATGATGTTTACGCGTGAAAATGACGAAAGAAAAAGGTTTCATGTGCGAGTTGGAGAGAGGAGGGCAAATTAGTAAAAATAATATCTACGGAGCGGGAACAAATAAATAGGTTGTGTTAGAGGGTGGGAAAAAAATTTTCGACACACAGAAATTGACAACAAAATTGTATTTGCTTTTGGAGATTTTAGGACAATTTACCCAAGAAAAAATCAGTTTAAAATGAATAAATTGAATAGAAAGAAGACAAAAGATAACTAATGAAACTTTATAAAATAATCAACAGGAGAGCTCAAAAAAAGTTATATGTATGTTTATGTCCTGAGGATCAGTTACATATTTTTAATTTTGATATAACTTATCATAGAATTTTTAAAATTTTATTAATAATTTTTTGATAAATACTAATCTATTCTATTCTATTCTATCTTATAATGTATGAGTATCCTAAAAAAACTGTTTTTAATATTTTTAATGAATATATACTAAAATGCCCCTACTATTAGTAAGCTAAATTAAAAGAGTTAAAAGAGAATAAAACTAACAAATTTCAATTTCAAAAAACCAAATTTACTTCCCATCAACCACCTTCTGATTTCACCTTTTTTCCATATTTTTTTTTAATTTTGACATTGGCATTTTATTCCTTCAAAATCAAATTTAAATTTTATGTCAGTAAAATTAGGGCCCGTTTAATACGTGTGATGGGATAACTAAGAGATTGATAATTTGGTGGATAATAGGTGGATAATTTAAATATGATGTAGTTATGTATTGTTTGGTGAGAATGATTAATTTATGCATGTTTGTATATATTTTGTTTGGTGCAAATGATAAACTTATAGATAGATATTGTTAAATCACAAAGTACCTAAAATGCCCTTACTTCCACGGTAAGCCCTTCTCAAATGTATTTTTAATTCTTTATCAGAACCCATCTTCCTTCCTCTTCATTTTCCCCCTTCAACTCGTGCATTTTCCATGGAGAAAACAAAATAGCTTGTAAAGGTTGGATCTGACGCGTCTTCGCCGAACTTTGAAGGGTAAGGAATTCCATTTATTACCTTCTGTATAGATATCCATTATTTGCTACTCTGATTTGATGCGCCTTTGGTGATTTTGCAAATCGCCAAATTTTTTTTTAAAATGTTTGGAATGTCTGTGAATTCGACATTTATAGATGTTGAAGGTGAAGTGAAAATTAAAGTTGAACACATATTCTTCAGTTCGTGTTAATTTTGTAGGTAGAATTATTTTGGGAATGTCTTTTTCTCAATTTCCACCGGTGATTGATACTGGAAACACAAGACACACACCCCCATATATGAGTTTGAGGTCAATTTCACAGTATACAAGAAATTCCTGGTTGAAGGACAACACTTGTAATTTGACAGTATGGCTGTTTCAAGTGACCTTCTCTATCAATACTTATGTTTCTTCACCCTATATCATACTATGTTCAGCTGTCCACTTCTTGAAAAAATGCACTAGATTTTAGATTTTTTAAAATTTATATGTATACATATCCAATTTTTTAACAAACCTTTGATCAAATAAAATAACTTGCAACTTGTAGTGACTTTGTGAAGAATCTGAAGAACACTTTCAATAAAAGGTGTCATTTGTGTATTCATGTGCTTTTACATCTAAGCTATTTTATAATTTCCATTTCTGCAGGTGTTAAAATTCTCAGAATACTCAAAATCAAATAGTGAGTAAACTCCAGCGTCGATTTGAAATGGTGATTTTTTCAATTTGCACTTGGTACCATATTTCAATACAAAATTGTATTGTCTTTGCTTCTTAATTTTGCCATAATCCTCCCGTGACAGGGCAAGACATATGTTGTGTTCAAAAGATGGAACCCCGGAATTTATTGTACATGGGAGGAAGCAGAGTTGGAGGTTACTGGTTTTTCACACAATGTGCACAAGTCTTATCCTACTAGAGATGAAGTATTGAAGGCTTACACTAAGTACAACCAAAAGAGCCAACCATTCCATGCTCCTTCTGCACCCATCCACAATGCATCCAGTTCAACGGCAAATTCAAGTGCAAGTAATCCGTCTGAATCTATGAACTTAGGCCAACTTATATAAGCACAGATATAGTTGATGAACGAGAAGCGCCAACTTTCGTTAAGGGTTGCAGAGATAAATGAGGCAATCGAGAAAAAGTTGCGTTCGTTTAAATTGCACTAGGATGCAAAGTAGCTTTGCGTGGACTGTTTTCATGTTGTTTGGTTGCTGAAAACAAAACCAAAAGTATTTTCATTAATGTTGTGGGTGACAAATTTTCTCATTCAGTTTTATGTATGGTTAATATCCACTAGTTGATGAACTTGTAATTATGTGCTTCATGTTAACAAGTTTGTACGACTAATAAGAGATTGATTTTGTTATGATAATATAAAAAATACTGTATTTCAATGTCCAAGAAAACTGATGAACCAGTTTAAGTTTCCTTTGGGTGGATATCATTATTGAGTTTACAGAAGTGCAGAAAATGATAGAAAGAAGTGATGCACAACCACCTGATAAATGGAATTATATTGAACTGCAGGCCAAGTCTAGTTATAATAACCATATACCAATTAACAAACAGTGGTTTAGCAAATAATTTATCTCCTCATTTGTATTAAGAATCATATACTTTCGGCACTTCAAATCCCCCATTTATGAAACTAGATGTTGTCTACCAGTAACACAGACTACCACACCAAAACAACAAATAAAGCAATTTAAACATCAAAACTAAACAGATTTGAAAATTTTGAACATATCTATTCTGTTTTGTGTTTGATTAGCGTAAACATGATCAATTTTTATAGGTGCTAAAATGTCTTAAATTACATGCATTATGATCAAACGAAGCCAATTCTGTTTTTATATCCAGAAGTTCCAATAAGAAATTTTTGTATTATATTAACCAAAGCCTTGGGAGAATACACATGGACTTGACCGAAGTGATGCATAACCACTGATATTAATTCATCTTCATTTAACATGCTTCAGAGCACTTGTCATTCAAGTAATAAGTTTGGTTGTTGGGTTGCCTATTTAATACCCCTCAAAGGCAAACCACGTACATATAAAATAACATTTCCAGCACATGTATTTCCCAGAGCCACCGATATCCCCTCCACCGAAGCATACTAACTTTCTTCTATAATTACCCATTACACAACATTTCTGTTGGCCATAGCTCTTCTGGCTCTAATTCATGGCCACTCAACAATGTCAAGAATGATGAACCAATTGAAATCATTCTCTTGTCAAGCGATTCTGAAGATGAAGAAGATGATGAAGATTTCAACATTGAGGAAGACGTCGAAGTGGTGCAGCTGTCTTCGGAAGATGAAGCCGAATTTATACATGACTCTGATCTTGGAAGTGAGTCAACAGAAAAGTCCACCAACACTTCTTCCGAACCATCATTTATCGATATTAACAGTGCAAGCGCAGATGATAAATCACGAAGCTCCGAAGATAATGCTACCAGCAATGATACTTATGTTATAGTCATTGAAGATAGCAACTCTGAATCTCTTAGAAGTGGCAGCTCCATAAACTCATCCTCACTTCTCTGAAGTGATCTGTCAAGGAGAGTATTAGCAGTATGTAAATAATATTATCATCGTGTTTACCTAATATTTTGCCAACCATTTTCAAAAAGGTTATCTTAGCCCTGTTTTTTGCCGCATATTAGTGTTAATGCGGCACATGGATAACACAGGGTCTAACTAAGTGAGAGGTCCATAATGCTGCAAGAATTATGAAGTGAATTTTCAGTGTTAACTGTTGTGTAATGCTATAACCGCACCATGTGTTGCCTATAAACCTTTTGAAATGCCCGTTTAGTACGGCTCTTCATATATTGAGAGCAATGCATTTTCTTATGTGTTGAAAGTGTATAAAAATGCACTCGTTCTTGACAATTTCAAACCATGACTTTAGTGTTCCAAACTGCTGATACTAATGTTTATTTGGTAATATAAGGTTTATAAAAGCTTTCTTGTACAAAAGGTTGTGCCTAGACTGACAACATGACTGATATGTTTGATTCTGGGGAAACATTCTACTTATTTAATTGCAGCTCTATTCTGTTAATTTATTCATGTTTACGCAAAATTAGTTCATAAATATGTACTGCTAGGCGTTGACAGTACAAGCGCGAACACCATCGTAGAAATTTTAGGATTACTCAGCAAATCTCACCAAAAGGTTGAGGAGCACAACCTCTGGAGTTTCTGCTAGTACGCATAAATGCATACTATTTATGATTAATGCTATTTATGATAGCGCAAACTTGGCCATGTATTGCAATATCAATCTTGCTTAACGAAAAGAGATATTTCCACTGAATTAGTTCAACTTACTTAGCATTAATCTGTAGTTAAAGGCCAAACAAGATCGGTCCAAGGATGAAATTGAATTGGGGGCCAGTAGCAAATTTAACAGACACAATGAACTGCAGAGAATATTGAAAAATTACAAAAGCAAACAATTGTGATATATAAACCATTGACAGCTCCATTCCCACATCGTTCCAGTCTTACAACATGCCTTTGTCAAAACTACACCTAATATTATAATTCGATCCCACATAAATGCAAAATACAATTATTGCAAAGAAGTTTGTCTAGGAATGACAGGGAGAGTTGAGGTCAAAGTCTTTGCTATCAAATTCCATAGCACCAAAAAGTCTTTGCTGTCAAATTCATGGTCCTTGGTCATTATGCACAAAAGAAGACCAAAACTTCAAAAAGTCATCTTCATTGCAACATGATCAAACACAATTCATCAGAAACAAGAAAACGATCCTCCACCTAGCAATCGCCTAGCTAAGCTCAATCTTTCAGGATGCTTATAACGCAAGAACAATGATAACTTCGCGTGGTTATCAACCAGTAACTCCGTAACAGTGATTTTCTCGTCATCAGTCAACTCAGGTATTGTTTCCATCTCCTTCACTACATTGTCTTGCAATTGATTCATCTTCTCCTCATCCTCGTGTTTCTCTATTTTTAATTCTTTGATGAGGTCTTTCATTGTATCCTTGGTCATGTGTGCAAAAGTAGTAATTGCCTCTAAAATTGCATCATCATCATCGTCTCCTTGCTTATGTTTCTTACCCCTTTTTTTTTCCAGAACCTGATGGATGTGACGAGGGTGTCACAGAAACTGTCATCGACTCAGCACCTCCCTCGTCAAACTCAAACAAATCCTCCAAGGTCATTGTTGTATTTGTTGGTACATCAGGTGTCATCGAAAGGACTTCTTGAACTGTAGAGACAAAGTGATCACGTTTCTCGCCGTGTGCCCGATCATTGCCAAATATTTTGGTCCAGTCGTGGTAATAAATCCACCTCTTGTGTCTGAGTGTAAGTACATTGTGGTCTGCCTACGTATGAAAAATAGACCATAGAATGAGTTTTTTAGTTAACAAATCAGAAATGACAATAACTTGGAATAACTACCTTAATAAGTGCTTCCCACACGTCGGTTGAAGATTCAATTGTTTTTTCGGTGTCATTCCATCCCACTCCACTTTTACTCAGTAATCCCACCAACACACCATACAGTTTCTTCCACACGTGCACTTTTGAGTGAATGTGGGGATTCCCACGCAGATTTGCTTCGGGGAATGCTGCTTTCAAACGATTTTCCAAAAAGCCCAAGTACCCTGGCCGAAATCCGTTGCCACTTTTCCAACCTTCAGTGGATGCATCTTTCAGTGCTTGTATCAGAACTTATTTCTCACGTTCACTCCAAGTGCGTCTTGTCTTATCAGTTTTCCTGCCTTTGCCAACACAACTCTCACCAGTTGCTCCACTTTCCATGATGCTGGACTACTTGATAGTGTGGGCCTATTACCAAATGAAATAATTAAATAAAATCCAAAGGTGAATCCACATCTTAAAAATTTAGTAGCCGAAAACAAGGAAACTGCAACCATTGAAATAAACCTGTAAACAGAAACTCATCCACTTAAAACATTCAAATACAAAATGAAAGAGTGGGTGCCCGGTGAGCCAACTTGTGGCTAAGGGTTTTGATGACTCTTTGTATAAACAATCTTTTGTTTAATATAATTTACTCTTTTATTAATGACAATGACTTTATCTTTCTTCATATTGTTATATTGTGATATACTATTGTTGTTTTGATAAAGACCTTGGATATACTATAGTGTATGTAAGATGTGGTAGAACATGGGGATGTCTATCATGAAACACATCTTATAGTCACTGTATATTCTAAACAGTTCCTAGTCGATTGAGCCGTCCGATAATAAGGATAAGGATCGCTCGAGTTTGAGACTAGCATTTGCGATGCAGAGTACCACGTTTCATTGGTAGGGAACATAGATGTAAGAGTGGGTGCCCAGTGAGCCAACTGTGTGGCTATGGGCTTTGTTGACTCTTTGTATAAACAATCTTTTGTTTAATATGATTTACACTTTTATGGCAATGACTTTATATTACTTCATATTGTTATATTGTGATATACTATTGTTGTTTTGATAAAGACCTTGAATATACTATAGTGTATGTAAGATGTGGTAGAACATGGAGATGTCTATCATGAAATACATCTTATAGTCACTGTATATTCTAAAACCGTTCCTAGTCGATTGAGCCGTCCGATAATAAGGATAAGGATCGCTCGAGTTTGAGACTAGCATTTGCGATGCGGAGTACCACGTTTCATTGGTAGGGAACATGGAGATGTTCGAAGCATGCAAATGGATATTCATAGGATGAATAGTCGAACTACCCTATCCGGACTTTCCAAGTGGTTATCACTTATCGAGTGGATAAAGTCCGCGGTTTTGGTTGTACACCATTAGTCCTTACGACTTGAAACATCATGGAGACTCTATATGCTAGTACTGTGCTTTGACTCGTTTACCGACTCTGAGGGGGTCATCAGGTGTCGAGATTGGGTACAGTTACGACACATATAGGAGTCAATGCATTGTTGTCAAGGATTCACCACATACTTGCGAGTGTGGATATCCTATGCGATCTGAGGAGATATTAGTGTGACAAATCTCTGGCCAGAGTACTTGATGTGATTTAAGAAATGGTTTCTTAGTAGCACATGCGATGTCACTAATTTGATCTTCAAGATGTATTGCATAGTTATCGAATCTTGAGCGACTCTCGATATACCAATGGTTGTTGATTCGATCGGGATATATGGATGAAGGGACCGTACTGTACGTTAACCAAAATCTACTGGTTCTTGTAGGCACTATCAGTGATACCTAGGGAATCATGGGGCGATGTTGCTAGGCGCTTTACCATGATTCGTTGGGCAAGTCGGAAAGTGTTGTTCCGAGTCACAAGGAGTTGTGAGCCCACGGCTAGCTGTATCCCTGAACCATTGAGGGTCACACAGTGTAATGGAGTTTTAATCCCCGTTGAGATAGTTAAATTTAAAGAGTTAAATTTAATGAACTAAGGAGTTGGACTTCTTAAATAAGAGTAAGGGAGTAGGATTTCCTAAAATGACATAGGGATGGACATTTTTGGAAACCACTGAATTCGGATTCAGGAAAATTTATTTTGACTTTAAAACGTGCAGAAATGGTTTCTGTGCACATTGGTGAAATCGTTTCATCAATCGGAGTCACGATGAATTTTATATTAATTTCTGAACGAGCGGGCTTTGCTTGTCGGGCCCCAGCTTATGACTAATGGGCCCTAAGGTGTTAGTGGCCTGCATTATAAATAAGTTATTTCAGTACAGAAATTACACACAACAGGTCATTATTTTGAGAGCAATAATTTCGAAAACCCTAGCCCCTATTCTCTCTCAATTCGGCCGATCACCCTCCCACTCTGTCAGAGAAATTCCGGTCTGTGATTTTGAATCGCAGTAAGGAATAACGAATCAAATTCGTGTATTCTCTTCGCAGAAAACTTCTGATAGATTTTCTAGTGCAATCTATCAGAGGGATTAAACCTCTGTTCGTGGACCTGATTGAAGGCGTTCATCGGTTCCAGGGAGAGACAACAAGAGCAGAATTGTTCTGTTGGTGTCCATTAATCTCGTTGCGAGATTTGAGGTAAAATTTATTTAATTGTTATTTAAATTTTACACACACGTAATTCAATCGATGAACGGTTGATACCCATACCATGGAAACGTTCCATGAAAAAATTTTTAAACTTCCGCTGCACCGGGTATCAATCGTAATTGGTCTGGGAACTCGCCAGTTTTCCAACAGTGGTATCAAAGCCAGGTTGCTCAGATCAATCGATTGAATAATCAATTGTACAAAATTTTTGAGTCTCGGTTTATGAAACAAAATAAATATTTTTAATAAAAAAATTTTTTTCGGGGCAAAACCCGGGCAGCGATTGGATCGCTGCCCGGTGGGGCAGCAATTGTTGCTGCCCCGGGCGGCGCACGGCGCCGCCCAAAGGGGGCGCACGGCGCCGCCCAAGGCGGCGACTGTCGCCGCCCAGGGCGGCGCACGGCGCCGCCCAGCGCAGCGCTGGGCGCTGCGCAGGGCGGCGCTCGGCGCCGCCCAGGGGCGGCGCCAGGCGCTGCCCTAAGGGGGCAGCCGGGCTGCCCCCGGCCCGCGCCCCGGGTGCGGGCCGGCCCGGGAGTGTCCCGGGCGGCCCGCCGAAAAAATTATATTTTAATTTTTAATATTTAAAATTTTATTTTTGGTCCGGTCAAAAATTGTTTTTGATTGGTTCACGAGATTTCGGATCGAATTGTTCGAGTCCGTAAATTTTAAAATTGATTTTGGATAAATTTGAATTTTTGGAAAATTTTAATATTTTATCCGTAAATTGAATTTTGAAATCAATTATTTTGGTACAATTGATGATAAGATATGATCTTATGATATATTAGATAAAATATGATTTTATTTGTAAAATTGGATTTTATAGATAAAATATGATTTTATTTGATATGGAGATAAAATATGATTTTATATGTGAAATGTGATTTTATATATAAAATATGATTTTATCTTGTTTAAATTTGAATTGCCACAGCATGTTATCCAATAAATTAATTTTGAATTAAATGTTATTGGATAAGGATGATCGATTGCCATGACCAATTTTGTAGGTGTATGTTAGGAATTTACATTTTGTCTTTATTGTTGTTGGTTTTATTAATGGGCCTGGTTTATGGCCCGATATGAATGTCATATGTAATAAAAGTGGGCTTGGTTTATAGCCCGTTCCCACCCCCTAAAAATGTATCCCCTACTTGTCATTGTTATTTAATTGTAAATACATTAGATTTAGTGGGAGATCAAGATTTGAAGATGGTGGGCCCAGCAGACAATGAAGACTGAAGAAATGTAAATTGGAAGCATATGTAATAGGATTGCATTTGCATACTGCATATTACCTAGGATTGGACTAAGACCCGTGATTGGCAACCACGGGTCAATTAGAAATGGAATCGATCATCCTATATAATATGTGATATTATGATTGTATGCATGTTTAGACATAAATTGCGTGAATCCGGCAATGCATGCAATAAATTAAATATGATGAGACAAATATTTTTATAAATAAAATCCCTCATTTTAAATATGATTTAAAATTTATATCAAGATAAATAAAGGAAATTTAAATATTGTTTAAATGTTCCTACCTTCCATCAACGGTCAATGTATGTGATGCTACCCGCGGATACGGTCCGGCTCATATTATTGGGGGGCCCGTCCGTCGGAAAGCTGTACATTGGATCGACAAATGTTGTAAGTTGGGTGGAACTCCCATGGGATCGGCTCATATTATTGGGGGATCCACATGGCGACCGTCCATCACAACTTAATATTGATGGGTCATCTTGACATGTCACTTTAAACGGCGTCATATTATTGGGCCCTTATTGGACATGAGGTAAATACATGGGGGTTGCTTTGGAAGCAATTGGGCTCTACCTTTTGAGAATTATGGTTGGCTGATATTATTCGGGACCATAAGTTTGTCAATTGGACTCCATGTTCTCACTAAGGAAAAAGTTTCCCGTTTTCACTAGAGGGTGGTGAAATCGTTAAAATAGTGGGAGTGAGATTCATAAAATTAAATTCGCCTATTTTATGTCTTAGTAAATTGTTAAACAATCATTGATATATGTCTGTTTTTCCTTTTCAGTATTTCATACAATGAATTCGCGAAATCCTTTATTCTCGATCCTCGAACAAAACAAGCTGACTGGCGCCAACTATACGGAATGGTTCCGGAAGTTGAAGATTGTCTTAACTTCGGAGAAAATGCTCTACGTGTTAGAGAAAGCACCTCCGAAGGAAGCACCAGCTGACATAAGTCCGGAGGAATTGGCCAAACTTGATGCATGGTGCGACCATGACATCAAGACCAAATGCTATATGCAAGCCTCGATGTCTGATGAACTCCAGAGGCGATTTGAGGACACGGTGAATGCTGCTGACATTCACACGCAACTCAAGGAACTTTTTGGGGCTCAGTCGAGGGCTGAAAGGTTCTCTACTGTTAAGGAGTTGATGACGTGCCGCATGCGTGAAGGGACTTCGGTCCGTGATCATGGGGTACGAGTGATTTGGCTCATACAGAAGTTAGCGACCCTTGATTTGGTGTTGGAGCATGAACTCAATGTGGACTTGCTGCTTCTATCTCTTCCTTCTTCATTTGATGGATTCGTGATAAATTTTAATATGAACAAGATAGAGGCCACCCTTGAAGAGATGGTCAATATGCTCGTTACATATGAATCCACACTTAAGAAGGATAAGCCAGCTTTCTTGGTGGGCTCCTCATCTTCTGCTAAGAAGGGGCCAAGTATGAAGGGCAAGAAACGTTCTGCCCCACCCAAGAAAGTGGAACCCGAGAAGAAGCAAAAGACAAAGGCTTCAAACGATGGAAAATCCAAGGATGTTTGCCATTACTGCAAGAAGCCGGGTCATTGGAAGCGCAACTGCAAGGAGTATCTTGAGCAGTTGGGAACTGCAAAGGGTATGTTCTATATCGAAATAAACATGTCACTTAATACAACTTCTTGGGTATTGGATACCGGATGTGGATCTCACATTTGCAATGATTTGCAGGTGATGACAAGAAGTCGCAGGCTTAGAATGGGTGAGACCCAGCTGAGGCTCGGGAATGGTTCCAGAGTTGAAGCTACGGCCATTGGAGATGTTTGTTTGATTTTGCATAATGGTTTTAAATTATTGTTGAGAGATGTTTTATTTGTGCCAGATTTAATTAAAAACATTATTTCTATTTCTATGCTTGATAGAGATGGTTATTCTTGTAATTTTGTGAATGGGATTTGCAGTATTTACAAGAATGAATGTTTAATTGGAAATGGACAACTTGAAAACGATCTATATAATTTAAAACTAAAAGACGTTCCAGTGAATTGTATTGACAAACCGGCGACAACAAACAAAAGGAAAATCGATAGTCAAAACCCGGCAAACCTTTGGCACGCTAGACTAGGTCATATTTCCTCAAGGAGGATGAACAAGCTAGTGGGAGAGGGCATGTTTGATATGTCTGATATTAACTCTCTACCTACTTGTGAATCCTGCCTAAAAGGGAAAATGACTAAATCTCCTTTTAAGGGGAAGCCTGAGCGTAGTCAAAATCTGTTGGATTTGATCCATACAGATGTTTGTGGTCCATTTAGAGTAGGGACTCAACATGGCCACACCTACTTCATTACCTTTACTGATGATTATTCTAGGTATGGGTATTTATATTTAATGAAATATAAGTCTGAAGCATTTGAAAAGTTCAAAGAATTCAAGGCTGAAGTAGAAAACAAGCTAGGTAAAAGTATTAAAGCACTTCGATCGGATCGAGGTGGAGAATACTTGAGTACCGAGTTTTTGGACTATCTGAAAGAGAATGGGATTCTCTCTCAGTGGACTCCTCCTATGACACCACAGCTTAATGGTGTATCGGAGCGTCGTAATCGAACTTTGTTGGACATGGTTCGATCTATGATGAGCTTCACTGAGCTTCCACCTTCGTTTTGGGGCTATGCGCTTGAAACGGCGGTATTGTTGTTGAATAACGTCCACACTAAAGCAGTGGACAAAACACCGTACGAGTTATGGAATGGCAAAGCTCCTAAGTATTCGTACTTGAGGATTTGGGGATGTCCTGCTTACGTGAAGCGGACAGTGGGAGATAAGTTGGATAGTCGATCCAGCTTGTGTTATTTTGTGGGGTATCCGAAGAATTCAATCGGATATTATTTCTATTATCCTGCTGAAACAAAGGTGTTTGTTTCACGGAATGCCACCTTCTTGGAGAAGGAATTCTTATTGGATAAGAAAGGCGAGACGATGGAACTCGAAGAAGTTCGAGAAGAACCCGAAATACAAAATAACGATCCCACACCTCAGGAACCATTGCTGGACACGCCTGCACCTAGAAGATCCGAGAGGACTTCTAGACCTCCAGTTCGATATGGTCTTCTTCTTGAAGAGGGTCAAGATGAACCCGACATTGGATGTGATCCAAGAAGCTTCAAGGAAGCAATTTCTGATGCGGATTCGAATTTATGGCTTGAAGCTATGCAGTCAGAATTGGATTCGATGCATACTAACCAAGTCTGGACTTTAGTGGATCCTCCCGATGGAATTGTTCCAATAGGGTGTAAATGGGTCTACAAAAGAAAGCTTGGGCCTGATGGTAAGGTATTGACCTACAAGGCGCGATTGGTGGCTAAAGGTTATACTCAAAGGCAAGGAGTTGACTATGACGAAACCTTTTCACCAGTTGCAATGTTCAAGTCCATAAGAATCCTAATTGCCATAGCTGCATGGTATGACTATGAGATATGGCAAATGGATGTGAAGACTGCTTTTCTTAATGGAGACATTAAGGAAGAAATCTATATGAAGCAGCCTGAGGGGTACACATCCATGGGAAGCGAGCATAAGGTATGCAAGCTTCAGAGATCAATTTATGGTCTAAAACAAGCATCAAGAAGTTGGAACCAGAAATTTGATGAAACAATTAAAGACTTTGGTTTCATCAAGAACCCGGAGGAACCTTGCGTGTACAAGAAAGTAGTTAAGGATGCGGTGACATTCTTAGTACTTTATGTTGATGACATCCTACTCATTGGGAATGATGTAGGGATGTTGCAGTCAACTAAGATATGGTTATCAGGTAGATTTTCGATGAAGGATTTGGGTGAGGCATCCTACATTCTTGGGATACAGATCTATAGGGATAGATCTAAGAGAATGATAGGACTCACTCAATCAACCTACATCGATACCATATTGAAACGGTTTTCAATGGATGGGTCCAAGAGAGGACATCTACCCATGTGTCATGGAGTTTCTCTATCCAAGTCTATGTGTCCCAAGACTGATGCAGAGATAGAGAATATGACACATGTACCATATGCGTCAGCTATAGGTAGTATCATGTATGGGATGATATCTACCAGACCGGATGTAGCATTTGCTCTGAGTGTCACGAGCAGATATCAGTCTAATCCTGGTCAGATGCATTGGAAAGCCGTGAAGGACATTCTTAAGTACTTGCGAAGGACTAAGAATATGTTCATGGTTTATGGAGGACGAGAACTCAAACTGGAAGGCTATACCGACTCTAGCTTCCAAAGTGATGTGGATGACTCGAAGTCAACCTCTGGATTTGTGTTCATGCTCAATGGCGGTGCTGTCTCTTGGAAGAGTTCCAAGCAGGACACCACAGCGGATTCCACCACTGAGGCTGAATACATTGCAGCATCAGCTGCTGCTAAAGAGGCCGTTTGGATGAGGAATTTCGTCCAAGAGTTGGGCGTCATTCCTGAATTTGTTGGTCCAGTCCCGGTGTACTGCGACAACACGGGTGCCGTTGCTCAAGCAAAGGAACCAAGGTCTCATCAAAGATCCAAACACGTACTGAGGAAATACCACATAATCCGGGAGATTGTGGAAAGAGGAGACATCAGTGTCGAACGAGTGGCCTCTGCAGACAATATCGCTGATCCACTTACTAAGCCTTTGCCAGGACCATTGTTTGACAAACATCGCGAAGCAATGGGTCTACGTAGTATGACTAGTTGGCTATAGGGCAAGTGGGAGATTGTAAGAGTGGGTGCCCAGTGAGCCAACTGTGTGGCTATGGGCTTTGTTGACTCTTTGTATAAACAATCTTTTGTTTAATATGATTTACACTTTTATGGCAATGACTTTATATTACTTCATATTGTTATATTGTGATATACTATTGTTGTTTTGATAAAGACCTTGAATATACTATAGTGTATGTAAGATGTGGTAGAACATGGAGATGTCTATCATGAAATACATCTTATAGTCACTGTATATTCTAAAACCGTTCCTAGTCGATTGAGCCGTCCGATAATAAGGATAAGGATCGCTCGAGTTTGAGACTAGCATTTGCGATGCGGAGTACCACGTTTCATTGGTAGGGAACATGGAGATGTTCGAAGCATGCAAATGGATATTCATAGGATGAATAGTCGAACTACCCTATCCGGACTTTCCAAGTGGTTATCACTTATCGAGTGGATAAAGTCCGCGGTTTTGGTTGTACACCATTAGTCCTTACGACTTGAAACATCATGGAGACTCTATATGCTAGTACTGTGCTTTGACTCGTTTACCGACTCTGAGGGGGTCATCAGGTGTCGAGATTGGGTACAGTTACGACACATATAGGAGTCAATGCATTGTTGTCAAGGATTCACCACATACTTGCGAGTGTGGATATCCTATGCGATCTGAGGAGATATTAGTGTGACAAATCTCTGGCCAGAGTACTTGATGTGATTTAAGAAATGGTTTCTTAGTAGCACATGCGATGTCACTAATTTGATCTTCAAGATGTATTGCATAGTTATCGAATCTTGAGCGACTCTCGATATACCAATGGTTGTTGATTCGATCGGGATATATGGATGAAGGGACCGTACTGTACGTTAACCAAAATCTACTGGTTCTTGTAGGCACTATCAGTGATACCTAGGGAATCATGGGGCGATGTTGCTAGGCGCTTTACCATGATTCGTTGGGCAAGTCGGAAAGTGTTGTTCCGAGTCACAAGGAGTTGTGAGCCCACGGCTAGCTGTATCCCTGAACCATTGAGGGTCACACAGTGTAATGGAGTTTTAATCCCCGTTGAGATAGTTAAATTTAAAGAGTTAAATTTAATGAACTAAGGAGTTGGACTTCTTAAATAAGAGTAAGGGAGTAGGATTTCCTAAAATGACATAGGGATGGACATTTTTGGAAACCACTGAATTCGGATTCAGGAAAATTTATTTTGACTTTAAAACGTGCAGAAATGGTTTCTGTGCACATTGGTGAAATCGTTTCATCAATCGGAGTCACGATGAATTTTATATTAATTTCTGAACGAGCGGGCTTTGCTTGTCGGGCCCCAGCTTATGACTAATGGGCCCTAAGGTGTTAGTGGCCTGCATTATAAATAAGTTATTTCAGTACAGAAATTACACACAACAGGTCATTATTTTGAGAGCAATAATTTCGAAAACCCTAGCCCCTATTCTCTCTCAATTCGGCCGATCACCCTCCCACTCTGTCAGAGAAATTCCGGTCTGTGATTTTGAATCGCAGTAAGGAATAACGAATCAAATTCGTGTATTCTCTTCGCAGAAAACTTCTGATAGATTTTCTAGTGCAATCTATCAGAGGGATTAAACCTCTGTTCGTGGACCTGATTGAAGTCGTTCATCGGTTCCAGGGAGAGACAACAAGAGCAGAATTGTTCTGTTGGTGTCCATTAATCTCGTTGCGAGATTTGAGGTAAAATTTATTTAATTGTTATTTAAATTTTACACACACGTAATTCAATCGATGAACGGTTGATACCCATACCATGGAAACGTTCCATGAAAAAATTTTTAAACTTCCGCTGCACCGGGTATCAATCGTAATTGGTCTGGGAACTCGCCAGTTTTCCAACAATAGAGATGTTCGAAGCATGCAAATGGATATTCATATGATAAATGATCGAATTACCCTATCCGGACTTTCCAAGTGGTTATCACTTATCGAGTGGATAAAGTCCGCGGTTTTGGTTGTACACCATTAGACCTTACTACTTGAAACATCATTGAGACTCTATATGCTAGTACTGTGCTTTGACTCGTTTACCGACTCTATTGGGGTCATCAGGTGTCGGGATTGGGTACAGTTACAACACATATAGGAGTCGATGCTTTGTTGTCAAGGATTCACCACATACTTGTAAGTGTGGATATCCTATGCGATCTGAGGAGATATTAGTGTGACGAATCTCTGGCCAGAGTACATGATGTGTTTTAAGAAATGGTTTCTTAAGTAGCACATGCGATGTCACTATTTGATCTTCAAGATTCATTGCATAGTTATCGAATCTCGAACGACTCTCGATTTACCAATGGTTGTTGATTCGATCGGGATATATGGATGAAGAGACCGTACTGTACGCTAACCAAAATCTATTGGTTCTTTTAGGCACTATCAGTGATACCTAGGGAATCATGGGGCGATGTTGCTAGGCGCTCTTACCATGATTCGATGGGCAAGTCGGAAATTGTTGTTCCGAGTCACAAGGAGTTGTGAGCCCACGGCTAGCTGTATCCCTGAACCATTGAGGGTCACACAGAGTAATGGATTTTTAATCCCCGTTGAGATAGTTAAATTTAAAGAGTTAAATTTAATGAACAAAGAAGTGGGACTTCTTATTTAAGAGTAGAGGAGTAAGATTTCCTAAAATGACATAGGGATGAGCATTTTTGGAAACCACTGAATTCGGATTCAGAAAAATTTATCTTGACTTTAAAAGGTGCAGAAATGGTTTCTGTGAACATTGGTAAAATCGGTTTATCAATCAGAGTCACGATGAATTTTATATTAATTTCTGAACATGCGGGCTTTGCTTGTCAGGCTTGAACTTATGACTAATGGGCCCTAAGCTGTTAGCAGCCCACATTATAAATAAGTTATTGCAGTACAGAAATTACACAACAGGGTCACAATTTTCGAAAACCTAGCTGATTTTCTCTCAAAGTGGCCGCCCCCCTTCCCTCTCTACTCGGGAAAAATCCAGCCTGTGAATTTTGAATTACAGTCTGGTTTAACGGATCAAATTCGTTAATTCTCTTCGTAGAAACTTCTGATAGATTTTCTAGTGCAATCTATCAGAGGGATTAAATCTCTATTCGTGGACCTGATTGAAGAACAGTTCATCCATCAGTTTCAGGGATATACAACAAGAGAAGAGCAATCTGTTGGTGTCCATAATCTCGATTCGAGATTGGAGGTAAAAATTTATAATTGTTATTTAATTTTTACACACACAATTTAATCGTAAAGTTTTGATACCCATTATGGAATCGTTCCATACAAAAATTTTAAACTTCCGCTGCACCGGGTATCAATCCTGATTGATCTGATCGCCGTTCTCCAACAGTGGTATCAGAGCCAGGTTGCTCAGATCAAGCGATTAAATTAATCGATTGTACAAAAATTTTTAAGCCTCGGTTTTTGAAACAAAATAATTTTTTTTTTAAATTAAAAATTTTTCGGGCAAAAACACGGGCAGCGAGAGTCGCTGCCCCGGGCAGCGCACGGTGCTGCCCAGCGCAGCGCTAGGCGCTGCCCTAGGGGCAGCCGGGCTGCCCGGCCCGAGCCCCTTTGGGGCGCGGGCTGCCCGGGAGCGTCCCGGGCGGCCCGCGGAAAAATTAATTTTTAATTTTTAAATTAAAATTTTAATATGTTAAAATTCTATTTTTGGTCCGATCGAAAATTGTTTTTGATTGGTCCACGAGGCGTCGGATCGAATTGTTTGAGTCCAAAAATTTTAAAATTGATTTTTGGATAAATTTAAATTTTTGGAAAATTTATAGATTTTATCCGTTAAATCAGATTTTATGAAATTAATTATTTTTGGTACAATTGATGATAAGATATGATCTTATGGAAATATTGAGTAAAATATGATTTTATGTATAAAATTGGATTTTATATGTAAAATATGATTTTATTTGATAAAAAGATAAAATATGATTTTGTATGTAAAATAAGATTTTATATATGAAATATGATTTTATCCTTTTAATTTAAATTGCCATTGCATGTTATCCAATAAATTAATTTTGAATTAAATGTTATTGGATAAGGATGATAGATTGCCATGACCAATTTTGTAGGTGTATGTTAGGAATTTACATTTGTTTTTATTGTTGTTGGATTTATTAATGGGTCTGGTTTTTGGCCCAATATGAATTGTCATATGTAATAAAAGTGGGCCTGATTTATGGCCCGTTCCCACCCCTTAAAATGTATCCCCTACTTGTCATGGTTATTTATTGTAAATACATTAGACTTAGTGGGAGATGAAGATTTGAAAACGGAGGTGGGCCCAGCAGACAATAAAGACAGAAGAAATGTAAATTGGAAGCACAATGTAATAGGATTGCATTGCATACCTGCATATTACCTAGGATTGGACTAAGACTCGTGATTGGCAACCACGGGTCGATTAGAAATGGAATCGATCATCCTATATAATATATGATATTATTGTTGTATGCATGTTTTAGACAAAATTGTGTGAATCCGGCAAGCATACAAAATTTTTAAAATGATGAGACAAATTTTCAAAATTAAAATCCCTCATTTTAAATATGATTTAAAATTGATATCAAGATAAATAAAGGAAATTTAAAATTGTTTAAATGTTCCTACCTTCCATCAACGATCAATGTATGAGATGCTACCCGCGGATACGGTCCGGTTCATATTATTGGGGGGGCCCGTTCGTCGAAAAGCTGTACATTGGATCGACACATGTTGTAAGTTGGGTGGAACTCCCATGGGATCGGCTCATATTATTGGGGGATCCACATGGCGATCGTCCATCACAACTTAATATTGATGGGTCATCTTGACATGTCACAATAAACGGCGTCATATTATTGGGCCCTTATTGGACATGAGGTAAAAACGTGGAGGTTGCTTTGGAAGCAATTGGGCTCTACCTTTTGAAAATTATGGTTGGCTGATATTATTCGGGACCATAGTTTGTCAATTGGACTCCATGTTCTCACTAAGGAAAACAGTTTTCCGTTTTCACTAGAGGGTAGTGAAATCGTTAAAATAGTGGGAGTGAGATTCATAAAATAAATTTCGCCTATTTTATGTCTTAGTAAATTAATTAAACAATCATCGATAATTGTCTGTTTCAACTCAGTATATCATTATGATGAATATTCGTAATCCACATGTATCAATTCTCGAACAAAACATGGCGCAAACAATACAGAATGATTCCATAAGTTAAGATTGTCCTAAGTTCGGAAAAGATTTTCTAAGTGTTAGAAAAGGCTTCTCCGAAAACAGCCCCGGCTGATGTAACTGCCGAAAGGTTGGCCGAACTAGAGAAATGGTTGGACCATGATCTCAAGGCCAAATGTTACATGCAAAATTGGACAAGTCTAAACAAGTTTGCCATCACTGCAAGAAACCCAGTCATTGGAAACGTAACTGCAAGGAATACCTCGAGCAGTTGCGAACTGCAAAGGGTATGTTTTACATTGAAATAAATGTTTTTCTTAATACTACTTCTTGGGTATTGGATACCAGATGTAGATCTCATATTTACAATGAGTTGCAAATGATGACAAGAAGTAATAGGCTAATGATGGGTGAGACCCAGTCAAGGCTCGGGAATGGTTCCAGAGTTAAATCCATAGCTATGGGAAATATTTGTTTAATTTTGCAAACCGATTTTAAGTTACTTTTGAGAGATGTTTTATTTGTTCCAGATTTGATTAAATACATTATTTCTGTTTCTATGCTTGATAGAGATGGTTATTCTTGCAATTTTGTGAATGAGATTTGCAATATTTACAAGAATGAATGTTTGATTGGAAATGGACAACTTGAAAACGATCTATATAACTTAAAATTAAAAGACGTTCCAATAAATTATGTTGATAAACCGGTAACAACAAACAAAAGGAAAATCGATAGTCAAAACCCGGCAAACCTTTGGCATGCTAGGCTAGGTCATATTTCCTCAAGGAGGATGAACAAGCTAGTGGGAGAGGGCATGTTTGATATGTCTGATATTAACTCTCTACCTACTTGTGAGTCCTGCGTGAAAAGAAAAATGACTAAATCTCCTTTTAAGGGGAAACCTGAGCGTAGTCAAAATCTGTTGGATTTGATCCATACAGATGTTTGTGGTCCATTTAGAATTGGTACTCAATTTGGTCACACCTACTTCATTACCTTTACTGATGATTATTCAAGGTATGGGTATTTACATTTAATAAAATATAAGTCTGAAGCATTTGAAAAGTTCAAAGAATTCAAGTCTGAAGTAGAAAACAAGCTAGGTAAAAGTATTAAAGCACTTCGATCGGATCGAGGTGGAGAATACTTAAGTACCGAGTTTTTGGACTATCTGAAAGAGAATGGGATTCTCTCTCAGTGGACTCCTCCTATGACACCTCTGCTGAATGGTGTATCGGAGCGTCGTAATCGAACTTTGTTGGACATGGTTCGATCCATGATGAGCTTCACTGAGCTTCCACCTTCGTTTTGGGGCTATGCGCTTGAAACGACGGTATTGTTGTTGAACAACGTCCACACTAAAGCAGTGGACAAAACACCATACGAGTTATGGAATGGCAAAGCTCCTAAGTATTCGTACTTGAGGATTTGGGGATGTCCTGCTTACGTGAAGCAGACAGTGGGAGATAAGTTGGATAGTCGATCCACCTTATGTTATTTTGTAGGGTATCCGAAGAATTCAATCGGATATTATTTCTATCATCCTACTGAAACAAAAGTGTTTGTTTCAAGGAATGCCACCTTCTTGGAGAAGGAGTTCTTATTGGATAAGAAAGGCAAGATGATGGAACTCGAAGAAATTCGAGAAGAACCCGAAATACAAAATAATGATACTACACCTCAGGAACCATTGATGGACACGCCTATACCTAGAAGATCCGAGAGGACTTCTAGACCTCCTATTCGATATGGTCTTCTTCTTGAAGGGGATCAAGATGAACCCGACGTTGGATGTGATCCAAGAAACTTCAAGGAAGCAATTTCTGATGCGGATTCAAATTTATGGCTTGAAGCTATGCAGTCGGAAATAGATTCGATGCATACAAACCAAGTTTGGACTTTAGTAGATCCTCCCGATGGAATTGTTCCAATAGGGTGTAAATGGATCTATAAGAGAAAGCTTGGGCCTGATGGTAAGGTATTGACCTACAAGGCACGATTCGTGGCGAAAGGTTATACTCAAAGACAAGGAGTTGACTATGATGAAACCTTTTCACCAGTTGCAATGTTCAAGTCCATAAGAATCCTTATTGCCATAGCTGCTTGGTATGACTATGAAATATGGCAAATGGATGTGAAGACTGCATTTCTTAATGGAAACATTAAGGAAGAGATCTATATGACGCAGCCTGAGGGATACACATCCATGGGAAGCGAGCATAAGGTATGCAAGCTTCAGAGATCGATATATGGTCTCAAACAAGCATCAAGAAGTTGGAACCAGAAATTTGATGAAACAATAAAGGATTTTGGTTTCATCAAAAACCCGGAGGAACCGTGCGTGTACAAGAAAGTAGTTAAGGATGCTGTGACATTCTTAGTACTTTATGTTGATGACATCCTACTCATTGGGAATGATGTAGGGATGTTGCAGTCAACAAAGATATGGTTATCAGGTAGATTCTCGATGAAGGATTTGGGTGAGGCATCCTATATTCTAGGGATACAGATCTATAGAGATAGATCTAAGAGAATGATAGGACTTACTCAAGCTACTTACATCGAAACCATATTGAAAAGGTTTTCAATGGATGGGTCCAAGAGAGGACATCTACCTATGTGTCATGGAGTTTCTCTATCCAAGTCCATGTGTCCCAAGACTGATGAAGAGATAGAGAAAATGACACATGTACCATATGCGTCAGCCATAGGTAGTATCATGTATGGGATGATATCTACCAGACCGGATGTAGCATTTGCTCTGAGTGTCACGAGCAGATATCAAGCTAATCCCGGTCATATGCATTGGAAAGCCGTGAAGGACATTCTTAAGTACTTACGAAGGACTAAGAATATGTTCATGGTATATGGAGGAAGAGAACTGAAATTGGAAGGCTATACGGACTCTAGCTTCCAAAGTGACGTGGATGACTCGAAGTCAACCTCTGGATTTGTGTTCATGCTCAATGGCGGTGCTGTCTCTTGGAAGAGTTCCAAGCAGGACACCACAGCGGATTCCACCACTGAGGCAGAATACATTGCGGCATCAGCTGCTGCTAAAGAGGCCGTTTGGATGAGGAATTTCGTCCAAGAGTTGGGCGTCATTCCTGAAGTTGTTGGTCCAGTCCCGGTGTACTGTGACAACACAGGTGCCGTTGCTCAGGCAAAGGAACCAAGGTCTCATCAAAGATCCAAACACGTACTGAGGAAATACCACATCATCCGGGAGATCGTGAAAAGAGGAGACATCACTGTCGAGAGAGTGGCCTCTGCAGACAATATCGCTGATCCACTTACTAAGCCCTTGCCAGGACCATTATTTGACAAACATCGCGAAGCAATGGGCCTACGTAGTATGACTAGTTGGCTATAGGGCAAGTGGGATATTGAAAGAGTGGGTGCCCGGTGAGCCAACTTGTGGCTAAGGGTTTTGATGACTCTTTGTATAAACAATCTTTTGTTTAATATAATTTACACTTTTATTAATGGCAATGACTTTATCTTTCTTCATATTGTTATATTGTGATATACTATTGTTGTTTTGATAAAGACCTTGGATATACTATAGTGTATGTAAGATGTGGTAGAACATGGGGATGTCTATCATGAAACACATCTTATAGTCACTGTATATTCTAAACAGTTTCTAGTCGATTGAGCCGTCCGATAATAAGGATAAGGATCGCTCGAGTTTGAGACTAGCATTTGCGATGCAGAGTACCACGTTTCATTGGTAGGGAACATAGAGATGTTCGAAGCATGCAAATGGATATTCATATGATGAATGATCGAATTACCCTATCCGGAATTTCCAAGTGGTTATCACTTATCGAGTGGATAGAGTCCGTGGTTTTGGTTGTACACCATTAGTCCTTACTACTTGAAACATCATTGAGACTCTATATGCTAGTACTGTGCTTTGACTCGTTTACCGACTCTATTGGGGTCATCAGGTGTCGAGATTGGGTACAGTTACAACACATATAGGAGTCGATGCTTTGTTGTCAAGGATTCACCACATACTTGCGAGTGTGGATATCCTATGCGATCTGAGGAGATATTAGTGTGACGAATCTCTGGCCAGAGTACATGATGTGTTTTAAGAAATGGTTTCTTAAGTAGCACATGCGATGTCACTATTTGATCTTCAAGATTCATTGCATAGTTATCGAATTTCGAACGACTCTCGATTTACCAATGATTGTTGATTCGATCGGGATATATGGATGAAGGGACCGTACTGTACGCTAACCAAAATCTATTGGTTCTTGTAGGCACTATCAGTGATACCTAGGGAATCATGGGGTGATGTTGATAGGCGCTCTTACCATGATTCGATGGGCAAGTCGGAAATTGTTGTTCCGAGTCACAAGGAGTTGTGAGCCCACGGCTAGCTGTATCCTTGAACCATTGAGGGTCACACAGAGTAATGGATTTTTAATCCCCGTTGAGATAGTTAAATTTAAAGAGTTAAATTTAATGAACAAAGAAGTGGGACTTCTTATTTAAGAGTAGAGGAGTAAGATTTCCTAAAATGACATAGGGATGAGCATTTTTGGAAACCACTGAATTCGGATTCAGAAAAATTTATCTTGACTTTAAAAGGTGCAAAAATGGTTTCTGTGAACATTGGTAAAATCGGTTTATCAATCAGAGTCACGATGAATTTTATATTAATTTCTGAACATGCGGGCTTTGCTTGTCAGGCTTGAACTTATGACTAATGGGCCCTAAGCTGTTAGCAGCCCACATTATAAATAAGTTATTGCAGTACAGAAATTACACAACAGGGTCACAATTTTCGAAAACCTAGCTGATTTTCTCTCAAAGTGGCCGCCCCCATTCCCTCTCTACTCGGGAAAAATCCAGCCTGTGAATTTTGAATTACAGTCTGGTTTAACGGATCAAATTCGTTAATTCTCTTCGTAGAAACTTCTGATAGATTTTCTAGTGCAATCTATCAGAGGGATTAAATCTCTGTTCGTGGACCTGATTGAAGAACAGTTCGTCCATCAGTTCCAAGGCTATACAACAAGAGCAGAGCAATCTGTTGGTGTCCATAATCTCGATTCGAGATTGGAGGTAAAAATTTATAATTGTAATTTAATTTTTACACACACAATTTAATCGTAAAGTTTTGATACCCATTATGGAATCGTTCCATACAAAAATTTTAAACTTCCGCTGCATCGGGTATCAATCCTGATTGATCTGATCGCCGTTCTCCAACACAAAATACAATCAAATACTTCAAGGCCCCTAAAAGGTTTGAAAAACTAAGCAACATATCTGTCCACCAGTACATTCACTCAAACAGGACTACATTTCCATGTACAAGTTGAGTTTAGTTATTATAATTGTGAGACCTCGGTTCTAAACATCTAGTTAAGGAGTAAACAATAATTAAGCATCCAAGAACTAAAAGCAAAGCAAAGGAATAAAAAAAAAAAATTTTAAAGAGGGCCGCGCTCGAGCGGCGGTTTTTGGCAGAGGCGCTACTGATCTCAGAGTGGGGTGCGCTCGGGCTGCTAAAAATTGCAGCTCGGGCGCCCCCTACAGCAGAAACAGAATAGCAGAAACAAGCTTTGCAACTCCACCTAAAAACTATTCCAATGCAATCCAAATCAACACATACATTATAAATGCAGTTCCTCCGATTAATACATGAAGTTCTAGGGTTTAACAACTACTCCAAAATAGGACATGCCACGATAACAACACGGCAAAGCTTGCATGTCAATACAACATAAAAACGAAGTTCGATATCTAAACGTGTTCTAACAACACTAGGTAGACATGCTGACACGACTTCTAAACCGAGTCTCACTACTAGCTCTCCCTCTTGAAGCTAACCATGCCTCTTCTGACTTGGTCCTGCCCCACCTGTTGCCAAGTACACATACAAAACAAAGCAACAGCCGAAAAACCGGTGAGAATGATAATCCCAGTAAAAGCAACATATCAAATAATGGATATACAACATGCTATCAAAACAACATATTCAAGTTGAAGCTAAAGATATGCATGTCTTTAAAACCAGGATATCGATTCTGATAAACAAGGGAGTGCTGCTCTGCTTTTGGGATCCCGAGAATGAGATCACGTAACGACTCACCGACTCTCCCAATCGAGGTGGTGCCACGTATCCCACTCCTCTAGACTTTGAGCAACCATAATGAGTATGCTAGCACTAGGCGAAATACTACAACCTAGGCCACTCAATCATAGTTCCCAAACGTCTAAACAAAAAGGGGGGTTCTGCCCGCTGAAAACAAGATTGGCTCAAGATGAATGCATAACATAAATATAACACATAAGTCATTTAACAAAAGCCAATACAATCAAACAAGACACAAGTTCCTCATGCTAGAACAAGTGTAAATGCAAGTATGTGATTTCAAAGGGAAAACTCGAGAACCACAGTCCCGAGTATGCTATCCCGCTACGATGACTGCTTTTACCTTTCAATGCAGTAGCTTCCAACTCTGGATACGCTACAAAAGAGACTGTATCAACAACTATACAATCTAACAACAACAAGGCAACGGTTCAAGGAAATGCTCTATACTGTTCTTTGTTCAAATCTCGGAAACGATCAAACAGCTGCTAACTCTGGGCTTGATACCTCCAAACAAATCTGTACGGAGACAAATGAATGATCAATAACCAAGATCAACTTATAAGCCAAGTTCCAACAACTCAAAAACGGTTCAAAATCCCCAAAACTCAAACCGACGGCATAACGGCTATAAACTGAACAAACCGGCAACGCAGACAGCAGTTCAATACCGATATCAACTCAACTCAATGCTAATACAACAACAACAATGCAAACCCAACACATCTCAAAACTCAAATTTTCGAAAATAGCTTCCAAAAATCATAACAATTCCGAACGTCGCTCTATTTCAAAACCGACAGATAATAAACGATCAAAACTCCGCCAAGAACAACATACTAGAATCTAAATCGATTCTAACAACCTCCGAAAATCAAAACATATCTGATCGGAGAAATACTTACGGTATAACGGAGCTCTCACTGCTGTGATCACTAATCTGCCTTCAGAATTAATTTCTAACGGCCGGATTGAGCTCGGGAGGAAATCTGGAAGCTTGAAATCCAAAAGGGGCGCTTCAATGGAGGAGGCGTGCTTGAGGAAGGAGGAGAAGGCTTCTCCAATCAAATCCAAGTGTAGATAATATATAAAAATCAATATTTGCGTTTTAGTCCCTGAAATTTCCAAAATTTGCAAAAAGGACCCTGATCAAAATCAAACCGGCTCGAGAACTCTGTAATCTCTGATTAACTCAAATAAACTCATTTAAGATAAAAACGGGGCGTTACAATTCTCCCTCACTAAGAAGAGATTTCGTCCTCGAAATCAATGAGAACCACAACTCATAAGATAGAATAAAGAACTAAAGACAGTAAGAAGAACTCACGTCATCCGAATAACTCTGGAAAACGCTGTCTCATGTCAGACTCTTTCTCCCAAGTCGCTTCCTCGACTCCGTGACGGCTCCACTGCACTTTCACCAACGGAATCAACTTGGTTCTGAGTTGCTTTTCTTTCCGATCAAGGATCTGAATCGGTCGTTCAAAATAGCTCAGAGTCTCGTCTAACTCGGCTTCGTCAGGCTGAAGGATATGAGAAATATCTGGTTGATACTTTCGCAGCATAGAGACGTGAAAAATGTCGTGAATGCCAGATAAAGATGGAGGAAGTGCAAGTCTGTATGCAAGATCGCCTATCTTCTCGAGAATCTCGTACGGACCGATGAATCTCGGAGATAACTTCCCTCTCTTACCGAATCTGACAGTGCCTCTGAAAGGAGAAATCTTAAGGAAAACACGGTCTCCCTGCTCAAAACTCAGAGGTCGACGTCTGACATTTGCATACTTCGCCTGTCTATCTTGAGCTGACTTCATTCTGGTCTGAATGATCTTAACCTGCTCTGCCATATCTCTAAGCATATCCGGTCCCAAATCTGGTGACTCGGACAAGTCATCCCAAAACAACGGAGATCGGCATTTCTTACCGTACAATGCCTCAAAAGGCGCCATACCGATACTCGCTTGGAAGCTGTTGTTGTAAGAAAACTCGACAAGAGGCAAAGAATCCTGCCAACTAGTGCCAAAGTCTAGCACTACCGCTCGCAGCATATCCTCTAACGTCTGGATAGTCCGCTCTGACTGTCCATCGGTCTGAGGATGATAAGCTGTACTCAGATGCAATCGAGTACCAAGTGCCCCCTGAAGACTGTGCCAAAAGTGAGAAGTGAATCTAGGATCTCTGTCTGAAACGATCGACTTCGGTACACCATGCAATCTCACAACATTGCTAACATACAACTCAGTCATCTGATCATGATGATACGTCATCCTGTACTAGATAAAACACGCAGACTTCGTCAATCGGTCGATCACTACCCAAATGGCATCGCATCCTCGAACGGATCGTGGTAGCTTCGTGAAGAAATCCATGGAAATGTGATCCCACTTCCATTCCGGAACAGATAGACTATGCAACAGACCTCCTGGTCGCTTCCGTTCTGCTTTCACCTGTTGACAATTCAAACACCGAGATACAAACCTCGCTACGTCGCTCTTCATTCTCTTCCACCAGAACTAGTTCTTCAGATCGTTGTACATCTTACGACCTCTAGGATGAATACTGAACCGACTGCAATGAGCCTCTCGGAGAATACGCTGTCTCAACTCCGGAACGTCAGGCACAACAAGACGGTTATTCACAAACAAGACTTCATCTCTAACCTGGAATTCAGACTGATGCCCAGATCTAACTTTCTCTACTGAAACCTGAATGCTCGGCTCAGACTTCTGTGCTTCTCTGATTGCAACAAACAACTCCGATTCGGCTTGAATAGCAAACACTCTGATAGTCTCCCTATCAGTTTCAAACTCTAAACTAGAAGTGCAACAATCATCGATCAACTGAGAAACACCAATAGTAGAAAGAGATAAGAACAAAGCTTTCGGCTCAAGGCATCTGCAACTGCATTCGACTTTCCCGGATAGTACTTGATTTCACAGTCAAAATCTTTCAACAGATCTAACCATCTTCTCTGTCTCATATTCAGCTCTGCCTGCGAAAATAAGTACTTAAGACTCTTATGATCAGAAAAGATCTCGAAAGACTCACCATAAAGATAGTGACGCCAGATCTTCAGAGCAAATACAATCGCAGCTAGTTCAAGATCATGAACCGGATAACGAGTCTCGTGCGGTTTCAGCTGCCTCGATGCATACGCCACCACATGCTTATGCTGCATAAGAACACAACCCAAGCCTCGGTTAGAAGCATCACAATAGACGGTGAAACCTCCAGTACCCTTCGGAATAAAAAGAATTGGAGCACTGGTCAGTCTCCTCTTCAGATCAACAAAGCTAGCCTCACAATCTGGAGTCCAAACAAAAGGTGCATTCTTCTGAGTCAGCTGGGTAATTGGCTTGGCAATAGACGAGAAACCCTCGATGAAACGACGGTAATAACCAGCTAAACCCATGAAGCTTCGGATCTCAGGTACTGATGTCGGTCTAGGCCAATTCATAACCGCTTCGATCTTGCTGGGATCGACAGAAATCCCATCTTCAGAAATAATATGACCGAGAAAGACAACTCGATCTAACCAGAATTCACACTTAGACAGCTTGGCAAACAACTGCTCAACTCGCAAAATTTGCAGTACTGTCCTCAAGTGCTCTGCATGGTCAGTACGATTCTTCGAGTAG
This sequence comes from Henckelia pumila, assembly GCF_033568475.1. NCBI lineage: Eukaryota > Viridiplantae > Streptophyta > Magnoliopsida > Lamiales > Gesneriaceae > Henckelia > Henckelia pumila. The sequence goes on along the minus strand of NC_133120.1, from coordinate 59,807,930 downwards.
ATAAGAATATCATCGATAAAGATAATGACGAACTCATCTAAATAACACTGAGAGATACGGTTCATCAAACCCATAAAAACCGCTGGAGTGTTAGTCAAACCGAACGGCATGACTATAAACTCAAAGTGACCATACCTCGTCCTGAATGCGATCTTAGGAACGTCTTCCTCTCACACTCTCAACTGGTGATAACCTGACCTCAGATCAATCTTAGAGTAGACAGAAGAACCCTGCAGTTGATCAAACAAGTCATCTATTTGGGGTAAAGGATACCTGTTCTTAACTGTAGCCTGATTCAATTGACGGTAGTCGATACAGAGCCGCATAGAACCATCCTTCTTCCTAACGAATAGAACAGGAGCACCCCAAGGCGATACACTAGGCCTGATGTATCCCTTGGCAATCAAATCCTCAAGCTGCTCCTTCAACTCTCTCAATTCAACAAGTGCCATACGATAAGGAGCTTTTGAAATAGGTTGAGTACCTGACACTAAGTCAATGCTGAATTCGATTTCTCGAATAGGCGGCAATCCAGGAACATCTTCCGGAAACACATCCGCAAAATCTCTAACCACTGGTATATCGACCAAAGCTGGGCTAGATTTCAGTACATCAACAGCATACACCAAAAATCCTTCTGCACCTTTCTGTAGCAAACGAGTCATAGATAACACTGAAATCAAAGGAATTCTAGATCGAGAACCCTTACCAAAGAATTTCCACTCGTCAGCCATTTCAGGTCTGAACCTGACAACCTTCAGAAAACAATCAACTGTTGCCCTGTACTTGGTCAAAGCATCTATACCGACAATACAATCAAAATCTGACAACCCAAGCACAATACAGTCGAATTCTAACAAATTTCCCTCAAAACAAAGTTCACAGTTCCTGACTAGTCTGACAGAAACAATTCCTCCACCCAAAGGTGAAGTAACAGCTACTACTGTAGGCAACAATTCAATTGGAAAAGCATGCAATAACACAAATTTCTCAGAGATAAAGGAATGGGAAGCACCTGTATCTATCAAAACATGAGCAGAATGACCAAAAATCGAACAGTTACATGCTATAACATCATCAGGTGCTGTCTGAGCCTGATCCTCTGTCAAAGCAAAGACTCGTGCTTGCTGTCTCGGAGGCTGATTCGCACTAGAATTACCTCCCTGTCTGTTCTGCTGCTGAGGCTGGAAAGAGTGCACTGCAGAAGACTGCCTCTCCGGCTGAACTACAGGTCTAGACGAACTCCCACTCTGAGCTCTGTCTCTGTTACGCTGTGGGCACACTTTAGAAAAGTGTCCCGGTTGCTGACAGGTGTTACAATTGCCGAAGACTCCCACACACTGATCCGGTGAGTGTCTTCCTCCACACTTGCTGCAGTACAAGGATGATGACCCAGAACTCGGTCCTGAACCAAATTGCTTCGAACCACTGGAACTGGACGAACTGTTCCCCTGCCTCTTGAACTGTTTACCTCTTGCTTTGTACTGATCTTTTCTGTTTCCCCCACTGCTACCACCTTCATACCTCTGCTGCTGGTTCTGATATTGAGGTGGCTGATTTTGGTACTGAGATGGTTGGTTTTGATACTGCCTCTGCTGCTGAGGTGCCCCCTGATTACCTCTTTGCCTCCACAAGCCTGCTTCTGCTCCCTTTGCGTGATTCATGGCATCCGCAAAGTTGCTAGGCCTGTTGGTGTTAACCAACGTGAAGACATCGGGGTTCAACCCGTTTATAAACTGATCTGCCTTTGCTTCTTCATCTCCGGCAATTAGCGGTGCAAAACGCAACAGACTATCGAACTTAGCCACGTACTCTTCAACGTTCAGATTCCCTTGCTTCAGATTTGCAAACTCTGCTCCCTTATCCTTACGATACGAGATAGGGAAAAACCGCTTATAAAACTCAGATTTAAAAAGAGTCCAAGTAACCTCTGTACCTCTACTCTCAAATGCTTTCTTTGTCATGATCCACCAGCTCTTAGCACCACCACGCAGCTGATGAATTACTAACCTGATTCGGCGGTCATCTGAGTAGTCAATGGAATCAAACAACTGATCCATATCATCCAACCAACTCTCACAGTCAACTGGATTTTCTGAACCCATCAACAACGGCGGATTGAATGACTGAAACCTCTTTAGCAAGGTTTCCATAGGAGTCGCTGAAGCATCCAACTGATCAACTTCAGTGCTAGCTTGCTCAGTCGCAGGGATAATTGGCGGTGTGTTTCTGTTTATCACTCGACGAGGACCCATCTGATAATCAAAGGTTAGGACACGAGATATCTCAATCGCTACAATCAGTGCCCTTACAACCGCTTGGAATACCGGATACCAGTCGATAACAGAAACAGTTATATTTCAAGTAGATCATGCTTTATAATTTAAATCACAAAATCATGTAATTCAATAACTCTCAATAATAAAGCATGCTCGCATGGAATTAAGTATACAGTTAAAATAATTCAAACACATGCGAGGAGCCAATACACGCAGACTCGATCTACCCGCTCACTCTAGTTCGACCAAGAATCTTAACGCTCTGATACCATTTAATGTGAGACCTCGGTTCTAAACATCTAATTAAGGAGTAAACAATAATTAAGCATCCAAGATCTAAGAACTAAAAGCAAAGCAAAGGAATTAAAAAAAATATATATTTAAAGACGGCCGCGCTCGGGCGGCCAAAAACCGCCGCTCGAGCGCGCCCTGGACAGAGGCGCTACTGATCTCAGAGTGGGGTGCGCTCGGGCTGCTAAAAATTGCAGCTCGGGCACCCCCTACAGCAGAAACAGAACAGCAGAAACAAGCTTTGCAACTCCACCTAAAAACTATTCCAATGCAATCCAAATCAACACATACATTATAAATGCAGTTCCTCCGATTAATACATGAAGTTCTAGGGTTTAACAACTACTCCAAAATAGGACATGACGCGATAACAACACGGCAAAGCTTGCATGTCAATACAACATAAAAACGAAGTTCGATATCTAAACGTGTTCTAACAACACTAGGTAGACATGCTGACACAACTTCTAAACCGAGTCTCACTACTAGCTCTCCCTCTTGAAGCTAACCATGCCTCTTCTGACTTGGTCCTGCCCCACCTGTTGCCAAGTACACATACAAAACAAAGCAACAACCGGAAAACTGGTGAGAATGATAATCCCAGTAAAAGCAACATATCAAATAATGGATATACAACATGCTATTAAAACAACATATTCAAGTTGAAGCTAAAGATATGCATGTCTTTAAAACCAGGATATCGATTCTGATAAACAAGGGAGTGCTGCTCTGCTTTTGGGATCCCGAGGATGAGATCACGTAACGACTCACCGACTCTCCCAATCGAGGTGGTGCCACGTATCCCACTCCTCTAGACTTTGAGCAACCATAATGAGTATGCTAGCACTAGGCGAAATACTACAACCTAGGCCACTCAATCATAGTTTCCAAACGTCTAAACAAAAAGGGCGGTTCTGCCCGCTGAAAACAAGATTGGCTCAAGATGAATGCATAACATAAATATAACACATAAGTCATTGAACAAAATCCAATACAATCAAACAAGACACAAGTTCCTCATGCTAGAACAAGTGTAAATGCAAGTATGTGATTTCAAAGGGAAAACTCGAGAACCACAGTCCCGAGTATGCTATCCCGCTACGATGACTGCTTTTACCTTTCAATGCAGTAGCTTCCAACTCTGGATATGCTACAAAAGAGACTGTATCAACAACTATACAATCTAACAACAACAAGGCAATGGTTCAAGGAAATGCTCTATACCGTTCTTTGTTCAAATCTCGGAAACGATCAAACAGCTGCTAACTCTGGGCTTGATACCTCCAAACGAATCTGTACGGAGACAAATGAATGATCAATAACCAAGATCAACTTATAAGCCAAGTTCCAACAACTCAAAAACGGTTCAAAATCCCCAAAACTCAAACTGACGGCATAACGGCTATAAACTGAACAAACCGGCAACGCAGACAGCAGTTCAATACCGATATCAACTCAACTCAATGCTAATACAACAACAACAATGCAAACCCAACACATCTCAAAACTCAAATTTTCGAAAATAGCTTCCAAAAATCATAACAATTCCGAACGTCGCTCTATTTCAAAACCGACAGATAATAAACGATCAGAACTCCGCCAAGAACAACATACTAGAATCTAAATCGATTCTAACAACCTCCGAAAATCAAAACATATCTGATCGGAGAAATACTTACGGTATAACGGAGCTCTCACTGCTGTGATCACTAATCTGCCTTCAGAATTAATTTCTAACGGCCGGATTGAGCTCGGGAGGAAATCTGGAAGCTTGAAATCCAAAAGGGGCGCTTCAATGGAGGAGGCGTGCTTGAGGAAGGAGGAGAAGGCTTCTCCAATCAAATCCAAGTTTAGATAATGTATAAAAATCAATATTTGCGTTTTAGTCCCTGAAATTTCCAAAATTTGCAAAAAGGACCCTGATCAAAATCAAACCGGCTCGAGAACTCTGTAATCTCTGATTAACTCAAATAAACTCATTTAAGATAAAAACGGGGCGTTACAATTCTCCCCCACTAAGAAGAGATTTCGTCCTCGAAATCAATGAGAACCACAACTCATAAGATAGAAAAAAGAACTAAAGACAGTAAGAAGAACTCACGTCATCCGAATAACTCTGGAAAACGCTGTCTCATGTCAGACTCTTTCTCCCAAGTCGCTTTCTCGACTCCGTGACGGCTCCACTGCACTTTCACCAACGGAATCAACTTGGTTCTGAGTTGCTTTTCTTTCCGATCAAGGATCTGAATCGGTAGTTCAAAATAGCTCAAAGTCTCGTCTAACTCGGCTTCATCAGGCTGAAGGATATGAGAAATATCTGGTTGATACTTTCGCAGCATAGAGACGTGAAAAACGTCGTGAATAGCAGATAAAGACGGAGGAAGTGCAAGTCTGTATGCAAGATCGCCTATCTTCTCGAGAATCTTGTACGTACCGATGAATCTCGGAGATAACTTCCCTCTCTTACCGAATTTGACAGTGCCTCTGAAAGGAGAAATCTTAAGGAAAACACGGTCTCCCTGCTCAAAACTCAGAGGTCGACGTCTGACATTTGCATACTTCGCCTGTCTATCTTGAGCTGACTTCATTCTGGTCTGAATGATCTTAACCTGCTCTGCCATATCTCTAAGCATATCCGGTCCCAAATCTGGTGACTCGGACAAGTCATCCCAAAACAACGGAGATCGGCATTTCTTACCGTACAATGCCTCAAAAGGCGCCATACCGATACTCGCTTGGAAGCTGTTGTTGTAAGAAAACTCGACAAGAGGCAAAGAATCCTTCCAACTAGTGCCAAAGTCTAGCACTACCGCTCGCAGCATATCCTCTAACGTCTGGATAGTCCGCTCTGACTGTCCATCGGTCTAAGGATGATAAGCCGTACTCAGATGCAATCGAGTGCCAAGTGCCCCCTGAAGACTGTGCCAAAAGTGAGAAGTGAATTAATTAGGATTGATTGTTGTTGAAACCAGATGAAATCTATACCTCTAGACCATTTTTCTCTGATTGATATTTATCTGAAAGTTGTGTGCGTGCTATCAAAAACATCTTGATTATTTATTTTTATGCAAAATTATGAGTTATTGATTTTCTAGATAAAGTTTGGAATTTTAATTACAAGCACTAAATATTTTCATTTTACTCCCTGTGGGATCGATATCTGATTTAATCACTATATTAAAACTTGACACTCGTACGCTTGCGAGGAATTTTCACAACAAGTTTTTGGCGTCGTTGCCGGGGAGTAAATTTTGATTATTTTTTAGTTTTGTTACCAATTAGTCTAGATTTTAATTTAGAGTTTTTATTTTATTTTTAAGTTACTAATTAATTGCTTCTTATTTTTAATTGCAGTTTATGCGACGATCTCAAAGTGAGAATTCTCTACTTTTTGAGCCAGAGATCGAGCGCACTGCACGTGCTTTAAGAAGAGCTAGAAGAGAAGAATTAAGGAACATGGCTGAAGAAGAAGCACAACAAGCTCCCCTGGTACCAATTAGAGATAACTTTAGGCCGACGATCCAGGCTCACTATAGTCCAAACTTTATCTAGAAAATCAAAATTTCAGAATTTTGCAGAAAAATAAATAATCAAGATGTTTTTGATAGCACGCACACAACTTTCAGATAAATATCAATCAGAGAAAAATGGTCTAGAGGTATAGATTTCACCTGGATTCAACAACAATCAATCCTAATTAATTAATCTTCATGAATTTCAAGGAATTAATAGCCAAGAACACTTAAGTGTATTATTCCCTCTCCTGAGTGCCGAATAAACTATATCAACTACAATTCAATTCCAATATCCCTATTAAGAATCTACTTGCAGTGATCAATTCAAAACAATGTTCTTTTTAAAAGCTCTGTTAAAATTATACACTCTCCCGAGCAATATAAATAATTAACAGTGTATTTTCCAATGGTCCTATTCAAAATCTCCTCTCCCGAGTGACAGATTTCAAATAAATATAACAAATCAATTATTGATCAGATAATTGAAAAGACAATCAATTCTAGAAAAACAATTAATCTAGAAGAAACTCAATTCAATAAAATCAAGAATTCATGAAAGTGTCTACACCAGGTTCCATCCGACCTCTAGACTCTAAAAAATTAGTTCATAATAAAATTCTGAAAACAATAAATCATGTTCAAAAATCCAGACATATTCAGAATTAAATAAATAAAAGATAAGAAACAAATCCGTCGTCGATGCCATGTCCGGTCTATCAAACTCCGTCTTTGTTCTTCAATTAAGCTCCAGAAAATCCCAGAAATCTCACGATCAAAATCTCTTTTGTGCGTAAGTTTGTGTTGTGGAGCTCTCTCCTCAAGTCAGATGAAAAATTTCCTTTTATATCGCATGTGAAAAAGCCCACTCAAAAGCCCATAAAAATTAAAAGTTTCCTTCCCGATAATTAATCAATCAAGCTAAAATCTCACGACATGCGCCCGCTCCAGGACTCACACGGGCGCGTATAAGGTTCTGTTTTCAATTCTTCAATCTCTCACCATACAGCGCGATAGCGCTTCTCTCTTCTCTGATTAGCGCCAAAAGTAGCGCAAACAATTTAGGGCCCAAAAGAAAAGCCCACTAACAATCTTCTTGTCTGATCGTTTCTTTTCTTCTTTCTTTTCAATATCTTCTTTTCTTTCACTTATTCTTTTCTTTTTCCTTTCTCTTCTAAATTCTTATTTGTCTTCTCTTCTCTAAATAAATTCCATAATTCCCTACAAACACAAAAATAACAAAACCCACACATAAATCTGCTCGAAACAAACGATTAACAATTAAAATCATATATAAATTAAGTGTATAAAATAAACTTATCAAATACCCCCAAACTTAGACTTTTGCTAGTCCCGAGCAAAACAATTAAATTCCAAAAACACATTCTATCAAACCAACAAGAATAGTCAAGAAATATTATGGAGCAATGACATCAGCAATGATTTCAAAAAAAATTCAAATCCAATCAAGTCACACCCACTTAACACTTGAAATTTTTCAGCCATAACAAAAATAACCTCATGAACTCACAATCTCCGCAACTCATGTTCAAAACACCCTTATCCAAGTTCAATTCAAACATTCATAGATCATGAGGACTTTTCAGGGTAGCATGGGATCAAATCAAGGATATCTATCAAAAACACTCACAAATAGGTAAATGCCAAGAATAATAGTGTGTGCATGTTTAGATCAAAATTCATAATTATTAAAAGTATCAATCAACCGTTCATAGGCTAAATTCTCGCAACTCTTCTCCACTAGTATATTGGGCAACTAAGACTCGGTCAATAGGACTTAATTAGCTTATAATGTAAGGCCTGGCTCATGGCTACAAATGAAGGAATAAGAATTCAAAATAAGGAGTAATTTATATTCATGCTCCAATTTCAACTCCTTTTCATTCACAACTTCACACATATTTTTCTTTCTTCACTTCATTGATTTTCAACTTTTTCACTTCACAAATTCTCTCACAATTTTTTCAATCAATTTTTTTTCTTTCTTTTCTACTACCTCTTTTCATTTTTTCTTTTCAATTCACCACCACACCATTCCATTTTTCACAAATATCAACTAGGAGCATATAATAATTTAGCATTCAACTTACTCCCTTAAAGGTAGGAAATAGTGTTTAGGCTATTCAGGTAGTCAATGTAGGACCTTGAAATAATGACGAATGGGGGTTTAATCACACGTTTACACGCATGCCATTCGATTTTTAATTAGGCTCAAACAAGGTACTAGGGATACATGCAATTCAGGGTAGCTTGAAAGGCTCAAACAATTTCAGAAAAATCGCCTAAATCATTCCTAATCTCAGTTTTTGCCCGTATTTCACCTCGAAGAGTGTCCGAACTATTTCTAGACAATTCTCAATCCACAATTAAATCATACAAATTCAATCAGTGCAGAAAAAATAATCATCAGCAGTAAACGATGATTTTTCAACAAATTCAGATTTTTTTACCTCAAAGTACTCATATACGTGTAAGCTCAAATAGGCAACTAAGGATAAATTTGTTCAATGAAAATTAGGCCCAAAATTTCAAACAATGCCTCAATCATCTCTATGTTTGTATGTTTCAAAAATCAGATTCAAGTATTAATCACAGAGTATATAAGAGATTGTTTATCTAATTGGTTCCATTTTCTTAAAAATATTTGTCAGATAGGCAGACAATCATGGATTTCAGTTATAGCACAAAAAATATTTTTTCATCAGCCATGCATCCATTTCTTTCTTGACTCCTTTTCAACTCAACTCAACAAAAAAAACAAAAATTTTATCTATGAAGCAAATCTATAATCCAACTAATCAACTATCAACCAACTAAATCAAACAAAAATTGATTCATCCCCCCAAACTTAACATAATCATTGTCCCTAATGATTAAAAACAATAAAAGAACAAGGGACATGGGACACGTACCTTTGACACCGAGCATCAGTACTCGATGTAACCATCATCATCCTCTCCATGGAAAGAATTTGCATCATCAACCTTCAACATTAACGACATTAACAACGGCCGACCATCGAAGGAAGTTGACGACGCCCAACATGAACATCCAAATTAATCTGAACATAATACATGCACACAATTAAGTCAAGATGAAAATGAAACCCGAAGCATGCAAGACAATACTACGCTTAATGTATAAGGATGAAAAGAGGGAGTGCGCATAAGATATGTGGCTCTAGAACTCGATGCGGCATTGAAGTGGAAAAGCTGCTAGAAGATGTTGTTTAGGAGCATGGGAAGTACAGGTAAGGTGTTCTCGTTTGCGCTTATGTTTCTAGCTGGAGTCCTGCACGCTTGCTCATCATTAGGTGCTGAAAGGGATGTTGTTTGCGTGAGGAGAGTAGCTGGGATGCGCATGGAAGTTTAGCTGGATTGCACGCTTGAAAATGGACCTGCGCAGATGAGGTTGGTTCGCGCAAGATGTGAGGCGCGATTGCTCTTGGTTCAGCGCTAATGAGTCAGGTTAGCGCATGGTGGTGTTGCAGCTCGGAGGAGTAGCAGTTGGAGGCTCGAGTATGGTGAGCTGTTGAAGGTTGTTGGTGCATGAGTGGAAGTGCAGAATGAGAGGTGGGAAGCGCGATTGCGCCATGTCTAGCGCAAATGAGGAGGACTAGAGCGCGATAGCGCAAGATGGAGGGGTGATTAGCACTGGATGATGAGCTTATGGTGGAGCTGGTAGCGCAATTGCGTTTGATTAAGCACTAATGGAATTGGTTGTTGGCGCTTGAAAGTGATGCGCGATAGCGCTATATGAAGCGCAGATGGGTTGCGCGATTGCGCTTTAAGATGCGCCAAATAGCTAGTAGCAATGCGTAGAGGAAGAGCGTGCGCGGGATAGGTGACGAGCGGGGGCGCACAAGCCTCGGGTTTGATTTCCCAATCCAGGGCGGGCACTTCACAAGAATGCACAAGCGCGCATAAGCTACTGCCCAAATTTCCAAAAATCCTAAAAAATCGAAAGAAAAAAATCAAAAAAACATAAATTAACTAATTAACTAAAATAAAAAAAATAAAGCATAAATTAATCATAAAAATAGAAAAGAACTAAAAAAAATTAAAACAAAAATTTTGGGTTGCTTCCCAAAAAGCGCTTGGTTTATAGTCATCAGCCCGACTTGCACCGGTTTAAGCTTTTCCCTTCTCTTTCACTTTCCAAATAAATTCCACGAACCGCCTTTTAAATTTTGCTTTATTCTTCGTGGATTTCTTTGGTGGTAAATTTGGCGCTTTCTCTTTCGATGAATCAACCGCAAAATCGGCTCTTTGACAACCCTTCAACTTCATAACCGGTTCAATTGAGCATAAGTCTTCAATGGGTGGATTAGATATCTTTATAAATAGATTGAAAATTACGCGTTCGCATTCTACACCCATTGACAATTCACCCTTCTTCACTTCAATTTTTGCATCCGCAGTGGCCAAAAACGGTCTCCCAAAAATCAACGGAGCCCATGATCCGCTTCAATATCCAAGATCACAAAATCAGCTGGAAAGATAAATTTATCCACCTTGACTAGAACATCTTCTACAATTCCTAGTGGATATTTAATGCTTCTATCCGCCAATTGCAATGAAATCTTAGTCGATTTCATGTCTCCCAATGCCAAGGCCCTGTAAATAGATAATGACATTAAATTAATACTGGCCCCTAAATCACAAAGTGCATTATTAAAATAAGAAGAGCCAATAGAACAAGGAATAGTAAAACTCCCTGGATCCTTAAGCTTTTGTGGCATCTTCTTTTGCAGCACCGCACTGCACTCTTCAGTCAGATTGACAACCTTGTTCTCTAGCAGTCTCCTTTTCTTGGACATCATATCCTTGATGAACTTCGCATAGTTCGGCATTTGCTCCAAAGCTTCAGCAAAGGAGATGTTGATGTGAATTTTCTTGAAAATCTCCAAGAACTTGGAGAACTGCTCGTCCAATGATTTCTTCTTGAATCTCTGCGGGTAGGGGAGTGGAGGCTTGTACATCGGTTTCGGCTCCCGCTCAGGCTCCTTATTCTCGACTTCCTTTTCTTCAACTACAGCTTTTTCAGGCATCTTGCTCTCAGGTTGGCACTCTTCTCTATCTACTTTATTCCCACTCTTCAACGTGATAGTATTGCACTGCTCCTTAGGATTTACCTCAGTATTGCTAGGGAACTAGCCGCGGTTGTTGTCTTTCAGTGCGTTCGCCAACTGCCCAATACTAGTCTCCATGGATTGCAACACCGCGCCCATGTTGGCCATGTGCGTCTCCAAGCTATCGAGGCGAGACTCAGTTCTCGCCATCCTCTTACCTGATTCCTTCACAAAAGTACTAACCACATCCTCCAAAGACTGCTTACCCTCATCTTTATTTGTATTGAACCCCGGAGGATTCAGCACATTTTTATTGTTAGCATACGAAAAATTTTCATAATTACGCAAGCTAGGATGGTAAGTATTAGGGACAGGGTTACCTCTGTAAGCTCCATAACCTCGGTAGCCATTAGGAGAAATATAATTAACTTCCTCTATGGCATGTGATCCTTCAACTCCAGTTGAATCTGCAACATGAATCTTATTCAAAGAAGCTACCTGTGTAGTCAGTGCAGATAATTGAGCAGTGATAGACGTGAGAGGATCCACAGCATACACTCCAGCTAGCTTCTTTACTCCTATACGCTCAGATGGCCATTGGAAACTATTGACCGTCATCTCCTCCAACATATCATAAGCTTGAACATGATCCTTCGCAAATATAGTACCTCCAGCCGCAGAATCCACATTCATTCTCGTAGGCGCATTCAGTCCATTGTAAAACCACTCGATCTGTTCCCAATCTGCAAAATTATGGTTAGGACAACGTCTAAGTAATTATTTATACCTTTCCCACGCCTCGTAGAGCTGTTCAGAGTCCATCTGCCTGAATGTGCTGATCTCTATCTTTAGTTGGGTAGTTTTGGCAGGTGAAAAATATTTCGCAAGAAATTTTTCTGCCATCCCCTCCCAAGTAGTGATACTTCCAAGCGGCAGTGATTGCAACCAACTTCTGGCTTGATCCCTAAGAGAAAACGGAAACAAGCGTAAGCGAATAATATCCTCAGGAACACCGTTAAATTTTACCGTATCAGTAATTTCTAAAAAGGTCCTGAGATGCAAGTGAGGATCAGCTGTGGCACTCCCATCAAATTGGTTCGATTGAACCATGTTGATCAAAGCAGGCTTCAGCTCGAAATTGTTTGCGTTGATGGTTCCTCGAGCGATTCCAGAATAGTGAGCCTGGATCGTCGGCCTAAAGTGATCTCTAATTGGTACCAAGGGAGCTTGTTGTACTTTTTCTTCAGCCATGTTCCTTAATTCTTCTCTTCTAGCTCTTCTTAAAGCACGTGCAGTGCGCTCGATCTCCGGCTCAAAAAGTAGAGAATTCTCACTTTGAGATCATCGCATAAACTGCAATTAAAAATAAGAAGCAATTAATTAGTAACTTAAAAATAAAATAAAAACTCTAAATTAAAATCTAGACTAATTGGTAACAAGACTAAAAAATAATCAAAATTTACTCCCCGGCAACGGTGCCAAAAACTTCTTGTGAAAATTCCTCGCAAGCGTACGAGTGTCAAGTTTTAATATAGTGATTAAATCAGATATCGATCCCACAAGGAGTAAAATAAAAATATTTAGTGCTTGTAATTAAAATAGTCCAAACTTTATCTAGAAAATCAATAACTCAGAATTTTGCATAAAAATAAATAATCAAGATGTTTTTGATAGCACGCACACAACTTTCAGATAAATATCAATCAGAAAAAAATGGTCTAGAGGTATAGATTTCACCTGGTTTCAACAACAATCAATCCTAATTAATTAATCTTCTTGAATTTCAAGGAATTAATAGCCAATAACACTTAAGTGTATTATTCCCTCTCCCGAGTGCCGAATAAACTATATCAACTATAATTCAATTCCAATATCCCTATTAAGAATCTACTTGCAGTGATCAATTCAAAACAATGTTCTTTTTAAAAGCTCTGTTAAAATTATACACTCTCTCGAGCAATATAAATAATTAACAGTGTATTTTCCAATGGTCCTATTCAAAATCTCCTCTCCCGAGTGCCAGATTTCAAATAAATATAACAAATCAATTATTGATCAGATAATTGAAAAGACAATCAATTCTAGAAAAACAATTAATCTAGAAGAAACTCAATTCAATAAAATCAAGAATTCATGAAAGTGTCTATACCAGGTTCCATCCGACCTCTAGACTCTAAAAAATTAGTTCATAATAAAATTCTGAAAACAATAAATCATGTTCAAAAATCCAGACATATTTAGAATTAAATAAATAAAAGATAAGAAACAAATCCATCGTCGATGCCGTGTCCGGTCTATCAAACTCCGTCTTTGTTCTTCAATTAAGCTCCAGAAAATCCCAGAAATCTCACGATCAAAATCTTTGATGTGCGTAAGTTTGTGTTGTGGCGGCTCTCTCCTCAAGTCAGATGAAAAATTTCCTTTTATATCGCATGTGAAAAAGCCCACTCAAAAGCCCATAAAAATTAAAAGTTTCCTTCCCGATAATTAATCAATCACGCTGAAATTTCACGACACGCGCCCGCTCCACTTCTCCCGAGCGCCCGCGCCTCTTCAACGTATTGGAGCTTACTTATTTTGCGCATGAGCAAGCGCAATCGCAATCGCGCACACCATTTGCGCAATCCAAGAGCAAACAAGACACCATCAGCGCCATAACTATGCGCAAACGCGCAACTCCTACAGCTCAGTATCTTGCGCTAACAAGAACCCGTCTGCGCTTCCTCACAGCGCAATCGCGCCTCCTTCTTGCGCCATCAAACTTCATATGCGCTTAACATTGAGCAAATGCGCATCCCATCTTCACCAACCGCGCCGCTTCTTCATCAGCTAATATCCATGCGCTAACCATCACTAAGTGCGCAACCTCTCATGCGCTATCGCCCTCCAGTTCTCATCACCTGCGCAAACCACCTCTCATTCTGTGCTTCCCCTCATGCACGAATAACCTCCAACAACTCACCATACTCGAGCCTCCAGCTGCTACTCCTCCAAGCTGCAACACCACCATGCACTAACCTGACTCATTAGCGCTGAATCAAGAGCAATCGTGCAATCCAGCTACACTTCCATGCGCATCCCAGCTACTCTCCTCGCGCAAACATCCTTTTCAGCGCCTAATGATGAGCAACCTTGCAGGACTCCATCTAGAAACATAAGCGCAAACGAGACCACCTTACCTGCACTGCCCATGCTCCTAAACAACATCTTCTAGCAGCTTTTCCACTTCAATGCCGCATCGAGTTCTAGAGCCACATCTCCTATGCGCACTCATAATTTTTTTCTTTCTTCCTCTATACATTCCAACGCTATATATTGTCTTGATCGATTGTTTTGCATTTAATTTTTATTTTTTTTTGTGTTTTAATCGTATGCATGTAGGTTAATTTGGATGTTCATGTTGTGCGTCGTCAACTTCCTTCGATGGTCGGCCGCTGTTAAGGTTGAAGGTTGATGATGCAAATTATTTTAATGGAGATGACGATAACGTCGAGTACTGACGCTCGGTGTCGAAGGTATGAGTCCCTTGTTCTTTTATTGTTTTTAATCATTAGAGACAATGATTACATTAAGTTTGGGGGGGTAAATCAATGTCTGATTTTGTTGATTTGATTGTTGAAAGTTGAGCTTGGAATTTCATAGATAAAATTTTTGTTGAGTTTAATTGTGTAGTGAGTTGAGTTGAAAAGAAGTCAAGAAAGAAATGGATGCATGGCTGTTGATGAAAAAATATTTTTGTGTTATAACTGAAATCCATGATTGTCTACCTATTTTGACAAATATTTTTGAAAAAAATGGAACCAATTGAATGAATAATTTTCTATATACTATGTGATTAATACTTGAATCTGATTTTTGAAACATACAAACATAGAGATGATTGATGCATTGTTTGAAATTTTGGGCCTAATTTTCATTGAACAAATTTATCCTTAGTTGCCTATTTGAGCGTACACGTTTATTAGTACTTTGAGGTATGAGAAATCTGAAATTTGTTGGAAAATCATCGTTTACTGCTGATGATTATCTTTTCTGCACTGATTGATATTTGTATGATTTAATTGTGGATTGATACTTGTCTAGAACTAGTTCAAACACTCTTCGAGGCGAAATACGGACAATACTGTGATTAAGAATGATTTAGGCGATTTTTCTGAATTCGTTTGAGCCTTTCAAGCTACCTAATTATTTGTTATCCCTAGTACCTTGTTTGAGCTTTATTGAAAATCGAATGGCATGCGTGTAAACGTGTGACTAAACCTCCATTCGTCATTATTTCAAGGTCCTACATTAACTACATGAATAGCCTAAACACTAATTACTACCTTTAATGGAGTAATTTGAATGCTAAATTGTTTTATGCTCCTAGTTGATATTTGTGAAAATGGAATGGTATGGTGGATGAATTGAAAATATGAAAAAAAAGGTAGTAGAAAAAAGTTGCGAAAGAGATGAAGTGAGAAAAAGTTGAAAAATGAATGAAGTGAAAGAAAAATAAGTATGAAATTGTGAATGTAAAGGAGTTGAAATTAGAGTTAAGCATGAATATAAATTACTCCTTAATTTGAATTTTTATCCTTCATTTGTAGCCATGAGCCAGGCCTTACATTATAAGCTGAATAAGTCCTATTGATCGAGTCTAAGTTGCCCAATATACTAGTGGAGAAGAGTTGCGAGAATTTAGCCTATGGACTGTTGATTGATGCTTTTAATGATTATGAATTTTGATCGAAACACGCACACACTATTATTCTTTGCATTTACCTAATTGTGAGTGTTTTTGATTAATATCCTAAATTTGATCCTATGATACCTGAAAAGTTCTCATGATCTATGAATGTGTGAATTGAACTTGGATAAGGGTGTTTTGAACGTGAGTTGCGGAAATTGTGAGTTTATGAGTTTATTTTGTTATGATTGAAACTTTCAAGTGTTAGTTGGGAAGGATGAGATTGGATTTGATATTTTTGAAATTATTGTTGATGACATTGCTCCATAATATTTTTTGACTATTCTTATTGGTTTTTGAGAGAATGAGTTTTTGAAGTTATTTGTTTTGAATAGTTTTGCTCGGGACTAGCAAAAGTCTAAGTTTGGGGGTATTTGATAAGTGTATTTTATACACTCAATGTAGTTATGATTTTAATTGTTAATTGTTGGTTTCGAGCAGATTTATGTGTGGGTTTTGTTGTTTTTGTGTTCGTAGGGAATCATGTAGATTTGGTGGAGAAAAGAAGAAATTTATGAAAAAGAAGAATTATTGTTGAAGAAAATAAGAAATAAGATTTATTTGGAGAGAAAGAATAAAGAAGAGAAGAAACTTACAGACAAGAAATGAGATTTTTTAATGGGCTTTTCATTGGGCCAAAGGTTAGCGCTAAAAGTTAGCGTTTGAGAAGAGCAATCGCGCTATGAACTGAAGCATTGAAGATTTGAGATTTCGAGACAAAGGGGCGCCCGCGCCTTCACTAAAGCGCCCGCCCCGTCGCTGTGATTTGGAAATTTTATTATATCGGGAAACAATTTTTATGGGCTTGGTTTTGTGGGCTTTTGTACCCAATATAAAAAGGAATTCTTATCAGAGGAAAAAAAGGCCGCCACACACAATACACATATCAGAGAAATATTTTGTGGATTTGATCGTGAACTTTTGGGAAGGATTTCTGGAGCTTAATTGAAGACCGAAGACGGAGTTCGATAGACCGGACACGGCGTCGACGACGGAT